>NC_071091.1:48074423-48419423 GCF_027358695.1 Spea bombifrons
GTTTGGCTCCGCCCCTTTCTTTCTCCAGCAGTGATTGCAGGGAGGGACTGGAAAAAGGAAGTGGGCGGGACAATCGGCAGTGACTGCAGGGAGGAACTGTAAGTAGCAACCGCTGCTGTGACTCCTGTGAGTCAGACTAAACGGATTATAACACGAGGGGTATTTTTCAGAGCATATGCTCTGAAAAAACCCTCATTTTATAATCGATAAAAATCGATTCAACTAATCGATAATGAAATTCGTTGCCAACGAATTTCATTATCGATTATCATCGATTTTATCGATTAGTTGTTGCAGCCCTAATACATACACACACGCACACATACACAGAATTACTACATCCAAACCCCTTAAGCCAATAGCATTAAATATGTAATATGAGGTAATATGTAAAGCACAGATGTGGCCCTCTGGAACATAAAAAATATGTATGTGGGGTATAACTAATCAGGGGATGTTGTTGAACATAAAGTTTAGTTATTCAGCTGTGACGCTTACAGTATAGAAGAAAAAAATCTGTTTCTTTTAACTATGTTTTTCTCATTAATATTTATTATGCTTTGCATAGTTGTATGATTTTAAAAAGGAGGCACTTCTCTGATGTATAATTTGTGTGGGTTCATTTAATGTGGAAAAGGGGAATCATGGTTTAGCAAACATATGGTAAAAATGACAGACAATATTTTGGTCCTATGGTTATGAAATTTCTCAGGCCTGAAGGGGTTAATAAACTAGTGGTTTGTGAAGAGGTTATATGAATTAAATCCAAGCAACTCTGCTAATCATTATACAAATATTTATGTATCTAAAGAGATGATCAGGGCCGGCCTTAGGGGTATGCGACCTGTGCGGCCGCACAGGGTGCCATGGCAGCAGGGGCGCCGGCCTGGGACTTTTTTTAACTTTATTTAACATCCTTCAGCTCAGCTCAGCTGGGGGTACATAGTGAGAAGGGGCAGAGGGGGTACATAGTGAGAAGGGGCAGAGGGGATAGATAGTGAGAAAGGGGGAGAGGGGATAGATAGTGATAAGGGGGTACATAGTGTGAATGGGTACGAGAATGAATGAATTAGTGTGGATGAATTGCTTGAATGATTTGTCATGCAAGTGCTGTTTATATGTGTTGATCTATAGTTCACAGGGAGGAGGGAAAGGAGAAGTATGGCGTAGTGAATGAGGGACAAAGGGACTGGGATTATTGCAGGGGAAAGGACAGTCAGTGTGGCCATTTTCTTTTTGGTGGGGTAGCGGAGGGAGTGATTGGATGCTAGGGAGCCAAGGAAATGCTTTCTAGGGTTTCCAGTTATATATTATTCTACTTGTTTGCACTTGCACATAAACTATCTTTAATGTTTGTTACAAGATTTTACAATACAATGCAGGGATTTGTAAAAGTAACATTTCTCTTATATTAATGAACTACAAAAAGGTACATTGAAGTTTCATGCTATATGATTTTGTTAAAATAAAAATTAATTGTAAGTCCAAAACGATTTTCGTTATCGATTAATCGAGTGATCGATTCGTTGTTGCAGCACTCGGCTCGCTTTACATGCTCCGCGATCGTTTCTCCGCTTCTGCTATGCGCTCTGCAGTCTCTGCCTTGAATGAGCTACGTGACCTCACTGAGCACCGGATGTGACACGCTTGAATTAAGAAATGGTGTTGGTCTGCTGTATAAAGTTTTAAACTACTTGAAGGTTGGAACAAATCCATAGCTGAGGTAAGCGAGTCTGTATGTGCAAGTGTCTATGTGCAAGGCAAAGTGAGAGTGTGGGTGCAGGGCAGAGTGGGAGTGTGGGTGCAGGGCAGAGTGGGAGTGCAGAGTGGGAGTGCCGGGCCGTGTGGGAGAGGGAGTGCGGGGCAGAGTGTGGGTGCCGGGGGCAGGGCAAAGTGTAAAACTTTTTTTGGTATTAAAACTTAGTTTGAGAAATAATGTGTTTTGGGTTCTTGTACCTTTAAAATTTAGCTTTAATTAGGTCAGTAAAATAAGAAGGCCGATAGAGAAATGCCATTGTGATAAAGAGATAAGTGTTAATGACACATCTTAATGTAAATTATACATTTTTATTTTAAATAAACGAAAAATTAGCATATTGATTATCTGATTAATCGGAAAAAAAAAAATCGGCCAACTAATCGATTATGAAAATAATCGTTAGTTGCAGCTCTAGCTTACATAAAATATTCAACCCACATTTTGAGTTTATCTTAAAATATTATACAGAATGAAACATCAATGCACCAGTCTAATTCAGTAATATTAGATAAATGGTAATATATAGTCTTTCTAGTCTACTAGCAAAACTAGGATGAAACAAAAAAGCGTATTCAGAAGCAATGCTATATCAAACCGTCAAATAAAAAAATATAATTACAGGTCACAAATTATACATTGCATATTACCATGTCCCACTCTCCACAGATATAAGGTCCTGCTCTCAGAATAACCAGCAATCCAATTTCATTGGCAAGTTGCAAGAAAGACACAATATCATGATCTCCAGAAAACTCATAAATTCCTGGTTTTGGCTCATGAAAGTTCCAGGGTACGTACCTGTGCAAACATAGGAAGAAAAAAAAAAAAAAAGCTATAACACAGTAATATTGAATTACAAAATACCGTAACAATACTACATGACCCTTATGAAAAAATTACTGCAGTTTTTCTGAAGTAACACTGCAGTTTTTTGGACATGAAAAAACTGCAATACTGCACTTTTACTGCAGTATTACTGCACACTTACTGCATTTGTACTTCACTGTACTGCAGTGTTACTGCATTTGTACTTCCGTACAAAAATAACTGCAGTAAAAGTGCAGTACAGTGAAGTACAAATGCAGTAAAACTGCAGTAAATGTGCAGTAATACTGCAGTAAAAGTGCAGTAATACTGCAGTAAAAGTGCAGTATTGCAGTTTTGTCATGTCCAAAAAACTGCAGTATTACTTCAGAAAAACTGCAGTAATTTTTCGCAAGGGGAACTTTGTAATATAGCTTTATTACTGCAAAGACAGTAGAATAAGTGGATATTTTCAGGCATTGTTCCAATAGTAGGTAGGTCCACAATATGACATATCACTTAGATACGTCACTCTCTGGAAATATCTAAAAAAAACCTATATGTAGGGGCTCAAATTAGAAGGATGAGATTCTCTTTTCAAATTTAATAAACATAGTTAAAAGGAAAAAATAAAAAAGTTTAGCTGTAGCTTGACACAACAACTTAACATTTCCGCTCGTTATTTCCTTTACAACAAAGCAAAACCCACTGTTTTTAACATACTATGTAAATGTGGTTAGACATGGGCCTAAAAAAACAGCGAGAGCACAAGGTACTAAAAAGCAGAAGTAATAAGGAACAGCTAGCTGCTAAAGTAGGTCAAACTATAAATAGAGTGATACAGCACATTATAAATGCTCCTAAATAAACATCTAAACAAAATGTCAGTGCAGTCTTAAAATAAGTCAGTTCTATGCTGACCATAGAAGCTCGGTAAACAACCAAATCCCCATGCTGAGTACAGGGTTTCCTTCCTGATGTGTAGGGTTTTACATTGCCTGTTTCTAGGGTTTCTTTCAGTAATGCCAAATACTACCCAGAATATTGTGGTTAAGAGACAACATTTATTCACTGAATATATAACTACTGTATTAATTGCCAACTAAAAACATGGTAAGTTATCAAGACTTTAAAACGTGATGGTTTACTGTCCCCGACACCCCAACTATAAATGAATGAAATTAGAGTAATCTGAGTATTTTCAAATGCTTTATTTCAAAACAAAAAACTAAATATTAAAATACTTACCTGACACAAAAGAGGCAGTTCTGTTGTAGCAACTGTCCTTGTTCTCCATGGTCCAACATTTCTTACCAATGATTGGCTGTGTGAAGAATCCAAACTGTGGCAGGAAAGTGCTCCCATTGAAATTAATGGTAGTGGATTCCACACAAGTGAATGGGGGTTTTCACAGACCCCTACCCACAGAGTTACCCGAGTCAGCCCTGGAGCTGACTGGAAGGGGATATATACTATGCTCAGAGATGTGTTCAGTGGAACATATCTCTTGCATGTCATTTAACTGGGAGACCGGGGAAAGACAGAAATGTATATGGGGGATTCTACACAAAGTTGTTAATCACTACTTTCATGCAAAGAATTAAGTGTCATAAAATTAACTATTTCCAACAAGCAAAAATGAATTATTATACATGTTCAGGCAAAACAAATAGCGTATGTACACCAGCAACACAAACCGATTTAATTTTATCTGGATACATGACCACGTTTTAAAATTCCAAAAACATTTCAAAAGGAAGAGGATCAACTACTAGAGGAGGACTCTTTGGTATAATCTAACATCAGATATTGAAAATATATGAGGAATACAATAGGGGCACTCATGGCAACAGTGTACTCTTCAACTCAGTCTCTGCTGCCATCTAGTGTGGGTTGACATAGAACACACTGTTCAATTAGTATAAAAATGGCTCTCTCACTACACATTTTTATTAAAAATAATTTGCTATCAATCCTTTAAGCTTTCTATGGACCAGATAGGAGGACCTGCTCAGATTTCTTCATGTCAGGGACATCTCCCTCCAGATGACCCAATATTTAATAGTATAAGGCTCATTCTTTAAAGCAGTATTTACACTCCAGATCAGAATGTCTGCATTGATGAGTCACTTTTGCTTTTCTACATCAGAGTTCTGTTCAGATAAGATATTCCCCCTTAAGCAATCAAGGTATGCTGTTAAATACAGTTGTGCTGGAAAATTTGAATACCCTGGCAGAAATTGTGAAATGTTGGAATAGATTTTCAACCCACAGTGGACTATGAATCCCGTAAGAAATAAAATAAATGTTTTACCTGCTCA
The DNA here is from genome assembly GCF_027358695.1 of Spea bombifrons. Classification (NCBI taxonomy): domain Eukaryota; kingdom Metazoa; phylum Chordata; class Amphibia; order Anura; family Pelobatidae; genus Spea; species Spea bombifrons. The sequence goes on from NC_071091.1 coordinate 48,079,308, forward strand.
CTCATATTTTCTTTAAAACTGGTACATATATTACCAATTCTCCAAGATATGCAAACTTTTAATCACAACTGTATTACAAACCATGTGAGAAAAGTACGTGGTATATGCTGTGCTTTGGGAAATATGAGTGGAATGATTAACTCTCCTGGCTGCTCAGACTATTTTGGCACACTACCTCTGGCTAGACAACTATTCCAGCCTGTGGCACAAAAAAAAGGAGAATTACCCCCAACAACTGGTGTATCCTAAGCAAGAGCTTGACACAACAAGTGTATACCAATAAAAAGGGCATATATTTTCTTTCTACAATACACAATGAAAAGACAGAATGTGTTAGATTAGACGGAGAAGCCCGAGTGCATGAGGGGGACTGGATCTAACCGATCAGAGCTTACAGGCAGTAGCGTACCTAAAAGGGGGGCGGTCCGTGACGGCCGCCTAACACGGGCCTGCAACTCACTGCTGTGGCTCCCGCACACTGTATGAGGAAACGTTTTCCCCGCCCCGGGGGGAACCTGGGCAGGGAAAGAGTTCCCTCACAGTATGCGGGCGCCACAGAAGTGAGCTGTAGGCCTGCGTTAGGCGGCCGTCACGGACCACCCCCCTTGGCCCCCTTTTAGGTACGCTACTACCTGTAAGCTCTGATCAGTTAGATCCAACCCCCCTCTTTTCATCGCACGATCGGTCATAGATCTGTAACAGTTTACCGGCATTCGTGCCGGTAACGGTTACAGCTCCCTCATCGGAGCGATCGGGTAGCCCAGCAGGGTCTAGACAAACCCTGCAGGGATGCCCTGTCCTCCTGTGAACTTTCCCGGAAGGGAAAGCCAGACAGCGCATTTCCAACTGTAACAGTTTACCGGCATTCGTGCCGGTAACTGTTACAGGTACCTCATCGGAGTGATCGGGTAGCCCAGCAGGGTCTAGACAGACCCTGCTGGGCTACCCGATCCTTCCGTGAACTTCCAGGTGACGTCAGTAGTGACGTGACCTGGAAGGGAAAGCCCGATCACGCGATCAGGCATTTCTATCTGTAACAGTTTTCCGGCTTCGCGTAATTTACACTTTCATCTCTTTATTGTAATGGCCTCTCTCTATTCACCTTCTTATTTTACTGACATAATAATAAAAGCTACAAGAACCCAAACACTGTGTTTCTCAAACTAGGTTTTAATACAAAGTTATTAGTAAATATTAATAATATATTTTTCATATTTAATAAAAACTATGAGAAAAAAGCCTTGTTTATATTTTCTTTTATTTACCAAACTGCCCCCAGTTATGCACATCTGACCCCCAGCTTGCCACTCTGCCCCAAACCTCCTATATGCCAGATTCCACTGTGCCCCCTGATATGCCACTGTGCCCCCGATATGCCTTTTACCCCCAGATATGTTTTATGCCCCCCTGATATGCCTAATATCGATATGCCTTATACCCCCTATATGCCCTGAAATTCATAATACCCCCCATACACCACTATAACTCACCCATACACCACTCTGGCTCCTCCCCCTCCCCCTCCCATACACCAATCTAACTCCTCCCCTCCCATACTCCACTCTGGCTCCTCCCCTCCCATACTCCACTCTGCCTCCTCCCCCCTCCCATACACCACTCTGCCTCCTCCCCCTCCCATACACCACTTTGGCTCCTCCCTCTCCCATACTCCACTCTGCCTCCTCCCCCCTCCCATACACCACTCTGCCTCCTCCCCCTCCCATACACCACTTTTCCTCCTCCCCCTCCCATACTCCACTTTGTCTCCTCCCCCTCCCATACACCACTCTGCCTCCTCCCCCTCCCATACACCACTTTGCCTCCTCCCCTCCCATACTCCACTTTGTCTCCTCCCCCCTCCCATACACCACTTTGCCTCCTCCCCCCTCCCATACACCACTTTGCCTCCTCCCCCTCCCATACACCACTTTGCCTCCTCCCCCCTCCCATACACCACTCTGCCTCAGCCCCCCCCATACTCCACTATGCCTCCTCCCCCCTCCCATACTCCACTCTGCCTCCTGTCAGCAACAGAGGTTCAGAAGACACCAGGGAGCCGGGTAGAGAGGCAGAGTGGCGTATGGGAGGGGGAGGAGCCAGAGTGGTGTATGGGAGGGTGGCTCCCATACAGCCCTCTGACTCCTCCCCCCTCCCATACACCGCTCTGCCTCTCTCCCGACTCCGTTGTGACAGGCACTTTCACTGCAGCTTCATAGAAGCCTCAGCGTAAGTGAAGGGCAGTAACTGAGGCTGTCTGTGTGATGCAGACCCCTACCGGCTGACAGAGAGGATGATCCTCTGCAGGAAACATAGAAACATAGAAAGTGACGGCAGATAAGAGCCAGAAGGCCCATCCAGTCTGCCCAACCTCTGAGTACTCTCCTTTAGTACTTGCCCTTATCCTATATCTAGCTTGGCATTATGCCTATCCCATGCTTGCTTAAATGACTTTACTGTATTAACATCTACCACTTCCACTGGGAGGCTATTCCATGCGTCCACTACCCTTTCCGTAAAGTAATATTTTCTGATGTTACCATTAAACCTTTGCCCCTCTAGTTTATGCTTGTGTCCTCTTGTTGCGGTTTTATTTCTTCTTTTAAATAAACTTTCTTCCTTTACTTTGTTGATTCCCTTTAAGTATTTAAATGTTTCTATCATATCCCCCCTGTCCCGTCTTTTTTCCAGGCTATATAGGTTAAGATCCTTTAACCTGTCCTGGTAAGGTTTATTTTGTAATCCATAAACCATTTTAGTAGCCCTTCTCTGCACTTTCTCCAACATATCTATATCCTTCTGGAGATATGGTCTCCAGTACTGTACACAATACTCCAAGTGAGGTCTCACCAGTGCTCTGTACAGCGGCATGAGCACTTCCCTCTTCCTACTGCTAATACCTCTCGCTATACAACCAAGCATTCTGCTAGCATTACCTGCTGCTCTACTGCATTGTCTACCTACCTTTAAATCCTCAGAAATAATTACCCCTAAATCCCTTTCCTCACACGTTGAGGTTAGGACAGTACCAAATAGTCTATACTCTGCCCTTGGGTTTTTATGCCCCAGGTGCATTACTTTGCATTTATCCACGTTAAATGCCAATTGCCACAGCTCTGACCATTTTTCCAGCTTACCTAGATCGTTTGCCATTTGGCTTCTTCCTCCAGGAACATCAACCCTGTTGCAAATTTTTGTGTCGTCGGCAAATAAACATACCTTTCCATCAACACCATCTGCAATATCACTAATGAAAATATTAAAGAGAATGGGTCCAAGTACAGATCCCTGAGGTATCCCACTGGTAACAAGACCTTGTTCTGAATATACGCCATTGACTACAACCCTCTGTTTTCTGTCACTCAGCCACTCCTTAATCCATTCAACAACATTGGGATCTAAACCCAGAGATTGCAGTTTATTTATAAGTCTTCTATGTGGGACAGAGTCAAAGGCCTTACTGAAATCCAGATACGCAATGTCTACTGCACCACCTTGATCAATTACTTTAGTCACCCAATCAAAAAAATCAATAAGATTTGTTTGGCAAGATCTTCCTGAGGAAAACCCATGTTGTTTTTGATCTTGAAAGCCATGTGACTTCAGATGTTCAACAATCCTTTCCTTTAACATTGTTTCCATTAATTTTCCCACTACAGATGTAAGACTAACTGGCCTGTAGTTGCCCGACTCCTCCCTACTGCCTTTTTTGTGTATAGGCACAACATTCGCTACTTTCCAATCCCCAGGGACAACTCCCGTTACCAATGATTCGTTAAATATATCAGTTAACGGTTTTGCTAGTACACCCCCAAGCTCTTTTAATAACTTGGGGTGTATCCCATCAGGCCCCATCGACTTATTTGTCTTTACCTTAGACAACTGAAGTAAAACCTCCGCCTCGATAAACTCACATATTTCAAATGATTCAGTCTTTTTTCCCAACTGAGGTCCCATTCCATAATTCTCATCTGTAAAAACTGAACAGAAATATTCATTGAGACAGTCAGCTAAACCTTTATCCTCTTCTACATATATTCCTTTTGTTTTTAGTCTAACTAATCCTTGTTTAACTTTCCTTTTCTCATTTATATATCTAAAAAATGTTTTATCTCCATTTTTTACTGATAGGGCAATTCGCTCTTCTGCCTGTGATTTGGCAGTTTTTATAACTTTCTTTGCCTCTTTCTGCCTAATTTTATAGATCTGTCTATCTTCCTCGCTTTGGGTATTTTTGTATCTACTAAAGGCTAACTTCTTGTCTTTCACGATTTTGGCCACTTCTGCAGAGTACCACAGCGGTTTCCTTAATTTTTTACTCTTACTGACCAACCTAATACAATTTTCTGTTATCTTCAATAAAACAGCTTTTACAAAATCCCATTTCTCCTGAACACCATTTAAATTGCCCCAGTCTGATAATGACTCCTCTATACATTTTCTCATTTTAGAAAAGTCAGCTTTTCTAAAATCTAAAACTTTTGTTTTTGTGTGGTGTGACTCAGACCTCGATTCTCTGTCAGCCGGTGGGGGTCTGCGCACAGACAGCCTCCGTTACTCACCTTCACTTACGCTGAGGCTTCTATGAAGCTGCAGTGAAAGTGCCTGTCAGCAATGGAGTCGGGAGAGAGGCAGAGCAGTGTATGGGAGGGGGGAAGAGTCAGAGGGGTGTATGGGAGGGGGGAGAGAGACGGAAGTGAGAGACCGGCCGACAGTGAGGGGAATCCAGGTCCCCTGCAGCATTGCGGGGGATCTGGATTCTAGTGTTATAATCCGATCTCTGTTTGAGGTCAGATTATATAAGGAGAGGAGTTTTTCAGAGCATTTGCTCTGAAAAAAACCTCTTTTTATAATCGATAAAAATCGATTCGACTAATCATTGACAAGAATTTTCATTATCGATTAGTTGTTTCAGCCCTACATAAAACAAAACATGGCAACAACAATTAAAAAAATTAAATGGCCTTGTTCAAAAGTCTGCATAGCATATCCTTAGTTCTGAATACTGTGTATTTCCCCCTTTAGTATCAATTAGGGCTGCAACTAACGATTATTTTCATAATCGATTAGTTGGCCGATTATTTTTTCGATTAATCGGATAAAAAAAATGTAAATTTTTCATTTATTTAAAATAATTTAATAAACAAATTATGTTAAATACAAACAGCAGAATAAAAAAAACTTTGATAAAATGCATTTCTTGTCTTTATTTCCCAACCCGTCCCCCCCATTTTATGCACATTTGAGCTTGCCACGCTGCCTCCGAGACATGTCACGCCACGCTGCCTCCCAGACATGCCCCTAATATGCCTTATACCACCTGATACACCACTCCATCCTCCCCAGACATGCCATGCTGCCCTCCCCACATATGCCACTCTACCCCCAGATATGCCACTGTGGCCCCAGATATGCCTTATACACCCTGATACACCACTCCGTCCTCCCCAGACATGCCACGCTGCCCTCCCCACATATGCCTTATATACCCTATATGCCTTATACCCCCAGATACGTCACTCCGTCCTCCCCAGATATGCCTTATACCCCCCAGATATCTCATAGTCCCCTCATAGAGTCACAGACCCGTGCGCATCACACTGACACCTAAATAAGTACTGGGTTAACCTTCACTGCCCCCAGAATATAGATTCCCCTTAGTTTGTCCCCCTTTATCTTTAACTGCACTTTAAGTTAACTTTATTAAATTAATTAAATTAACCCTCAGTCCTCATCATTAAACTAACCCTAAACACCCCATTAACCATAACTACCCCTAAATACCCCATCAATCATAACTGCCCCTGAATTAACCCTAAACACCCCATTAACCACTGCATCCCCTAAATTAACCCTAAAGACCCCATCAACCACAGCATCCCCTAAATTAACCCGAAGGACCCCATCAACCACAACCGTCCCTAAATTAACCCTAAACACACCATTAACCACAACTGCCCCAAATTCACCCTAAACACACCATTAACCACAACTGCCCCAGCTGTCGTGCTGGAAAGCCCAAGAGTGTCCCATGCGCAGCTTTAAAGAGGAAGAACGCAAATTGCCACTATTTTCTGATATGCTGCATTCACCTGGCTATCAATTTTCACAAGATTTCCCCCAATATATCAGTGAGCCACCACCATGCTTCACAGTGGGGATGGTATTCTTTTCCCTATAAGTGCTGGGGCAAAGTGTGGGACTGAGTGCTGGGGCAAAGTGTGAGTGCTGGGCAAAAAATGTCCTGGCTCCTAACTTTTTTAGCTGGCTCCTAGATTTAAAACAAATTTGTCAAGCCCTGGGGTACAGTAAATGAGAGAGAAGAAAATTACAGCTAAACACTAGCACTTCAAAAGTGTTAAAAAACAGCCATGGTCATGAAGGGTACAAAAAATAAAAAACAACCCAGTCCTTAAACATACAAGTTGGTGTCCTTATGGTATAAAATATCCATTGTTGTGAAGGGGTTGACTGCAGCAACATGCGTCAAGACCCCGCTCTTGCGACCCGGGGGATTCGGGTCTTGACCGGGAGAACCAGAAAAGCGGTGCGTCACCTGGCAATCTCCGGGTCAAACCGAATCCTGTGGGATGTTCCAGTTTGTGCACCTAACTTTTTTTTGGCTTAGAATTTTTTGCACAGACGATGCCTTATGGCAGAAAAAAAATCAGTCCAAAATGTTTAGCTGCAGGTCCTAAGTACAGAAATGTGCATAGGTTTTTGTAGACATTACAGAGTACAAGCATGGCAGTATATGGAGTCATAGTGCTTTGCTAGGCCTATGCCATCTGTGAAGCAGCTTAGCAGTCCACCACGAGATCAAGTATTTATTTTTGTAAAGCAGACAAAAGTACTACATCAGGAATATCTGGCCGCTTTTCATGAAGCAATTTGGCCATCAATTGCTTCCTGAGCTTTTTTTTTTTCTTTCTCTCAACACTTCTGTGTTGCTTAGAATGTTTTGTGCAACATTTCTGCGTTGCCAAAAAGGTTCACCTGCATCTCCAGATTAAGGAAATATCACATACATTGTTTTTTGGGGGGGGTTTATATGTTTTTGTTGGAATTTGCAGGGCAAACACATACAGATTTGTGCCAACTGAAAATCCTGCCTTTTCCCCATTGTGGTTCGCCTTAACTGAACATGCCTTGAGTTCTTCCAAATACCCTTTTTGCATCCTTTTTGAGGCTTCTTGTATCAGGGTCTTGCACAAAACCAGGTGCAGCTGTACACACTGGTCAGAAAGGGCTACACCCCAATGTTTTTATTGTATTAAATAATGCACAGAGTCTTTACGACCTATGCATCACCTTCTTCCATGACACTGACAGGCACCACTCATTCATTGTGTATAGTGGATAGATCATACACTTCTTTCTAGTCTGTGTACCGGAGCGCCAACAAATATCGTGCAAAACACCAGTAGTTCCGTGCTTCTGCTTGGGGTGGGCCAACTGTTCTGTGGAAATGTTTATGTTTTTTCCTCACAGTGGCACATGGCAACTTAATAAAAAATGAAATGCTGGGCTTATATAAAAAAGGGGTGGAAGCCCTTGGGACAATATCTGAAATGACAATAGACACTCACATATTGGGTCAGTATCAGAGTGGCTTAATCAGTCATCTTGGTCAAAATGGAGTAGAGGCACTCAGTTTTCATAAAAATAAAAAAATTAATTCCCTAACCTACCCTATTCACTATAGCCACCCGCCAAACTAATCTTACACACTAAAATGTATAAAACACAATCAGTAATGGACCCCACCTCTGTTACTATGCTACTGAGATATTTAACCCTGTGTGTTGATTGGCTGATCATTCCTATTTTTTTTGTTTTGTTTATTATGCTGTGATCCTTGAGAGTGAATTTACATGAAACAGATATTTTTTTACACCCCGTTTTGCATTTTCAGATCTCTTTTTCTTTTGCCTAGAGGGGTATTCCCCTCCTAATTGTTCTTTTTTAATGTTCCTCTATGGTATCACTATTTCAGTATATCTCGGATTTTGTTTCTTTTGATACAGGGTTGGTAGAGCCGGACTGGGAATGAAAAGCAGCATTGGAAGCATTTGGACACCAGCCCCATATATTTTGTCTTGTGGGCGAGCTCTTGTACCCACACGCACCCCTCATACATACCCGGGTCACACTACTTTTTTTTTTTTTTTATCATGTTATTTGTATTAAAATTCCAGAAACCAAGTGTTAAAAAGCCCAAATAAGTTAAGGAGATTAAACATAATGCAAAAACTTTTCGATGAAAAAGTTCCAGTTCTCCAAGTGTGTATGTAAAAGGTTCTCCCTTAAAGAAAAAGGCCTGTAAAACCAAAGGGAACTGTCCCCTGTAGACCATCATGAAATTAAATTAAATTGGGTTTCGCAGACTCTGAAGATCCCAATCATCATCCAAGCTTCTGCGACTATACCTTTGTGATAAGATCTGCTTACTGAAAGAGAGTAACCTTTGTTTTGCCTCACTGATTTCTGGGCCTAGAAAGGTTTGTCCACACTACAAATTCAGGGGGTGTTTTACCTCTGGATAATTAAAAATTAAATAGTTAAATTTATTCCTACAGTAAGTTAAGTCCTAGGCAACAGATGACCAAACGCACACTGCAGGACAGGCTCTGCCACGCCTACACCCAAACACACACAAGAATAAGCTCTGCGACCCCGACACCCAAACACACACAAGTATTTGCCACATTGCTTTGTCGACTCCCTCTTGTGTTTTTGCCCCCAGCCTGCCCCTCGCTTTAGTATTGATTTATGTAATGGCCCCAGCTGCTCCCCCCGTGTATTGACGCCGCCAGCCCAGATAAAATGCTGCCCTGCTATTCAAGTTATTGCTGCAAAAGGTGGTTCTACAAGCTATTGAAACATAAGGTGTACTTTCTTTTTTCACACATGACTTCTGCAATTTGGCTTTATTTTTGTTGAATAAATCATGGCACTTTGTGATATGTCATGTGTTGTTGGCCTGAGGTTGTGTTTACCTAATTTTGAGACCTGCTAAGGAACAGATGATTGCTATGTCCTGATATGTAAAACCATAGCATTCAAAGAGGGTATATTTTCTTTTTCACAGGACCGTATATATATTTTATAACTAGCAGAAAGATGAGGGAAGGGTTCAAATTTTAAAAGGTTTATATAGGGCAAATCGGCACAAAATTAGCAGCTATCACACAAACACACACAATGTTCTGTCTCTCTCCTCCAGATCATAAAGATGTTGGAGAAAAGCAGAACATCTGCAGTAAAGGTCATGGGATCGCTGTGATGACAATGACGGTGCTGCTGGATCATTGGTTCTCGGAGACTGCATAAGATGCAAGACAACAAGAATGAGAATGGGCCAGATGTTACATGCACCGGAGATGTATTTTGTATTGGACGTACATATATGTCCATAAAAGCATGTTGCAACGCCTTTTCTGGACGTACATGCACATCCATAAGAGACTGAAGGGGTTACATTGGGAGACACTTTAATATTGTTAACAGAACAAGTTGAATATTAATAAATAAATTAATAATGTTTACGTGTAAATGGCATCTAATCCTGCCATCTTCATCTTTAGCAATCGGTCTTTCCAATAAAATCGAGGAATTCTGGCATAATGAATGCTCCCTGATATATAGCGGAATGGTTGTCCATCCTTCCGATAACAATTGTGGTCATAGTCTATTTCAAAGGTTCTTGCAGATGTTCCCTGTGAAAAAGTTTTTGAAAAAAATGTAAATGAACAGTTCATGACATTTTTATCATGCATGTTTACCAATACAAAAAACAGTTGTGTTTAACATTTCATGCAGTTTACGTAAATTTCAGTCAAAATCTATTCAAACAAAAACAAAAGTAGAATGAAGTAAACATGAATTAGCAAGAGGTGCCATTCCAGAAGACCAAAAACTTTGGTATAATAGTATAATGAAATGGTCCATGCATTTGAATATATGACATTTTGACTATTTCAACAATACAAATAAGCAAAATGCCAAGAATGTTCTGCTGGGGGGGGTTTGATGACTGTATGGCCGCCATTCTATCAGGAAGATCCAGCATCGCTGGGTCTTAGTGTAAACTAAACTAGGCTAAGTAGCCCAAAGAGGCACGCAATCTAGAAACGTAGTGTGTATGGGTCTGTTTTGACCGTTATAACCTGAGGTACATCAATAGTCCTATAGGATCAGCTTTCTGTGAAATAGTGGTACGTCAGCAATTGCTAATGTATTACAAAAATTGTAATTGTTTAAAGGTCTACTCCAGTCCTTTTCGCACGCTTTTTTGTTTGCATGGACTTTACGGCATTTCACTTCATCCAAACCAACGCAGGCATCCGGTGCTTACTGGAGAAAATACGACTGCAGTCTCATGAAACACCACCCTCAGCTGCCACTGATGAGATCATAGATCTTTCATCAAGATATTTTTTGAACAAGAAGAGATCTCATTTCAGTCGATAGTAACAGCGTAGCAGCCAATCGGCTGCTGCTACTCCCACTTATGTCATTGGAAGTTTAGCTTCTACTGACTTCAATGGGAGTGGCAGTATGCTGGTTTCAGCCAGGTGGGGATTTAATTGTGATAGTATTCTCATAACTCCAGTAACTAAAAGAATACATGCACCAATATACACGCAGTAAAATGCATGGTAAATTTAAAAAAAATAACAGTACTCATTAACAGGTAATGGGGGAGGGAGAAGGTAAAACCCACTGCTGCAAAAACTGACCATGTCTTATAACCAAGGTCATCTTTTATTCAGACCTCAGATCCATGGCACCGCCGATTACTGTGGGATTTCCTCTGCAATCAGCAGCAACAACACTTTCCTGAAAGCCTCACGAGTAACAGGGACAATTTTCTGCCCTGGGGACCCCAACTTCATTTAGGTTTTATATTTTAATGTAGTGGGGGGAAGAACTCTCAATTTTGCCAGCTTGAACACCCACATATGAGGTGGGTTTTTTTGTGAGTGATAATGCAAATTATATTTGCTACTCAGAAGCACCAGTACTTTAGGGAATAGACCACAGTGTGTTGTGAGTACTGACAGTCAAAGAACTAAATCAGTTTTTAAGCATGTTATATGGATATAGATAGTTTCATATTTTGCACAATTTGCAATGCCTAGAAGGTTATAATAATATGTTAAATTTATGACAAATAACGCTAATAGTTTTGCAAAAAAACTTTATCCTCACTGTGGCAAATGTTATCACCAATTTAGACAATCATATGACAAGCTACAGTTATTCATCTTCTATGCATTCATGCTTAAAAGAAAAAAAAAACCGAGAAAGCAGTTTGCGTTAACGCATATAAAAAAAAGGCGTGTGTATATATTATATTATAATTATATATAACATAGAATGTGATGATCTGAACTGTGTTAGCACTTCTAGATTACTCACTAAGCTTTGTCCATGCGTAATGACCACCATCGAGATCAGCGCACTAAAGCACAGACGCATTCTTAAATCTGATATCGAACAGGAACCATGCAGAAAATCCAGATCCTCTTCCGTGTTCCCTGGTCTTATGACTTTGAATGTCAGCTGACTTCACTGTGTCACTGTGGTCACGTGACTGCTGCTGCAGTTTCGGAGCGTTTTGCTTTGTAGCGAGCTGTGCAACGTGTATCGGTGGGAGTTTTGTTGTCGATAATATTCATTTCGTCTTTTTGAACCTTCAGAACGTAATCCCACTCGTTTATGAGTTTCTTTTTTGCTAACAGACAACCTGTCCACTTAAAGGATGAGAGGTGTCGTCCTTAATAACACCTCTTAAAGAATGGGATGGAAAGTTTATGCTGCATCAAGTAGTACAGCGGTTTTAATCGGTCTTTATATATTTTGAATATTGAAGGTTAGGGATCTTAGTTTAGAATTTCAGATCTAAAATATATTGTTTTCATGAATTGACAAATTTAGTTAATAAAACTGAAGTTCCACTTCTTGCACTGATTCAGAACCTCAGTGGTTAGCATGCATGTGGCCGAATGCATTGATAAACTGAAGAAATGGGCAACGGCTTGTTTGACATTGGATCTTTGTAGGTGTGCATTTTGAATTTTCAATCTACGCCAGTAAGCAGATCGAAAAGAAGAAGGCTGGCACATGTTATAACAGGGAAAAGAAAAAATGTTGGTGTGCTAAGCTAGTCACAGGCTCAAATAATACAAATGTATAATACGAGGCCTACCAAACAAGTGTAAGCATGCTGCAAAAACAGTGTATTGGCTGTACAATGTATACAAAAAAAATGTTATAACCCCGAAAATCAACAGGGAAGGGAATGAGGTGCATGTATGATATACCAGAATCTAGTGTTTGTTTTACCAAATGTATTTGAATTAATTGTAAAATAAATAATACACATGAATACACAGAGTGGCACAGAAGAAATAGAGGGTTCTGGTTTTTGTGCCCAGTTACTACATGTGTGAAACATGATGTGCCCACTTAAAGTTCTCCATGTTTGCATTTTGGAGCTAAATGGTTGTGCCCTGACATTTATAATATGTAGTAAATAAAAGTTTTTTTAACCCCTTAACCCCTTCGCGACCTTTGCCGGTTCAGGACCGTCATGACAAGAAGGTCACTAAATGACCTTTGACGGTCCTGAACCGTCAAAAAGTTAAATAAGCTTAGAAAGTGATCAATGATCACTTTCTTCGCTTAAACGGCCTTGCTGCAAAGCCTCGATGTCGAGGCATTCAGCAAGGCCGAGATCGGCATCAGGGGCCATGTCTGGCCCCTCCCCGTGGCGTCAACAGCCGCCAAACAGACGCCCGTTTTAAAAGCGTTTAGGAGGCGATCAACGATCGCCTCCTAAACTTAAATGGTGTCGCTGGAATGCCTCGATCAGGAGGCATCCAGCGACACCAAACACTTACCTTTAGGTGGGCTGTGACCGCTCCGGAGAGCGGTCACAGCCGCAGCTGCCGGTGATCTTCGCCATCAAGTAAGATGGCCGCCGCTCTGTAAAAAAAACAAACAAGAAAAAGTTTGCTAGATGGTCTCCAGACCCTCTAGAGAACTGGCTCCACTTGCTGGTTGAATACAGGTACTGCATTCAACCATGCAAGTCAATGGAGCCCAGCTTTCTAATCACTATGTGATTAGTAAAATATTCAAAAAAAAAATAATAAAAAAATGGAAAAAAAAAATAAAAATGTGCTAACATTTAAAAATAATTATGCAGTGATGTCACTAGATGAACCATCCAGTACCAGCAAAATGTGTAAAAAAAATATAAAAAAAGTATTAAAAAAATAAAGTTAGGGGGGCGTGGCCAGCACTCGATGGAACTGCACGTGTAGCTGCTGAGCTCCGAGGCTTTCGCTTGTTTACACCGCTCGTAGGGTGTCCAACTTAGACATGGGCAAACACTCGAGGACCACGACTACTCCTAAACCCTCCGGGGCCAAGGAGAAACACTCCAATTCTTCGGTTAGGTCGTTTTTCCACGCTTTTACCGATGCGGAAAGCCGGGGCCTACCTGACAAGATGGCGTCGACGCCTCCAAGTCCGAGAAGCGCTCGTTCCGGATCTCCTTCCGTGGCCGACTCTGACGCTTTGATGCCCTCCCAGGCACATTCTTCGTGGCAAGAAGCGGTGAAAGCTTTGCCTACTAAGGCTGAGATGTCGGACTTGCTTCGTTCGGCACTCTCTGGGGTCCGCGAAGACCTGCATGACATAAAGGAAAACCTTTCACAACTTGGCGACCGTGTGGTGGCCTTGGAAGAGGAGCGGGAGAAGGTGCACACCACGTTGGACGACATCTCTGCAACGCTCTCCCACCAGCATGATACAGTCTCACGACTGCTCCGACAGGTAGAAGACCTTGATAATAGAGGCCGGAGGTCTAACCTTCGTATTCGGGGCCTCCCGGAGTCTGTCCCGCCGGCGGACATTGTGACCACTCTCACGTCGATTTTCAATAAGCTCCTGGATAGGCCGGTGGACTCTCCAATTGCCCTTGATCGCGCTCATAGAGCACTTCGCCCCAGGGGTCCTGACGCGCAGCCTCCACGCGACGTCATATGTTGCCTTCACGAATACCGTACTAAAGAACTGATTCTCCAAAGATGCAGGGCGAAGGCGCCTCTCCAGTATGAAGAGCACACCATTTCCATATTCCAGGATTTATCGCCCATCACGCTTCAGACGAGACGAATGCTGCGCCCACTTACCTCAATGCTTCGGGAGGCTTCTATTCCCTATCAGTGGGGCTTCCCATTCGCCTTGATCGCCCGCAAGGGTACTCAGGCAGTGGTTTTGCGCCGTCCTGAAGACCTACCTGGATTCTTAGGTTCGCTAGATCTCCCTCCTCTGGACCTGACGGAGTGGTCGTCTTCGTTGAGCAGGCCTTCCATTGCGCCTTTGCCGAAGTCCAGCTGGTCGTCCCTGCCTCAACGCCGCCAACGTCGCAGACGGAACATCCAGATGGACTCGGGAAATGACTGAGTGTTTTTCTTTTCTTTTCCTTTTTTTTTACGCCTTTGTCGGTCGTCTTCCTCGTCTCCTTGGGCCGTGTGGTATGTCGTTCTTCTTGGCGGCCCGTTAAGTATTGCCCATTTGTTTGTTTGCTACGCCGCTCCGTCATGCCTCAGTTCTATGTCTTTTATTGTTTTTCCTTTTTTTTTTTTTTATGTTTGGTGTTTTACCTATTGACACACTTTTCTGCATACCTGGCTACTTACACGACATGGCCCATGTCTACTCATACACACTTACATGTTTCCGCCTGGGACTGTTACGGTCCTGCGTCCACACACCCTTTACATGCATTTACACGCTCGAAGGCCTCACTCAGGGTTCGCGTGCTTACCTGATTTCACACATTTTTTATTTTCTTTTCTTGTTCTTCATCACACCACATTTCTTTTTTTTTCTTCATTTTGGTGCCTTACCCGCAGTGATTGTATGTACCATGGGTTCTGGTGATCCCCCCCCAGAGCTTACCATGCAGGGTCCTGCCGGCCTCTGCCTTTTGGTCTATGTCCATACTTTTGGACATGATGCTCATTCCTTGATGCTACGGCATCCAGCTCTTGTTGCTTTAATAAGAGTATGTTTTTGTTTGTTGTTTGTTGTTTTGTTTATTGCTCCGACACTGTTGCTCCTGCTGATTTTTATTGGTGATTCTTATACGTTGCTCATGTATTCGCGCAGTCCTGCCAGACGTCGTCCATATGGCTCTTGATCCTATTACATTAATTTCCCTCAACATCAGGGGCCTTAATAAACCCGAACAGAGATCCAAATTGTTTACTGAACTTCGCCGCACCAAATCCAAAATAGCTTTTATTCAAGAAACACATTTTAAAGCCACTAAGGAACCCAAATTGACTAATAAACATTTTACCACCTCTTTTACGTCTAGTAACCCGGATTCTAAATCTAAAGGGGTGGCTATCCTCTTGCACAAACATTTACCCTTTCGCAAATTGGACAGCTGGCAGGACTCCGAAGGCAGGTGTATTTTTGTTAAGGGGTTTTTGGGTACCCATAGGGTTACCTTTGCAAATGTTTACGCTCCTAATTGTCGTCAGTCTACATTTTTGGTTATGATTTTGAAACAATTGATGGATTTCCAAGAGGGCATGACGATCTTAGGGGGCGACTTTAACATGACTTTCCTCCCGGTTCTTGATAACTCATCTGGTACTTCCTCTATCCCACATACTCAAATCAACCGGGTTAAGAGACTGCTCCACAGGGCACAGCTTATAGATGTTTGGCGGACGCAACACCCTACTACGAGGGACTACACGTTTTACTCTGCCCTTCATGACCGTTATACCCGTATTGACTCTTTTTTTCTTTCTCATCATCACCTCCCCGCTCTCCATGCCTCCTCTATTGGCCCTAGTGTACTCAGTGATCATGCCCCTGTTTTTATGACTATTAAGCTTGCTTCGTTCCCTGTCCGGCCATGGGTGTGGCGTCTGAATGAAAATATTCTTTCTGATCCGGTGCTTTCCTCAGAGGTTTCTGACCATTTACGCCTCTATTTTTCTGAGAACTCTACCCCTGATATGCCGTTGCCCACCATTTGGGAGGCCCATAAGGCGGTGGTACGGGGAAAGTTTATACAAATTGGCTCTCGGCTTAAGAGGGTGGCGTTAGCCGCTACTCTTGACTTAATTAAGAAAATAGCTGCTTTGGAAGCACTTCATAAATTCCGCCAGGACCCCTCTATTTTGATCCAGCTGGACTCTCTGCGCTCCCAATTAGCCTCTCTCACGAACCGTCGCCTTAAGCGACAGTTTCTTTTAACTAAACGACACTTCTATGAATATGGGGATAAGCCCGGTAAGCTGCTAGCTAGGGCTCTTAGGACTCAGACGGCCAAACATTTTATAGCCCGGATCCGCACTGTCAAGGGTACTCATGTCTCCTCCACCCCTGAGATCGCAGATTGCTTCCGCAAGTTTTATCAGGACCTTTATAATTTACCCTCTGTTCAGGAGTCCTGTCCTGACTTTATGACAGTTCTGGACGCTTATCTGGATAAACATCTACCTCGCCCCTTGCGACCGGAGGAATCGGACCTCCTTAATTCCCCCATTACGCTGGAGGAGGTCAGGGATGCTATCAAATCCACCAAACAGGGAAAATGTCCAGGGCCGGACGGCCTTCCCATTACCTATTATAAGAAGTTCCTACCTATCCTGGGCCCACATTTAGTGAATACGTTTAACTCCCTTACCTCGGGTTCCCAATTTGCTCCCCAATCTAACATGGCTCATATTTCCTTGATTTTGAAACCAAATAAGCCCTCTGACATTTGTAGTAGTTATCGTCCCATTTCCTTACTCAATTCGGATATTAAACTCCTTGCTAAAATCTTGGCCATGCGATTGTCACCTTATATTCCCCGCTTTATCCATAGAGATCAGGTGGGCTTTGTCCCCGGCAGGGAGGCTAGAGATAATACCACGAAAGTTATTGACCTTATTGATTTGGCTAACCGTACACGTCTTCCGCTCACTTTGACCTCGCTAGACGCGGAGAAGGCCTTCGACAGGGTGGCCTGGCCCTACCTATTTCGTGTCCTGGAGCGACTGCATCTCGGACGGCATTTTCTGTGTTGGACTAGGGCCCTGTATCATAACCCTACGGCGTTGATTAAGGTCAATGGGCTTGTGTCTCATCAGGTCACCCTGTCGAATGGCACTAGGCAGGGCTGTCCACTCTCGCCTCTTCTTTTCGTGCTGGGGATGGAGCCCTTGGCGAACGCTATCCGGGCGAACGCCTCTATATCTGGCATTCCTGTGGCTGGGGTCCAACACAAACTGGCAATATATGCTGATGACATGCTTTGTATTAATTTGAACCCTCTGGACTCCCTTTCCCACATGCTTCGAGAGTTGCGAACCTTCGGTGCGCTCTCCAATTATAAAATAAATCTCTCTAAGTCCGAGATGTTATGCTGTAACGTCCCAGCGGATCTGTTGGCGGATTTGAAGCGTGATTTTCCGTTCAAGATTTGTGATCAGGCCCTTACTTACCTAGGTTTGCGGATTCCCGTGGATCTTTCCCTTCTCTTCTCGCTGAATTTCACCCCGTTACTTGCGGCCGTGTCTTCGGACCTGCGGAGGTGGGATTACACACACGTCTCCTGGTTCGGCAGGGTGGCTGTTATTAAAATGAATATTCTTCCCCGGTTTTTATACCTATTCCAAACCTTACCTATTTTTCTTCCTCGCTTATTTTTTAAGAAATGTCACCGTCTCTTTCGTTCCTATGTCTGGTGCTCTAGATCGCCCAGACTTTCCCATGCCCACTTAATTAGAGCTAAATCTAAAGGTGGTCTGGGGTTACCAGATCTGGAGAAGTACTGGCGGGCGGCCCATCTCCGTAGGATTACGGAGTGGTCCATCTCGGTGTCTAAGCAGTGGTTGGAGATTGAGGGGTTGCTGGTGGGCATCCCTCTTTCTTGCCTTCCTTGGCTACTGGATTTTAAGAAACACTTTGTCTCTAGGTCCTCGCTTACTGTCTGCGCTACTTTACGTGTGTTTGCCAGTGTCGTGAAGGAGGGCGTTTTGTCCTCCAGTCCGTGCCCCCTCTATCCGATTATTCCTAACCCGAATTTCCCCCTTAGTATGTCTGTTCACCGGTCTCCTCTGCAACCTTCCCTCCCATGGCGTATTAAGCGTTTTCATTCCATGTTTGTGGGTGATAGGCTTGTGTTGGCCGAGACCTTCTATGGTAAGCAATCCTTGTCTTCGGCAGAACTTTTGTTTTACATTCAGACTCGGCACTTTGTGCTGTCTATTCCCAGGGACCCCCTCCTGTCCCGTCCTTTGTCCCCCTTTGAGTTGCTATGCTCCTCTACCTCAGAGACTCCGCATCTCTTGTCAGTGCTCTATGCCCTGCTCTTGGATTCCGCATCCAGTTCGAAACCCTATTTTATGAGCATGTGGGAGGGGGATCTCTCCGTCTCACCATCCCTTCAGGACTGGGATAAGGTTTTGTTTGCTATTCATCGGGGCTCCATCTCCAGCAGGATTCAGGAGTGCTCATACAAGCTTTTGACGAGATGGTACAGGACGCCCGTGGACCTCCATAGGTTCTTTCCCTCAGTCTCTGATACTTGTTGGAGGTGTGGGTCCGACAGGGGGACTTTGTACCACATATGGTGGCAATGTTCGGTAGTTCAGTCCTTCTGGCGAGTGGTTTTGCGGGTGGTGGAGCGTGTGGGTGGCATGGATCTCTTGGATAAACCAGAAGCAGTTTTGTTACACCTTACCTCACTTGCGCCTCAAGCTTACAAGCGCACACTTACTATACACCTCCTCAATGCGGCCAAAGCCGTGATACCCAAGTTTTGGCGTACATCCGCTCCCCCGCCAATCTCTGTGTGGCTTCAGAAGGTAAATCTTATTGAACAAATGGAGGAGTTAGTCTGGGCGTCCAGGGGAAAGGGTTACCAGCATACCAGGCGCTGGTTCTGGTGGCATGAATTTGTTGCCTCAGCAGATTTTAGGGACATTTTGGGTCAGTACCTCACGGCTACTACTCCCCCGCGCTCCCCTCACTGAATATGCTCAGTCGCGACGGCTCACTACACTCTTCGGGTGACGGGTAGGGATGGTCGACGCAGGTCCTTACTCTGTTGCATGTGTCCTCCTTATACATTTTTCTTTTTACCGTCTCACCTCTTTTATGTATTCATATTTATCCGGAGCAACTGTTTGTGGAGCTGTTTTCTGGTTCTGTTATATATGTTTATTTTCCTTTTTCGGCTCCGTTTATTTGATGTGTGCAGAATGTGTTGTCACCTTACCTCTGCTGGTTTTTCCACGATTCTCTGCCTTTTGTGGCCGGGCTGGATCGACCTGGTGGCATCCATTTTTCTTTTTACACACAGGAGACTTTATGTAATAATATCGTCTGTGCCGTCTATGCTATTTGATGGTTTGTTTACCCTCATTTGGATCTGTGTTTGGTATGTTACCTGCTACCATCTACTTTTACACTTGCATATTGTTCATGGTCTCTGTATTTTACACTGCTCAATAAACGGTGAATTTAAAAAAAAAAAAATAAAGTTTATTATTTTGAGCAAGTGCTAAAATTTCTCAAAAATCTCAAAGAGTTAAAATAAAAGCACTTCAAATACCCAAGGGGTGTCTAATATATAAAAAAAATGGCTGATGGGGTAAATTGGAGTGGCCTAGCTCACAGATAGGGCATAGGTACAGACTGACCAAAATGGAGAAAAAAAGCGCACTTCCCAAATGTGGCATTTTAAATCTGAAACAACCCGACAAACCCATGCATGTCGGGTATCACTGTACTCAGGAGATGTTCCTGAACACATATTGGGGGGTTGTTTGACAGTGACATATACCAGAACCTGTATATCTATAACTAAAGTACAATTTGTGTGAAAACAATTACTATTACAAAGTTTGACAAAGTGTAGTTCTATAATTGGTGCATGGAAAGGGTTAAAATAACAGCATTCGGAATACCCTGGGGTGTCTAGTTTTCCAAAATATATGGTTTGAATGGGTTAAATTTAGTTAACCGGCTTCAAAGATATTCCAAAGAGGAGATGGAGGCAGAATGACCAAATGACCACCTGAATTACGCATGCCTCAAAAGTAGCCTTTTACCAGCCAAACAATCTGACAAACCCATGCATGTGGGGTATCGCTGTACTCAGGAGATGTTCCTGAACACACATTGGGGTGTTGTTTGATAGTGACATATACCAGAACCTGTATATCTATAACTAAAGTACAATTTGTGTGGAAAAAAAAATAAAAAAAATTACTATTACAAAGTTTGACAAAGTGTAGTTGTATAATTGGTGCATGGAAAGGGTTAAAATAACAGCATTTGGAATACCCTGGGGTGTCTAGTTTTCAAAAATATATGGTTTGAGGGGGTTAAATTGAGTTAACCGGCTTCAAAGATGTTCCAAAGAGGAGATGTAGGCAGACTGACCAGATTTGTTAAAAAAGATTTGGAAATCATAAAACGCTGCTTGTACTTATTGCCCTATAACGTACAAAAAACAGCAAAAAAACATAAAAACATTGGGTATCTCTAAACTCAGGACAAGTAGTAGAATCTATTTAGCTAGTTTTTTACTTGCTTTTTTAGGTGAGTAAAAGATTTTTCAAATAAAAGTCATAAAATGTCTTTTTTTTCAATTTTTCACCATGTTTTTTTTATTTTTTTTATAGTAAATAAGATGATACGATCAAAATAATGGTATCTGAAGAAAGCCCATCTTGTCCTGAAAAAAACAATATATAACTTATGTGGGTACACTAAATGGGTGAGGAGAAAATTACACCTGAACACAAGCACCACAAAAGTGTCAAAACAGCCTCGGTCCCACAGGGTAGAAAACGAAAAATTAGCCCGGTCCTTAAGGGGTTAAGGACAATGGGCGGTCCCTAAACCCATTAAAAACAATGCACTTTGAGCCCGTACATGTACAGGCTTTGTCATTAAGGGGTCAGTTATAAGGCACCAAATCCCTTTAGGCATTTAGAGAGGAGGGTACAGGAAAAAGATGCATATCATGTTACATTAGTAACCACCATTTTACCAAGATACAAATTGTGCCGTTTCTCAAATTTGGCTTATGAGTTTTTAATATGTTCTCCTTGTCTGGATTTAAAGGCACAGTCCACCCATCAAATGCACTTTAACCACCTAAGGACTGGGCTGCTTTTTTTCTTATTGCACCCTTTGTGACCAAGGCTGTTAAGTTATATCAGAACACCTTGGTATCCTTTTTAGATACCATTTTTTGATCATATCATTTACTTTTCCTATAAAATAAATAAATATGGTGGAAAATTGAAAGAAAAACACTTTCTTATTTTATTTTGAAAAATCTTTTACTCACCTACAAAAGCAAGTTATGTATTTTCTATTATTGTAGAAACACCCAAGTTTTTAGGTTTTTTTGCAAGTTATAGGGCAATAAATACAAGTGGGGTGGGTGCCACCATTTAAAAAGCATCATTTGTGCAACACCGAATATTACTGCAGGGGCCCCGTGCCACCGCTCCCCAGAATGTCAACTTGCGCTATGTGCCTCAACATGCGCCATGTGCCACAACATGCGCCATGTGCCACAACATGCGCCATGTGCCACAACATGCGCCATGTGCCACAACATGCGCCTGCTTTAAAAGAAAACTTGAATTCAACCATGCAAGTCAATAGAGCTCAGCTTATTAATCACAATACGATTAGTAAAATATATAAGAAAAAATATACCGTATTTGCTCGATTATAAGACGACCCTGATTATAAGACGACCCCCCAAAATCTAAATATTAATTTAGGAAAAATACAAAAAGCCTGAATATAAGACTACCCTATAGGAAAAAAGTTTTACTAGTAAATATTAATTCATGTAAACAATTTTTTCATATTTAATAAAAGCTATGATTGAGAAAAATATATTTTTTTTATTTCCTTTTATTTGCCAACCTGCCCCCCCAGTTATGCACATCTGCCCCCAAGGTTGCCACTCTGCCCCCAGAAATGCCTTAATCCCCATTTATTTGCCACTCTGCCCCATGATGTGCCTTTTAACCCTCTATATGCCACTCTGCCTCCAGAAATGTCTTATGCCCTCCTATATGCCACTCTGCCCCATGATATGCCCTTTAACCCCCTATATGCCAGAGTGGCATATAGGGGGTTAAAAGGCATTTCTGGAGGTATATATATATATAACTGCTAACAGCAATCAAACTCCTATCAAGCCAAGGCAGCCAGTACATGCTGGAACCTGGGGATGATAGAAGTTTGAGTACAGCCTCCCTATGCCATGCTACCACCCCCCCCTTACACATCCATGCTATCACACACACACTCATTCACAAACATTTAAATACTCATTCATTCCATTAATCACACATACACACACACGCTCAAACCCCCCACCCCCCTTACCTGAACTGCAGATCTCCCACTCGCAGACTTCTGCAGGGGCCCGGCTGTGCGAGCAACTTCTCTGGCCCCGCCCCCAGAGGAAGGAGGGGGAGGCAGAATTATTTGACACTCTGCTAGCTTCCTGCTGCTAATAGAAGAGACGCTGCTAGGGACCAAAGCAACGCTAAGCAGCCTGGCCCCAGCAGACATTTTTTTGAGGTCTAATTAGAAGACGACCTCGATTATAAGACGAGGGGTATTTTTCAGAGCATTTGCTCTGAAAAAAACCTTGTCTTATAATCGAGCAAATACGGTAGTTAAAAAATGTGGCAGCACAGCAAAACAATTAATTTTTTTATAAGCAAGTCATAAAAATAGACATGTGTCTTCCCAAAACTCCTTGCATGGGAAGAATTATAATACTAGCATTTGAAATACCTTGGGGTGTCTAGTTTTCAAAATCTATGGTTTGATGGGGTAAGTTGAATTGGCCAGCTTCAAAAATGTCCTGTGGACAGACTGACCAGATGTAAAAAATTAACAAAAAATGTGCAGCTCCTAAATATAGCCTTTTAGCCCCAAAGACCTGGCAAAAGTATGCATGCTTTTTCTCACTGTACTCGGAAGATGTTGATGAACACATATTGGGGTGTTTGTTAGTGACACATACCTGAAAGTGTAAATTCACATTGATCACATTGTACAAATACATGCAAGGTCAGTATAAACAGCTCTCTAGTGATCTATTCTCCAAGAGGTCTCTATAAAAGACACGGGGTCATCAGATGAGACTTGAGGAAAGGAGATTTTAGCATCAGCATAAGAAGAAATGGTTTACTAGATTTGACAACTTTCTGGATGCTATGGACATAAAAGATGATAAAAGAAAAAGAGCTTTATTACTACACTATGCTGGCACAGAGGTATATGACATATTCAGCACACTATCTGCTGCATATACTGATACATACTGTGGCTGCTCCAAAGCCTTAACAGATTATTTCAACCCTAGATAGAATCTCAGATATGAGAGATACAAATTTAGGATTACTAAACAACTTCCAGAAGAATCCATGGACACATATGTCACACGCTTAAAAGAACTGGCCCAAGGATGTGCTTTTGCTGATGTTGATGATGAAATTATCACACAAGTAATTGTATCTTGCACATCATCTACTATACGACGCAAAGCATTACAGCAAGACTACACTCTGCCTGACCTTCTTAAAATGGCTCGTGCCACAGAAATCGCGGATTATCAGACAGCTTCAATGGAAAATTACACCTGACATCCAAACAAAAAGGAATAAAACATGTTACAGATGTGGGAAGAACTTTCCTCATATAAATAAATGTCCAGCTTTAGGCCAGACATGCAGCAAATGTGGGAAGGAGAACCATTTTGCTGCATGTTGCATGAAGAGGCAGAGGAGATTTCCGCCATGACGGGTGACTATCTTTTCATTACTTCCACTGGTAAATCTGCACAGTCTCCTAGTGTTACTTTATTCAGCGCTGACATTGCATTTACTATTGACACTGGAGCATCAGTGAATATCTTAGACAGTGACACATATGAACTATTGAAATTGAAGCCTGTTCTGGAAAGTGTTCACACTAAAATCTTCCCATACGGATAGCAAATCCCACTATCTACTATGGGAAAATTTGATGCTGACATTAGTTACAAGGATAAAAGTCAGAGGACAAGTTTTTACATCTTACAAGGATCTGGAGGCTGCCTTCTTAGTTACCATACCGCCATGAACCTGGGTCTCATCCAGATCGTTCATACGATAGTTGATCCTGATGACAAGGATGTACAACATATGCTAAACTAATTTTCTTCTTTGTTCAGTGGCCTTGGAAAATTGAAAGACTTTCAGGTACATCTTCATGTGGATGAGAACATTCGCCCAGCTGCACAAGCTCATCGGCGAATTCCATTTAATCTGAGACAAAAAGTGGAAGAACGCCAAAGTTTAGAAGAACAAGACATCATTGAATGTGTCACTGGTCCCACTCCATGGGTTTCTCCAATTGTGGTAGTTCCAAAACCAAAATTTCCTGACAAGGTAAGACTTTGTGTTGACATGCGCCTTCCAAACGTTGCCATTCAGTGAGAAATACACATCTCTCCCACAATAAATGGCGCAACTGTATTTTCAAGACTGGACCTTAATAAGGGTTACCATCAGCTGGAATTGAGCCCGGAATCCAGATACCTAACAACATTCTCTACACATTTAGGCCTCAGAAGATATAAACGGTTAACATTTGGGGTTTGTTCTGCAGCAGAAATTTTTCAAGATGCTATAAGGAATGTAATTCATCATATTCCCAATGTTTTCAACTACAGTGATGACATTCTAGTATTTGGTAGTATTTGGTTGAACACAATTGTGCATTACGTGCTGTTTTTGAGTGTTTATCATCTCAGGGTCTTACCTTGAATACGCTTCTCACCCTAATAAAGTTGGCAACAAATATATAAACATAATATAAATGAGAGGTTTTGGTTAAATGAATTGGCCAAAGCATAATTAAGCTCACCCGCCACGTCAAGGCACACTCTCAATAGGGTGAGATCCTACTCTCACCTCCTACATAGTGGGCACACAAAGCAGTTTATACTGCTACCAAAACCTTATTAATGTGTTGGGGGAGGTGCAATTAAACCTCCTCCCAATTAACATTGTACAGCCAACACACTGTATTTGCAGCATGCTCACACTGTTTGGTAGGCCTCATATTATACATTTGTATTTTGTGAGCCTGAGACTAGCTTAGCGCACCGACATTTTTACTTTTCTTTTCTTTTCTTCTTACCTTGAATAAACAGAAATGTGAATTTAACAAAACTTCCTTGGAGTTTTATGGTCACATCTTCTCGGCAGCTGGAATGCAGCCTGATCCAAATAAGGTACAGGCAATCAAAATGGCCACAGTTCCTCAGAATGTAAGTGAAATTTGTTCCTTTCTTGGCATGTCCAGCTACTGTGTTAGATACATTGAAAACTTTTCAACAATCAATGCACCATTGCGAGAACTCACCAAACAGAGATGTCAATTCAAATGATCTCAAGAATGCCAAGCCTCTTTTGATGGCTTATTTTGATCCAGCCTTACGCACTGAATTGATTGTGGATGCAAGTCCAGTGGGACTGGGAGCTATCCTAGTGCAATATAAAGCTAACAATTCTGATCCATTCATTATTTCCAATGCCAGTAAAAGCTTAACTAGCACAGAAAAAAAAATATTCTCATCCGACCAAATATTCTTGAAGGCAAGTTTGACTGCCAGTAGTTCCCGGTTCCCTGCATCGTAATTGCGTTCTGCGGGTGTGAACCTTTTCGAGTAGAAGGCACACGGCAGGCACTTGGATGTGGAGGGTACAGCACCAGCGCCGGTTTCTGATGCGTCGACCTCCAGGATATACTGGAGAGCAGGATCAGGACGTTGCAGGATCGGAGCCGAAATGAAGGGAAGTTTTAACCGAGTGAACGCTTTGATGGCTTCATCCGACCAAATTTTAGGGTTGACCCCCTTCTTGGTGAGTGCTGTAATGGGGGACGCAATGCTGGCGTAATTGCGGATGAAGCGCCGGTAGTAGTTCGCGAAACCAAGAAAGCGGTGTACTGCTTTTAATGTCCTAGGACCCGGCCAGCCTATGATCGCCTTCAACTTCTCAGGATCCATTTCAAGACCCTTTGCCGAGATAATATATCCAAGAAAGGGTAGGCTTGTTTTTTCAAAGGCACATTTCTCGGCTTTGGCGTAGAGAGCGTTCTCCCTTAAACGTTGTAACACAGCCAGAAACAATCCGAGGTCGGGGCAGGCAGCACGGGAGCGAGATCCAAAAACAATCCGAGGTCGGGGCAGGCAGCACGGGAGCGAGGTCAAGAAACAATCCGAGGTCTGGTACACAATTATGGCAAATGAGATATACAGCAGAGAGCACAAACACCCAGAGTAACATACAGACTCATTGAACGGGCACTGAGAATCCTCCTTTAAATACCTTTGGGATGAATTGGACTGCCGATTGCAAGCCAGGCCTTCTCATCCAATATCAGTGCCTGACCTCACAAATGATGTTTTGCCTGAATGGGCACAAATTCTTACAGATACACTCCGAAAATCTTGTGTATTATATGTTATACCGCATTTGCTCGATTATAAAACAACCCCCCAAAATTTTAATATTAATTTAGAAAAAAAGAAAAAGCCTGAATATAAGACTAACCTTTAAGAAAAACGTTTTATTGGTAAATATTAATTCACTTGTAATCTATTTTTTTCTATTTAATAAAAACTATGATTGAGAAAAATGCATTTATTTTTTTTCCTTTTGACAACCTGTTCCCCAGTTATGCACATCTGCCCCACGGCTTGCTACTCTGCCCTCCAGATATGCCTTATTCCCCATATATGCCACCCTGCCACCTGATATGCCTTATATTTGGCCCACAACTTACCGATTCATCCCTAGACTTGTCCCCCATGCTCCAGACTCCTTGGTGTCAAGTGGAGGCAGCCAGTGGACGTCTGTGCCATGCGCGTAGACAACCCCCGCTGCTACCCGGGACTTCCGCCGGGGCTTGTATGACAGCACCGGAAGATCATGTCACACCAGTGCTCCGTCATAGAAGCCCCGGCAGAAGTGTCTGGTAGCAGCGGCGATTGTCTCTGCGCTTCGTTCACCGGCTGTCGGAGAGGACGATCCAGGTCCTCTGCAGCTCTGCAGGGAATCCTCCTTTCCGGCAGCCGGTGAACATCTGCACGATGTGCATAGACAACCTCCGCTGCTGCTGGCCAGTACTTCCGCCGGGGTTTCTATGGTGGAGCACAGAAATACCGGCAACAGCGGAGATTGTTAGACATCGTGTCAGAGAGGAGGATCGGTGTCCCCTGCAGTGCTATTTTTGAGGTCTGATTATAAGACAACCTTGAATATAAGACGATGGGTATTTTTCAAAGCATTTGCAAATACGGTATGTTACATAAGCAACAAGTTCATAACGGTATTATGCTCAGGTCATTATGCTTTTGGTCATATAGAGTACGACGGCAGGGTCAATATTATAGCCTCACACATGTATGGGTAGTAGGGTGACCACATGTCCCAGATTGCCCGGGACAGTCCCGCAATGGGACTTTAAGTCCCGGGTCACGGGCAGCCTCAATCCGGAATTGAAAGGACGACTTTTTTTTTTTTTTTCTTTTTTTGACGCGGAGAGAGAGGGGCCCCAAGCGGTACTAAAAAAGGTTTCAGCAACCACTCAGCGCCCCTCTGTCTCCTCCGCGAGGCCTCTAGCTCAGACGCGATGCCAGCATTTCATGCTGAGCTCCGGAATATGGCGTCATATTATGGCGATCAACAGTAAAGCACCGGAGAAGCGGGAAGAGCAGCGAGACAGATGCCTCGCACTCCCACGGCAGGACTTCTGAAAGGTAAGTGAAATACAAAGGGGGAAAGGGTAGATAGTGAGAAGGGGAGGAGAGGGGGTAGATAGTGAGAAGGGGAGGAGAGGGGGTAGATAGTGAGAAGGGAGGGAGAGGGCGTAAATAGTGAGGAGGGGGTAGTAAGAATATTGAAATAAAGAGTGAGCATGAGTTAGAAAATCACAGAATTAATGTGTGGATGCATTGTGTGAATGAGTGAGAAAATGCATGAATTAATGTGTGAATGAGTGAGAGAATGAATGAATTAATGTGTGGATGAAGTGTGTGTATGAGTGAGAGTATGAATGAATTAATGTGTGCATGAATTGTGTGAATGAGTGTGAGTATGAATAAATGAATGTGTGGATGACTTGTCTGAATGAGTGAGAATGCATTAATGAATATGTGAGAATGAATTATTTGTGTGAATGAGTGAGAGAATACATGATTGTGTGAATGAATTATGTGAATAAAAGTGTGAATTGGTGAGTTTTGTGTATCATAGATGTATAATTGATTTATGGAAAGGCAAATATGGCACAGGCAGGGTGTTTATGGGACAAAGATGGCACAGGTAGGGCTGTGGACAAAGATGGCAAGTCATATGTGTGTAATTTGTTTGCTGGTCAGGTTCTATGTGGGCAGTGTGGATGCCAGGGCTGGCTTTGGGGTGTGCAACCTGTGATGATCTATGCCTGTAATTTAGGGGTTTTATCTATACCTTTAATGAGTTTTTATGTGAATTCCAATTGATCGATACCTGCAAAGCTGGGGTTTCGTGTTATTCTGTAGATCTATACCTGCAATGCTATGTTTCCATGTATTGTTGTTATGGTCTAGCTGCTTTTCTGCTGCATTGCTGGAGGCTATACAGCCTGGCTGGGTTGCCATGGCTACACTCCTGTCACTCCTGTGACTCAGCCCATTGTCCAACCCACAGCCAGCCCCTTTTGGCTATTTAAGCAGCTAAACTTCACTTCCTCCTTGCCCTTGTGTTGTTTCCGGCTGCAAGTGCTATTCCTGTGTTCCTGTGTTCCTGTGTTCCTGTGTTCCTGTGTTCCTGTGTTCCTGTGTTCCTGTGTTCCTGTGTTCCTGTGTTCCTGTGTTCCTGTGTTCCTGTGTTCCTGTGTATGACCTGGCTTTCTCTGACGTCCATCCCGGCTCCTGATTCCTGGCTTGTTCCTGACTTCGCTGATCTCTGTATTCCTGACCCCGGCTTGTCTGAGTACCTGTCTTGGTTCCTGACCCCGGCTTGTCTTTTGGTATATGCTTTTGGATCACGATTTGGCTTTGTTCACTATTGTCATTACAATAAAGGTGATTGCATTTTTACGTTTTGTGTCCGTCTTTTTCCTGGTCCCTAACATTACACAAGGGCCAATCAGGGCTTGGAGCAATTCCTGCGGTGCTACATCTCGGACCACCAAAATAACTGGTCGGATCTGCTACCCTGGGCGGAATTTGCTCATAATAGTGCTGTCTCGGCCTCTACCCGGTTCTCCCCTTTCATGGTGAATTATGGGTATCAGCCCTCCATGATTCCTGATAATTTCACTTCCCAGGGGATTCCGGCACTGGAGGATCATCTCCAGCAGATCCGTTCCACATGGGTGCAGGTTCAGGAGGCACTTCAACGCTCACAACAGTGTCAGGAGCTCCAGGCTAATCGTAAACGCCTACCCGCGCCTTCCTATCAGGTCGGGGAGAGGGTCTGGTTATCCTCCAGAAATCTCCACCTCCGGGTGCCCTCCCAGAAACTGGCTCCCCGGTATGTGGGGCCTTTCTGTATCCTTCGACGGGTAAACCCTGTGGCCTATGCCCTGGATCCACAATGTGTTCCATGTCTCTCTGTTGAAACCTCTGGTCTGTAATCGTTTTACTACAGTCACTCCTCGCCCCCGTTCGGTGACTGTAGACAACCATGAGGAGTTCGAGCTCCGCTCCATAGTCGACTCTCGTTGGTTCCGTGGGAAGCTCCAGTATTTGGTCCATTGGAAGGGGTACGGTCCCGAGGTAAGATCTTGGGTTCCAGCCTCAGATGTCCATGCTCCCGCTCTCCTTCGTGGCTTTCACTCGCGTTTTCCCCTCAAACCCGGCCCTGCTCCGCGGGGAGGGGGTCGTTGAGGAGGAGGGACTGTTATGGTCTAGCTGCTTTTCTGCTGCATTGCTGGAGGCTATACAGCCTGGCTGGGTTGCCATGGCTACACTCCTGTCACTCCTGTGACTCAGCCCATTGTCCAGCCCACAGCCAGCCCCTTTTGGCTATTTAAGCAGCTAAACTTCACTTCCTCCTTGCCCTTGTGTTGTTTCTGGCTGCAAGTGCTATTGCTGTGTTCCTGAAATCCTGAAATCCTGAAATCCTGAAATCCTGAAATCCTGAAATCCTGAAATCCTGAAATCCTGTGTATGACCTGGCTTTCTCTGACGTCCATCCCGGCTCCTGATTCCTGGCTTGTTCCTGACTTCGCTGATCTCTGTATTCCTGACCCCGGCTTGTCTGAGTACCTGTCTTGGTTCCTGACCCCGGCTTGTCTTTTGGTATATGCTTTTGGATCACGATTTGGCTTTGTTCACTATTGTCATTACAATAAAGGTGATTGCATTTTTACGTTTTGTGTCCGTCTGGTTCCTGGTCCCTAACAGTTGTTTATTTAATCTATACCCTCAGTGCTGAGTTTATGTGATTTCCAGTTCATCTATACCTGCAATGCTGGGTTTGTGTGTTCTGTTGCTATGCTATATTTCCATATGTTATTATTGTATATCTGCAAATGCAGGATTTGCATGTCTGATTCTGATCCAGTGTGGCAAATATTTATTTGGTGCGGGAGCGGAGGGCGTGATTGCATGCTAGGGAGCGTGGAGCAGGGCCCAAGGAACTGCTTGCATAGGGTCCGATTTTTTTTTTATTTTTTTTTATTTTTTTTTTTTTTTTTTTATTTATTTTTTTTTTCTCCAATATAAAATGTATTGTCAGCAGGATGTAATATTAAAATATATATTAGCAGTAGGGTCTAATATTTATATACATTGGCAGCAGGGGCTAGCCCCTGATAAATATTGACAATAATATTAACACATGTTGAGACATACTGGTACAGACAATTATACCAAATTATATCAAAGCACCAAATACAACCCAACGTGTCATTGGGTGTATGCAATGAGTTATCCAGCAGGGGTCTTACTTACACAGGACTGGAAACCTAAGACCACATTCCTCGGCGAAATCCCCGCCTGTTATAGCAGGCAGAAACTTCACAGATTTCCCTTCTGCAGATCCCCTCCCCCTTTGCAGCCTTGCTACGTGGTACTTGCATCAAGCTTAGTGACTGTAACTGTGCAGGGGGTTAGCAAGAGATTTAAAAAGTTAAATATCGGTGTATTGCGCTTACAGGAACTAGGAATACATGCCTGGAAGCTGCTGGACAGAGAAATAGATATTAATTACCTGGGTGCGCAAAGTGAGTCAGTTGCTTGTTATCTAGAAATTTGAAGTATTAAACCTTTTTATACCGAGCGGAGGACGGTGAGTACATTAACCATAAGAGTATATTTAGCTTTACTGCTGGTCGGACTTTTTTTTTTTTTTACCCGCGCGTGCTTGTTGATCGGTTTAACCAGCTCCGGGATGGTTCGGTCCCGCTATTGCTTTCTTGCCGTCCTTCTGTGCCTAGCTGGGGTGGGCGCTCAGTATGAACGGTACAGTTTTAGGAGTTACCCCCGGGATGAGCTAATGCCTCTTGAGTCTGCTTACAAGTACGGACTGGATCAGTACAGTAATGAGAATTGGCCCGAGACTGTACATTATTTGGAGATCAGTCTGAGGCTTTATCGGTTGTTGAGGGACAGCGAGGCTTTCTGTAACTTGAACTGCAGCACCGCACGTATGCCAGACAACCATCCGGTACAGAACGAGAGAACCGAAGGAGAAGAAGGAGCGGTCCAGCTTGGACGATTTGCTGGCTTCCCCGAACTGAAGGTGTTTGGCGACCTGCTGATGAGGGCCAAGTGCCTTAAACGTTGTAAGCAGGGGCTTCCAGCTTTCAGACAGTCACAGCCCACTAGAGAGACCATAGATGAATTCCACGACAGGGAGCCATACAAGTTCCTGCAGTATGCTTACTTCAAGGTATTGTAAATTGTCACTCATGTATTTGTGGACCTGGTTAGTCCTTGTTGAGTAGACCACATACTTTCTAAAGTTTAATATTTAAGACTACATGGTAGCGTTTATATTGTGCTTTTGTGTATTTTTAGACTAATAATCTGCCAAAAGCCATTGCTGCAGCTCATACGTTTCTGCTTGTACACCCAGAGGATGAGATGATGAAGAGAAACATGGCATATTATAAGAGTATGCCTGATTCTGAGGTGCATATCAAAGATTTAGAGACCAAGAGTTATGAGGTAAGTTGTTGTCAAATGAAATCATGGAGCAAGATGTTTGTACCTTGGCATTACCCTTTCAACTATTTCAACTTCCAAAATAGCTGATTTTAATTCATCATAGTTTTAGTGAAGATATTTCCGAATTTACAAAACATTATTGATTATATTGGGAGTTGCTTACTGTACATAAAAAGTAATTTAATTTAATTTATAGTAATCCATTCATTTTTCCCCACAAAATATATCTGATCTGTTGCATAGGAACTTGCATAGGAAGCTGTACTGAAAAAGAAAACCTGGAACTTCAGTTACCTACAACTTTTAAATGTGTGTTGGAACTTTTGTGAGTCCCTTTCCACTACAAGTAAATGAAAAAAATGGGTGACACCCAAACCCCCTCTTTAACCAGGGGTACAGCAATGTCTGCCATCTTAAGCCATCTCTGAAGCACAGATAGTAAATCCCTCCATTAGGACATTTTTTTAAATTAAGATTTAACCCCTACCAAGGTATGAAGGGCAATAACAAAAACACAAAGTGTAAAGTCACATGCCCTCCCAATGCAATGACATGTGACTGGAGTTGAGGACTGGCCAACTCAGCTGATCACTTTTTAATGAAACAGACACCAATTTTAAATGGTAATTTACTAACTATTTTAAGGGTGGGATACGTGTTAAATGACAGGTCTATCGCATTTATTTCCCTTACCATCTGAGCCGTTACATCATCATCTGTGCTTATACCCCCCTCCACAGCCTCCTCACAATACAGGGATAGGAATATATAAACAGTAATAAATATAAGAATATACAATAAATGTGTATATTCTACCCTTTTATTTAGTCCAATAAAATGCATGGTGCTAGGTAAGGAACATAGGATTTAAGGAATCTTTATAGAATGCTAGTTTGCGGTTATACCCTTGTGCATGATAATAGTAAGCTATCTACTAATGTATATATTTATTATGGTGCAACAAATTTATAAATCACCCTATAGAGATTACGATATGCTCTTGCGTTCTAGTTCTGTGTTGGATCTTGGCACTTATTTGTTCCTGAATGCCAAAGATGGTCAGCCACACAGGCACTGCTGAATTTATCATCAATACTTTTACCCTGGCACCCCCATAACCAAGGCACTTACCATGCCCCCCAACTGTCCCGATTTGGTAGGGACAGTCCCGATTTTTGGTCTCTGTCCCGCCTATCCCTACCTTTGTCCCGCTTTGCAGGGGCAGAGGTAGGGTGAGGCGAGAGCCGTTCTTACCGCAGGTGCTGCTGATCGGGCGCACCGCTTGCAGGACTAGTTGGGAGATCACGATCTCCCTCTAGTCGGCTCAACATTAGGGAGCACGAGGTCTGTCACATCAGACCTCGCTTTACTGCTCCCTCATCACTACGTGGCGGTAAATAATGCCGAGTGTGGGGATATGACATCATCCCTGTGCTCTACAGCAATAGCTTGCGCGTAGTGATGAGGGAGCAGTAAAGAGAGGTCTGAAGTGATAGGCCTCGTGCTCCCACCACAGGATGGAGGATGAATTATGAAGGAAGAAGAATGAAGGAAGAAGAATGATGGAAGAGGTAAGAGATGGGGAGAAAGCGGTGTAATGGCAGTGTATATGAATGTATGTGTTTGTAAGCTTGTGTGTCTGTATGGACAGGTGTGTGTAAGAGTAGCATAGGTATTTGTAAGCTGTGTGTAAGGGCACTGTATGTGCATATGTGTGTTTATGAGCAGATGTGTGTAAAGGCAGTGTATGTGTATATGTGTGTGTGTAAGGGCACTGTATGTGTATGTTTATGGGCAGGTGTGTGTAAAGGCAATGTATATGTTTATATGTGTGTTTTTCGGCAGGTGTGTAAGGGCAGCGTATGTGTGCGTGTGTATGGACAGGTGTGTAAGGGCAGTGTATGTGTGTGTGTAAGGGTAGTGTATGTATATGTGTGTGTAAGGGCAGTGTATGTGTATATGTGTTTATGGGCAGGTGTGTGTAAGGGTCCTGGGAGGAAGCATAACATTAGCTTTTTTTTTTTTAATTATAAAAAAAATCTGCTATTGTCGACTACTCTTCCAATGATACTCAGTCAGCATTATGGTGGACACCTGGCTGCACTAACCATGATTCTCAGCCAGCATCGTGGAAGCAGTATGTCCGGCTGAGCCTCATGTGAACTGTAGTTAACAGCAGATGATATGACAGGTGTTAGTTGTGAATTTAAACTCCCATGATGCCTAGTCATGTGGACACATGTCTATGTGTTTGCATATGCCATATGAGAAACTGGGAAGGGGCACTATCACCCATGCATCAGTAACAGTGGGCTCATTCCTGTGCTTTAAGCAGTCAAAGCTACCCCAAACCGTAGGGGTCAGTGTGCTAGAGTTTTGGAGCTGCAGTGTTCTCAGCAGGTAATTGCTTTTTTTCCCAAAGTTATACATGCATATTAAATTACCTGCTAAGTGTAACTACCGTATTTCCCCATGTATAAGACGCACCTTTTTTAGAAAAATTTGGGGTCTAAAAATTGGGTGCGTCTTATACAGTGGTGGTAGAGTTGTTGTTTTTTTTTTTTACTAGAAAGGGGACCTGCTGCTTACCTGTTTTGCTCAGCAGCGTCTCTTGATCCGCCGCGGCGACACAGGAACCCAGTGGAATCACGTGAATGCACATCGTATCACATGACTCCGCTCAGTTCCTGTTCCTGCTCGAGCAATGCAGGGGGAAACAGCGGCCCCCACGGAAGTCTGTGAGCGGCACCAGAAGATCTGGAGTTCAGGTAAGGTGGGGGAGTAAATTAATATATGTGTGTGTGTTAGCATGGATCCGTGTGTAGGGGGCACAGGGAGGCTGAAAGTGATATGCATGTACTGGCTACCCGAGCATGATAGGAGTGCGATTGCTAACATTGCTAGCAGCTCACACTCATAACATGCCCAGGCAGTCAGTACAATAACTTTAGGTAATATATTTTTTTAAAAATTTCAGCCCCCAAAATTAAGGTGCGTCTTATGCAAGGGAGCGTCTTATACTTGGGGAAACACGGAATTCGAGTAGGCCATTTGGAGCAGCAGACTCACCATTCAATATAGTGTAATGCTTTATTGGGTAAACCTTGCTAGTACCGAGTTGGACCCCCTATTGCCTTTATAACTGCCTTCATTCTTCGTGGCATACTGTATACAAGGTGCTGTTAACATTCCTCAGAGATTTTGGTCCATATGGGCATGATGGCATCACAGAGATTTGTCGGCTGCATATCCATGATGCAAATCTCCCGTTCTGCCACATCCCAAAATTGTAGCCTCAGTTTCCTGTTCTTAGCTGAAAGGATGGAAGTGTTGTGTGTTCAGAGATGGTATTCTGTATACCTTGGTTGTAAGGAGTGGTTATTTGAGTTACTGTTGTCTTTCTGTCATCTCAAACCAGTCTGCCCATTCTCCTCTGATCTCTGACATCAACAAGGCATTTTTGTCCACACAACTGCCAATCATTGGATATTTTCTCTTTTTTAGACCATGCACTGTAAACCCTAGAGATGGTTATGCATTATCCCAGTAGACCAGCCCGTCTGGCACCATCAACCATGCCACGTTTAAAGTCACTTAAATCCTCTTTCTTCCCCATTCTGATGCTCAGTTTGAACTTAAGCAAGTTGTCTTGGCCACATATGCTGCCATGTGATTGGCTGATTAGCTATTTGTATTAACAAGCAATTGAACAGGTGTACCTAATAAAGTGGCCAGTGTATGTATGTATGTGTGTGTGAATGTATGTATGTGTGTATATATATATATATATATATATATATATATATATATATATATATATATATATATATACACACACACACACACACACACACACACACACACATATACCCACTCACCCTAAAAAGCATACACATTCAGATTCTGGGATGCTGCTGAAATGACCAACATGTAAACACAACAAAACAAGACAATACAGTGCACACCCAGCAAATACAATTTAAAAGCACCCATCTAAGGCATAATATTGGGGATTCTGTTACACTATATGGCCATATGTTGCTTAGTCTGACACTACTTCTACCATCTTTCTTTTATCTTCGTCATAACCTACAGCGAGCTTCCACCAAAATGGCAGTGCCTCTGGTGACGTCCTCTCACTGAATTGGAGGATGAGGCATAACTTGCAGTGAACTTCCGCCAAAATGGCATCGCTTCCAGTTATGTCCTCTTGCTCGCCCCTCCGATTGTGTAGTCGGTGGACAACATCCTCCCACCAGACGATTAACCTATTAAACTAAAATCAGTTCTGATATAGAGGTTTTATTAATCTGACAGGTTATTCTAAATATGAAATCTTCATCCGGTTGCAAATATTAAAGATTATACTTACCAGCAAAAATGAGTCTTTACACTTAAAATTCATGATTTAAATCGTGTCTTGCTGACTAGTGATTTAAATTGACTTGAGCTTCTTACTGGCCATACTCTATGGAGTCCCTCTATGTCTCTGCAGAATGCTGCAGAATAGGCACCTTGCCACCGATAACACTGGTGTAAATGCCACTTTTGCCCCATTGTTAACCTGTCTCCATCCCATTTCTTGAAGAAAAACGTATCTCTTGCCTACAAATATTTTGAATGAGACGTGGAATTTTTTTTATTTACCTATCAATATGCGCCATTTTACGTAATCAACTTTTTTTTCTCACAGAACTTGTTTATCAGGTCGGTGAGGGCATATAATGGTGAGAATTGGAGAACCTCTATTTCTGATATGGAGCTGGCACTACCGGACTTTTTCAAGGCATTTGAAGAATGCATTGCTGCTTGTGAAGGATCCCGGGAGATTAAAGATTTTAAAGACTTTTATCCAAACATAGCAGGTTGTTCAGCTTCTAACTATATTTTACTAACATGGAACATTTATTAAAGTGTCAACAACATACTCATTATGTGCTGGCCTGTGGCTATTCATTGACAATTGCAGATAAAAGTCATTCTGAATACTTAAGTTATCCTTTTGATTAAGGATGACATCTCAGATTTAGAAGTGATTACTTTGACTAAGGATCACTGTAGCCAGCTACCAGCAGAGAGGTATTTATTTTCTGCGCCACTCTCTCCATGGTCAACATCTCTTCCACCAATGTTGCAGGGGGACTTCCCCAATATATGTCACTAGTTACCAGGAATAGGCTGTCACAGCCTCACAACTATACCCACTAGTACCATGCACATTACTGTAAATATAAACCAGCACTAATAACATGAGTAACCATAGAAGATTATTCAGCAAAGAAGGTGGAAGCCCTATTTCAGGTTATTGTATATGCTTTGTAGGGAACTACTGCAAGTGACTTTTAGTTGATGCACAACTGTTTGGTGTGCACATGTATGTGCAATATAACATGTATGTGTATTTTATTTTTGCAGATCACTACATTGAGGTACTGAAATGCAAAATCAAATGTGAAACCCAGCTAACACCTGTCATTGGTGGCTATGTTGTGGAAAAATTTGTGGCAACTATGTATCACTATCTGCAGTTTGCCTATTATAAACGTAAGTGAATGTTGTTTTAAATTGACTACTTAATTTAAAGATCAATAACTTATATATACAATTGGGAATTCCCTTAAGTGTTACTGCCCTGATTGACCAGTGCAAAAGTTAAAAACATATAGCCTTGAAACATGCTACAACAACAAACATTAGAATAACCTATCAATCCCCCAAAATGTGAATACAATAAAAACCAAAAATGGTATTTTAGGCATTCTCTCCTGGCTTTGTCAGTCCCAAATGTAAAAAGGTTCCCAGAGGGTCTATCCAAACCCGACTAAAACTTCTTGGGCCCTGAGACCAGTAATGCAGTAAAACAGTGTTTCTCCCTCCTCAAAAAAAGGCTTAAATAACAAAAAACATTGTTACAAAATCTAAAAAAAGTAACATTTCTAATTTCAATGTATTTTCTTTAGTTCTTTTTTAATATTATTTATTTTGTCCATATCTTCTACCTCCATTTGATTTTTTTTCTATAGTGAATGATGTTAAAAATGCAGCTCCTTGTGTGGCTAGCTACCTACTCTTTGATCAGGATGACCAGGTGATGAAACAAAACATGGTGTATTATCAGTACCACAAGGAAAAATGGGGATTGTCTGATGATAACTTCAAACCAAGACCGGTAAGAATATAAGCAAAACTTTTAATTCCTAAGATCACATGTGATGTCTTCTATGAGACTCTCAGCAGGTTCACATGAAAAATAAAAGAAACATATAGATAATAGTATAATATTGTTTATACAAAAGATATTAACCCTCCTATAAGATTGGTACTCACAATCTTTTGAGCAACCAAGTTTGCTCAAACTATAGGGCGTCTGTGTAGGAATATCATAGGATCCAATAGTTTCTGGAAAACAGCAGCTTGTGGTGTTCCACTCAATGTTGTTGTTCCTTAATGAGCATCAGCTCAAGATATACAGGAGGTCAAAATGAAGAGGAGGATTTGAAAGTAAAAATAGCAATTTATTAGTAGTAAAATCTAAAAAACGATATGCTTGCAACAAGCAAACAAAGTTCCATGCTTTGCCTGTGTAGTTTGTGCTACTTCCAGGTGGGCGTGTCGCCAATTTGCATAACGCGTTTCACCCAATCAGGCTTCCTCAGATGCATACCAGTCCCTCCTCTTCATTATCCTTATATGCTCTGCTGCATTAAATCTGCCAGGTGGAGTCCCTTTATGTGCAGCTGATGTTTAAATCCAATATTATTAGAATGCATTATGTATAAAAGTTTGTCCATATTCAGCACTCATATTTAAGTGTCCATAAAAATATCTATAACAATGTCCATATTGCACAAAGAGAATGAATTAAAAACACACTTAACTATAAAACATTTTAATCATAATAAGTTAGAAATTGGCTCAAAGACCTATCAAACCCATCCATATGGGGCATGTAGTGTTTCTCACATGTTAGTAGAATATTTATAAAGATCATGTATAAATACCAATATAAATAGATATACATTACATAATTTAAAACATATAAAAGCATATATGAGAAATATATATCTAAAATCACATATACATATATATTAATAAATTAGTTTCATATTTTATGAGGGAATAATTTATCTAAAAAATTAAATAGATCAAAATCCTGATTCAATCCCATAGGATGTAGTGTTTTCAATACATAGACCCACTTCATCTCAATCTGACCAACTTTTTTAATAAAATTTCCTCCTCTCCAATTTCTCTGGACTACCTGTATACCTATATATTTAAGGTGCTTAGGGTCCCTTTTTTTGGATGTTAATAAATGTGTCCGTTCTACCATCTCGGTCTCTCTCAAAGCTTTTTGTAATATTGATTCTGGATAACCTTTTTGTATAAATTCATCGTTAACCTTATTAATTTGTTGTTGGTATATAGAATTATTTGAACAGTTACGTTTTATGCGCATGAACTGTCCCTTAGGGATGTTATTCAGCCATGGACTGAATAATTATAGAGGATATAACTGTTTGTGTCCACTGATTTAAAGAAAGTTTTTGTGCATAATTTTGATTGTTCAATATATATTAAAAACGTGAAAC
Source organism: Spea bombifrons (assembly GCF_027358695.1). Classification (NCBI taxonomy): domain Eukaryota; kingdom Metazoa; phylum Chordata; class Amphibia; order Anura; family Pelobatidae; genus Spea; species Spea bombifrons. The sequence continues at coordinate 48,119,190 of NC_071091.1, forward strand.
GTGAAAAACGCTACTTTCATAATGTCCTTTTTATAATTAGAAAAACATCCTGGTATAATAAATGTGGCTGCATTCAGTTTAAAAAAAATAAAATGCATTGGATGTGGATCTTCAGGCTTAATCCCTTCTCAGTTTTATTTACAGTGTAGGGCCCAGTCCATTAGATATAATTTATTTGTTAAAATGTTGTTCATTTGTATCATAGGAGGCAGTTCTCTACTACAACATCACAACCATGCAGAACGAATTGTATGAATTTGCCATGCAACATATTGTTGATGATGACGAGGTAACTTTTTACCCCATAATAATGTCTGTTTTCTTAATTTTCCTGTGATAAAAAATATTTTGAAGGATATTTTAAAAGGTTGACCAAGAAGCAATTTGACATCGATGAACAACATTTCTCATGATTGACCGGTGTTAATTGGTAATAAGCATGTTAAAATATTGAATTAATCAAATGATCTGTGATGGAAAAGCGGAGGAAATCACATTTATGTTACCTAGAGTTTGAAAGGCTGTAATTCAGTCCACTCTCAATGCTTCTTGTGAAATCCTTTGATCTGAGTCTTTCGCCTTTCTTGTTGTATAGACTGGTCTACTAAAATGTAACACAAACTTGTTGCCTGTACTGTAATAAGGAAAATAATTTTCCTATTTATTCCATCTGTACCCTTTTGTTAAATATGTCATGTTTTGTATCTAAGGAGCTGTGTCTCGGGAACATATTGCATGCATGTAAAATCAGTTCTCACTTATGTGTTACACAAATGTAAGCCAGTGGCGTAGTAACAAGCACATTGGGAGCACCGGAATTGATTGTCACCAGAAGCATGTGGGGACTAAAGACAAAAAGATTAAAATCAGGTGAATTATAAGCTCTACAAGAAACCAAGAAAGATTCTAACCAATACTCAGGGCAGTCTCCCTTAAACAAACCCCAAAAAATAGATAAGTCTAGAAACAGGTTAGAGTAGGGGAGTATGTGAATCATAAATAATAATAATAAAAAAACACCACCGTGAAAAAATATAAATATACTCATGTATCAATATATATTGTTTCTTCTTTCAAATAGATGTTGGTAATTTACATGAAAAATAAAACATACATAGCATAACATATAGCAGAAATATTGGTGAAAAAAATGGTCCAACTGGTCACAACCACTTGAAAAAACAAAAGGATTTTAATCCATAGTAGAAAAGAAATAGGCAATAAAGTCTCAATCAAAACATATATTGCGTGGAACTGTACGTATACCACAGCATCGGAGTCTAAAGGTAAAATGAATATGCTTACGAGAACGAGCACATCATATGCATGTAGAATAAATTTCCGAGAAGACGGCAATCGGGAGCGTTATTCCAAGGCAATCAGTCTTTTTTACGTTTTTACTCCTCGCGTTTTTACTCCTCGCGGAACACCCAGTTTGTTGATTAACCCCTTCAGACCCCTATGGACGTACCGGTACGTGCTGACCTTCTTGCAGTGGCAGGGACACATTCCTGCTGCTACACGGGAGATCAGGCTGTCGTTTGACAGCCTGGACTCTCCCCTATCAGCAGAAGCCAGCATTGCTGGCTTTCTGCTTCCCAAATTCGTTCCCTTCTGGATTGCGTCACGACTGACCTCACCCAGAAGGTTATCGGAGGACAGGATATCCCCTGCAGGGTCTGTCTAGACCTTGCTGGGATATCTGATCGCTCCAATGAGGCTCTGATCACAGACACACTAGAGATCAGTGGGATCGTGCAGGGGATTGTAGGGAGGAGAGTGAGAAACCATGTTGTCGGATTCTGAGAAATGAAACAAACAAAAAAGAATAAGAATTAAAAAAATCATTAAAATAATACAATAAATAAAAAAATAAACAATAAAGGGGAAAATAAAACCTTACATCCCATTGCCCTAACACACCATTGCCCTAACACAACATCTAAAAGGTCCCAAAAACCCAAAAGTCATAAGTATGAAAAATACTACCCTATTCAAAAGTTTCAAAATAGCACATGGGAGCAGTATGACCAGATGCCCAAATTCCAAGTTTAAAAACTTAGATGTGCATGTCCCGAATGTGATTTTGTTTGCCCCCCAAACAACCCGACAAGCCTATGCATGGCTCGTATCACTGTACTCGAGATATTGCTGAACATTAGGTGTTTAGCAGTGACACATACCAGGAGCTGTAAATTCATACTTAAATTACGAATGTGGAAATAAAGACCATACAAAAATTTACTAATGACGATCTGGTGAACAGGAAGCTAAGATATGCATACTGTTTGTTTTAATCAAAACAGAGATTTATTGAAACTACTGAACTGTAAAATGTATGATTTGAGGAAAATCCACCTTTATGGTTGCACTTCTGATGTAACTTTGCATAATGGGAGTAATACAACAGATTTACATTTTTACAAGTTACTTTTTTACTTTAAAGTGTGTTATTTATTCCTTTGTTCACAGGGGATAGTCGTACAATATCTTGATGAACTTTTGGAGGAAAATGCATATTGAAGAATTTTTTTCCCACCTCTGACATCTGTGGGCTGGCAGCATGCACTGGCTTTATACGTTTTCATTGTTATTATTTTATTTGCATTGAGTTTGTATTGTTTTACCTTTTTACCGGTATTTATGGAACTTACCAACAAGTATACACAGAAAAAATTGAATATCGTTTTAAAACTCATCTGCCATGTGTAATCAGTAACATAATAACAATTTAAATTGTAAATGTCTGTATATGAGGATAGTCATATGTTTTTTTGTTTGTTTTTTTAAGATATATCTAGATGAGCGATGGTTTGTATTTTTATTTACCTTGCATACATCCCCACATGGTTTGTCGGGATTTCAAAATCCAAAAGACTATAGTTTGTTTCGTGTTTTTTGCCGATGCTCATTCTGCTTGATGATGTCTAAAGTGATGTTTCAGAGGATGTAACAACTCAGGAAAAAAATGCATTGGACTCTTAAGTACATTGTTTCAATTCTTGCTTGCAACAACATACCAGTACTTCTTCCCAGCTATTGTATATGATGTGTTCTTCTGCTGTACGAGCTCTGCATAATAGCACAAATGTGAGTTCTGAATAATCATTTTTATTTTTCCAACTTACAGAAAATGCAGAAAGCATGGAAAACGTTATATATTTCTTTTTTTTTTTTTTTAAACATGTTAAGCATTTAATTGAATTTTTGTGCCTCATGCAGGGTAGGCATAGAATAAGAAACTGGGAGGAGCAACTAAACTGGCAGGTATTGTGTACTTTTTGGTAAGGCATTTTTGCATCTTGGTTTGTGGTTATCTGGGATCAATTTAAATAAAACCAGGACTCCTTTTTATTGTGAGGTATGTAAATTTAACAACCATTGTTTATTATCTGAAACATTAAAATAAATGCCTGTTACTACATATGTATATATTCATACTTTTTGTTAGGATTAACAGCTTTATCTCAGTCTATTCATTATCAGACAAATACAGACAAAGGAAACCCTTTACATTTCAGGATGTAAAAGGTTTCAAGGACCTCAACGTGGGCATGAAAGCACACAAACTTTCTTTATATCATATTGAACCCCGGGGCAGACTTCATTCTTCTATTTAGGTAGATGAGGTGCAATTAATTTTCAAATCTTTGCCCCGAGACTTTATTATTTGTAGACAACCTTGATAACTGTTTACAGAGAGTTGCAGGCCCAGGTATAACTGGCCACTGGCACTGGCTTTTCAGTTGGTGTATGTTACCAGGTGGGAACCAGAAGTATTGCATGGTAGGCAACCAACATTCAATGAAAGGCGGCCTACACTGCAATATTATGGATGCCTAAGGTGATAATGCTTGGTTTATTCTATACAAGAACATTTATTCTAAAGTTGCGTTCTTTTCTGGTGGCGGACTTTAATCTTCTAATGTTACCAGAGGGTACATTTAATTTTTATGTTCCCATAGTATTGTATGCTAGATATTCCGGCATCTCATGATACAGCCATGAATTAAGGTAAAACACTGTTAACTCAGTAGCTGCTACCATATGCATTTTTGAGTGAAATGATTTGTCAAAAGCTCATTGTTTTAGCTTTGATGAAATAATTAAAGCATTGAAATGTAAAGCCACTATTTTTGTTAAACCAACTGTTATGTTTTTTCTTGTTTGGTTTTTTTCGATGGGGGGGCTAGGGACTGTGCTTACAAGGATGGTGAAAATTATTGGCACTTTTGCCACCAACCCCTGCTGATAAAGTATAATTTAGTTACAAATTGCTGGGTAACTATTCACTGCAAGCTGTCAGAGAGGTAGCACACCATTTACAAATGCCTTGCTTATAGACAAACATAATTTTAAACTATGATGTATTTGTTCAGAATTGACGACTTATACTTGTTGTTCATTACATCCTTATCTGCTTGTTTGGTCTAAAATTCCTAAAGTGCCCAGGAAACTTTGCCTTTTTGTTAAATTAGAGCAGGATTGAGGCATGCCCTAGTGTATTTTATTTTACTTACTGCATGATGGGGGGGCTTTTGTAACTTCTTTTGCTACAACATCTGAAGGTATTTATGTGGACTAATGTGTGATTATATGTATATGTATGTATAAATAGTGTGTGTGTTGTATTTATTTTGTGACACAGCTCCACACACAGGACACCCCTGGATGGGTAGAAAGCACGGCCTTCTAGGATAATTATACACAAAAAGTCCCCAAAGTTAAGAATGGTGTAGGTTTATTTTGAGCAAACCACAGTTCTGGATAATCCAGCAATGCTATAAACAGGCAGGATTCCTAATGGTTAAATCCATAATAAAAAGCCCAAAACTATGACTGAGCACTGACTAAACATGCAGTATTATGAAATTTAAATTTACTAACCAACAAATTGGATAGTTTTCACCACCCAACCTGCTCTCAGCAGATTAGACTTCATACTGATCCTCAGCTCTGATGCTGGCTAGTTAGTCTCATCAATTGCTAATTAGGAGCAGGTGAAGGGGTATAGGCTATGGAGGATTCTGGGTCTCAAATACATTCCGTTTACAACTCACCCATAAACTCTGTCACAATATATAAAGTTTTTCCAGGATGCTACATATGCGTATTAAGAAGAGCGGAAACTTGTACTCCCATCAAAAGCACTCTAAATTGTAGGGTTGTGTTTACATTCCTGTAAACATGCAAATTCATGTAAAAGATTTTTTATTGTGACAGCCAATAAAAATAAACTGATTTCGTAGCATCAAAACTACTGTATCTTAGTAAAACTTAACTACGTCATCTGGAAAGAAAATGAATCAATACTTGGACTGTGAAGAGAAAACATTAGGGCCAGAAAAAACATTCCCATTTAATATCGTCCCTAGCAAGTCAGTGAGGAAAAGCCACAACTAATCCTTCTTTGCAGCTGCCTGAGCATTTGGTTTTCTGGCATTCTATAAACAGCGGCTTCTTTTTCTTGAAATCAGTGAAATGAATGGTCTACTGTGGGTATTTGAACTGTACAGTGTTCATGATATGATCAAATCAAGAAATTCTGATTTTCAGAACTGCTCATTTCTTTTTGTTGCCAGTCCATGCACCCCCTCTGTACAAGAACACATCATTTGATGTTTATTGACTTTTTAAGGTTGTCCAAAATACATATCTTGTTTTCCCTGCCTACATGTTTTACATCAATAGATGTTGTACATATAAATATATAGTATGCCTGTACATGTATTTTAATGGGATAACAGGTAAGCTGATTCTCCTTTTATTGCAAAGGTACTATTCCACATTGGAGACTTCTTTAACCCCTTCAGTTCCAGGGGTATTTGGTAACTCAAAGCCCAGAGCAATTTTGCCATTTTTGCGGTCGGTTCAGCAATTATTCTCCTTTCCTTGGAATAGTGTACCCATGTAAACTATATATTGGTTTTTCAAGGAGAGATAGAGCTTTCTTTTGATACCACAGTTACATAATTAGCTGAAAATGAAGGATGATAAATTTAGTAATTTTCTTTTTATATATTTTCCCCTCTGTATCCTCACAAAATTAGGTAAAGTGATGGAAAATCCACTCCATGTTTATCAATTCAAGTGTCCTGATTTCAGAAATACCTAATGGGTATGGGGGTTGTGAATCGGGGTAGGAGGGTTATACCTTTTTTAGATGTTGTGTTAGGGCAATGAGATGTAAGGGTTTTTTCTTTTTTAATTATTATCCTTTTTATAATTTTTTTGAATTTTTAATTTTTTTTTGAATTTTTAGTATTTTGTTTTTTAAATTGCATCAGTGCAATATGGTAAGAGGTCTTAGGGACCTCTTGAACATGTTATAAATGCCAGTGATGTCACAATGACTTCACTTAGCTCACTTTGTTTTTCTTTTATTATTTATTGTATTATTTTAGTGATTTTTTTTTTGTTAAAAAAAACACTTTTTCTTTGTTTCGGTTTTCAGAATGGTTTCTCACTCTCCTCCCTGCGATTCCCCCTGCCCGGATCACTCTGTGATCTCTGTTCTGTTTTTACACAAGAAGATGATGTTGAGGGACCCTTGTTAAACAAGAGATATGGGGTGACATGTGACACAGCTGTGTTTACAGAGGAAGTAGTTCTACTTGAGCTATCCAAAGTCTAAAACAGACAAATGAATGGGACCTTATGGGATACACCCAAAATTATTAGAAGGGCTTCCATCTTGTACTTCTTGTGACATTCCCATCTGGCACACAATTTTCAGGATTTTACACCACAATGGATTTGAAATAAAACAACAGAGACGAAATCGAAATGCAGAGTTTCACCTGCAGAGGCCACCATCTTCCATTGCTCTGTGGTCCGGTTCTTACGCTCAAGTGCCCATTGTAGGCGCTTTCGGCAGTGGACGGGGTTATGCACTGTGTGTTCTGACGCCTTTCTATCAGATCCAGCATTAACCTTTTCAGCAGTTTGAGCTACAGTATGACATCATATGCCTGTGCTCAGCATGCAGTACCGGTCTTGCACTATGTCTAGAGGCTCTATGATACCAGTATCTCTACTGCAGGGTCAAGTAATGCATGTTACAAGACCCTGCTGGGTGCTTCCCTGCAGCCAAGCATGGGGCCCCCAACTTGGTGGGGCCCCAAACTTGGCTGAGTGTCAGGGTCCGAGCTCCGGACCCTGACGAAGTCACTCACCGGAGTACCCACTAGTCGCGGGTACCGGATCCCACAACACACCTTCTTCCTCCTCCACAGCCAGCGTGACTGCCTCTAGGGGCGCGTGCGCACGCCTTCAACAAGCTTTATGCGTCCCCTAGTGGAGGCGCCGGGGAACACGCCTGAATGACGTCATGCTCGGGGACAGAGTATGGAGGATGTTAAATAAAGTAAAAAAAAACGATGTTTTAATTTAAGTCCCGGCCGGCGCCCCTGTTGCCATGGCAGCACAGGTCGCACACCCCTAAGACTGGACCTGCTCCAGCCGAACCAGTCATGGCCCCTCAGGCACCTATCCTGGAAGGAGCTTCGGCCCTCGAACCACAGGTTCCCCTTCCGGAGAGATTCTCGGGGGACCGTAAAAAATATCGGTCCTTCATTACGTCATGCCAAATTCTATTCAACTTAAAGCCTAGAACCTATTGTGACAGAACCCTCCATCACTGGGGTTCCTGGAGAGGCCTGAGAGCCACCCTCCTCCCTATCGACTATGGGCCCAGGCCTTATAGAGACTTCTGTGTGTGGATACAGGGGTTCAGTTTCTGCTGATGTTCCCCATGTTTTAGCACTCAGTGTCTCAAAACTGTAATGTCAGCTGGACATCCTGTGGTAGGAAGAAGGCTGATTGTCTTAGCATTGTTAATTGTATAGGTGTGAAGTGTTTCCCCTGTTATTGTGTGAGTTAGCCCTTGTCTTAAGACCGCCTGTAGGTATGACTAGGTGTCACTGCTGCATACCTAACTATCAATTACATAACAGGTAGCTGTTAATCCTGTGAGCTCCTGTTATCCCTGTGTCCTGGCCATTGTCTGTCTTAAGCCAATTATATGTCTATCGTCATTCCACGTCTATGTCCCCAATAAATGTAATTATTTATGTCTCGTGTCATCCTATTGTGTTGCAGGATTTGATCTAATTATTTCCTTCTTGACATGGTAATTAGATCATGTGATATTTGTCTTGCCCCTTTTCTTACTTGTGTATATATAACTCTGTATTTGTCTTTAATAAATGAGTCCTGTTTTCACCTCAACATGAGTGTTGACTGATGTTTGGGGTGGGCTGTAGCCTCGCTGTGTAGCTAAGCTTCGGATAGCCACAGTGCCAATGCAGCTACGGTGCAGCGACATCCCCCCTTCTATCTACAACGCTGGTTCTGCCCGGCGCTGAAGGGGTTACTTGTTGGTGTCCCGTCAGGAGGAAGCAACGTTTGGCGGGAGTACCCAGTCGGGGTACAGGTCGGTCCCGTCACATTGGTGGCAAGCGGCGGGATATTTTCTTCCAAACGGGACATCCAAACCACCACCAGGATTGGTCACCCTTCGGGCAGAGTAGGAGCAACGTCAGGATCCTCAGCTATGGAACTGGAGTTCAGATGGCGTATGCAGGAGGCATGGGCCCAACACAACGGACCTGTATCGGCTGAGGACGAGCTGCGGTGGAGTGATCATATCCGTCGGCAACTCTGGTGGGAGACTCTGCAATGGGAACAGGAATACCAGGGTAAGTGCCTCCTAACCAGCGAGGACATTCACTGGTTCCAGCTGGAGGCACGAATGCCGTTGCTGGGAGAGCAGCCCAAAGAGGAATGGGTGGCCGAGTTGGAGGTGCTGGTCCAGACAGAGCTGAGGTTGGATGATGGATATAGGGCTCTGCAGTGGTACGCAGCACAGCTATGCCCGGGGCTGGAGGATAAAGGTCCTAAAGAGGGCTATGGCTTCGGCGGCCCGGGGCTACTATTGGAAAGCATAGAAAAGGATCCCGACTTCGGAAGTACATCGGAGTGCCGGGGGGAAGACATCCAGGAGCGCAGGGCAGAGGCTATCCCATATGTGGCCGAGCTGTGGGCTGACCTGGATTATTTGGTCACACAAGAATGGGAACTGGAACAGGCATATCAAGAGTTGTTCGACCATGTTCAGCAGTATGCCCCAGTGTCCATGGATTTTGTTGACTGTTCATACGAGGATGTTAACCCTGGATGGGTAGATGAGGCTGCGGTCTTCACACCGGGGTCCTCCAAATGCTGGGTAGTTCGCCCAGATCCATACCCCCCAGCTGAAGCGCTGACAACAGGGTGGAGAGCCCCTGGCTTCTGCCCCGTACCTGCAACAGGAATCCAGGGAGATGCGGCAGCCGGCCCATCTCCCCACCGACAGCAGGAGCACGAGGGAGTGGAGGGTATCCTCCCTCCTCCTCAGCGGCTGTTGGATGACCCGGAAGACAGCGCAGCCGGCTCATCTCCCCAGTGGCAGATCCCAGTTGAGGGAGCTGAGGGTATCGTCCCTCCTCCCCAGCAGCTGACGGATGACCTGGAAGACGGCGCAGCCGGCTCATCTCCCCAGTGGCAGCAGGACCACATGGGAGTGGAGGGTACTGTCCCTCCTCCCCAGCGGATGTTGGATGACCCGGGAGACAGCGCAGTCGGCTCATCTCCCCAGCAGGTGGGTGAGTGTCCAGGTGATGGTGGAGCCGGCCAGTCTCCCCAGCGGCAGCTCACAACTCTGGGAGCGGAGGAACCTGTTCTCCCTCCCCAGCGGCAGATCCCAGTTGAGGGAGCTGAGAGTGTCGTCCCTCCTCCCCAGCGGCTGACGGATGAGCCGGGAGACGGCACAGCCGGCCCATGTTCCCAGCAGCAGAAGGAGCATCAAGGAGGGGGTGCAGGCGGCATCACACCCCAGCGGCCAAGTGAGTGCACAGGAGATGGCGCAGGCGGCCAGTCTCCCCAGCAGCAGCTCACAGATTCGGAAGTGGAGGAACCGGTCCCCTCTTCCCAGCCGCAGATCCCAGTTCAGGGAGCCGAGGGTGTCGTCCCTCCTTCCCAGCGGCAGACAGATGACCTGGGAGATGGCGCTGCCAACCCATCACCACAGCGGCAACAAGAGCACCAGGGAGAAGATGCAGGCATCATCACTCCCCAGCGACTGGGAAGATTCCAGAGAGAAGGTACTGTAGGCACTTCTCTACAGCGGCAGTTATATTTTTCTGGAGAGGTTGGGCGGGGGAGTACTGCTCTTGAAGGGGCAGATTATTTGGAGCACCAGTTTCGGGAGGGCATTGATGCGCTAAGTGAACTAACTGACTACGGAGTCAACCCGTTTGGGGTTTCTTCCTGTGTCAGTCCTATTTGGAAGGGTGAGAAGTGTGACAGAACCCTCCATCACTGGGGTCCCTGGAGAGGCCTGAGAGCTAGCCTCCTCCCTATCGACTATGGGCCCAGGCCTTATAGAGACTTCTGTGTGTGGATACAGGGGTTCAGTTTCTGCTGATGTTCCCCATGTTTTAGCACTCAGTGTCTCAAAACTGTAATGTCAGCTGGACATCCTGTGGTAGGAAGAAGGCTGATTGTCTTAGCATTGTTAATTGTATAGGTGTGAAGTGTTTCCCCTGTTATTGTGTGAGTTAGCCCTTGTCTTAAGACCCCCTGTAGGTATGACTAGGTGTCACTGCTGCATACCTAACTATCAATTACGTAACAGGTAGCTGTTAATCCTGTGAGCTCCTGTTATCCCTGTGTCCTGGCCATTGTCTGTCTTAAGCCAATTATATGTCTATCGTCATTCCACGTCTACGTCCCCAATAAATGTAATTATTTATGTCTCGTGTCATCCTATTGTGTTGCAGGATTTGATCTAATTATTTCCTTCTTGACATGGTAATTAGATCATGTGATATTTGTCTTGCCCCTTTTCTTACTTGTGTATATATAACTCTGTATTTGTCTTTAATAAATGAGTCCTGTTTTCACCTCAACATCAGTAGCCTCGCTGTGTAGCTAAGCTTCGGATAGCCACAGTGCCAATGCAGCTACGGTGCAGCAACATCCCCCCTTCTATCTACAACGCTGGTTGTGCCCGGTGCTGAAGGGGTTACTTGTTGGTGTCCCGTCAGGAGGAAGCAACGTTTGGCGGGAGTACCCAGTCGGGGTACAGGTCGGTCCCGTCACACCTATATTAGAAATTCACTAAAATTCACTAAGATTGACTTACGGGGGGCATACAATCTGGTGAGAATCCGCAAGGGGGATGAATGGAAAACTGCTTTCAGATGTCGTTACGGACACTTCGAATACCTTGTGATGCCATTTGGATTGTGTAACGCTCCTGCTACCTTCCAGCATTTCATCAATTACATTTTCCGCGACATCCTGGATCAATATGTTATAGTATATCTAGATGACATTTTAGTTTTTTCCCCCATCTCTAGAGATACACCGGGAACACGTATGTCAAGTACTTACAAGGCTTAGATGAAATGGACTGTACGCTAAGCTTGAGAAATGTGCGTTCGAGGTCCAAACTATTGAATGTTTGGGCTAAGTCCTTTCACCCACCAATATCCAAATGGATCCTACGAAAATCCAAGCTATTCTGCACTGGTCGCCTCCTACAGATCGGAAGGGGGTACAGAGATTTGTCAGTTTTGCCAACTACTACCGCAAGTTTATCTGAGACTTCTCCAAACTTGTGCAACCTATCACCGCCCTTACCTCTAAGAATATGAGATTCGCATGGACCGATGCTGCACAGAAAGCCTTCGACTGCCTTAAAAATAAATTTATCTCAGCACTTATTCTCCAGATGCCAAACCACCAAAGCCCTTATACTTTGGAAGTGGAGGCCTCCGACACTGCTGTTGGTGCCGTATTATCCCAACGACAAGAATCACACTGACAACTTCACCCAGTAGCCTACTTTTCCCAGTCTCTCTCCCCAGCCGAATGGAACTATTGTGTAGGGGAGCGGGAATTATTAGCTATCAAACTGGCCCTGGAGGAATGGCGCCATCTACCCCGTCACCGTATTTTCTGATCATAAAAATTTGGAATACCTACGCTCCGCTAAATGCCTTCAACCTCGGTTGGCGAGGTGGTCTTTGCTTTTCACTCGTTTTCAACTCAGGTATGAAGCTCCTGCTACACTCTCTTCGGATCCGGACATAGTTTTATCTCCCACACATTTTATTGCAGCCAACATTAAGAGAGGATGTAAAAACATTTGTTTCCTCCTGCCCTACATGCGCTCGTGCTAAAGAACTACCCAAACGACCCGCTGGCCTTTTGCGACCTCTCCCAGTTCCTTCAAAACCATGGACAAACATATCTATGGACTTTATTACTTATCTTCCTCCATCCAACCACCTGACTACATTGTTGGTGGTGGTTGACCGTTTTACGTAAATGGGTCATTTCATTCCGTACAGACACCTCCCTTCAGCCACGGACACAGCCACCCTGTTCATTAGAGAGATTTTCTGTCTGCATGGATTACCCAGTGTGGAATAGTTGCCCAATAGGATCAACCTCAAAGAAGTTAATGGAACAGGATGGAGGCATGGTAGATTCTGAAAGTGGTAGGAGGGAAAAAGATGCACACCTACTTCAGCAGGCTGTGGTAATTTGTTACCAAAATAATGGAATCTACTGAAACAAGAAAGGAAGACTCACAATCCACATTTACTGTTTCTGGTGCATTTGTGTCACCAACTTTTATTGAAATAGATGAGATGCAAAACATGTGGGTGACAGAAGGTTATGGAAGATAGAGCCATATAACAATTCATATTTGACTAGCTTTGCAACGGGAGTAGCCATTACATATAGCAGATCTGTCAAACAAATCCTAAATTTTGCATTTCTATTCACTAAATCAAACCTATGTTTTATATTAAAAGGCAATATATTGCTAAATAAATTACTTTTAGTTATGCTAAAAGCTGTGATGGTGGCATTTCAATTTTAAGCTAAATAGGATGTTAATTATTCATTTAGCTTATTTATAGTCTATACTGAATGGAAAATATAAAGCAGTTACATTTAGTGGTTATTTCTTCTATTTCAATCTTTTTATAGATTATATGTATTTTGACAACAGATATACATTTTACCAACAGTTCTACTCCTTCAACATCTAAACAACAAATGATAATATTAAATATGCATGATAACCATATACATTTTCAATATTTTTTTTAAATCAACTACTCTCAAGCACCTATGTTGATAAGGCTGTACACATGAATCATTCTTTAACAATTATGCTGTTACGTCATATAGAGGCTGTAATGTCATTTGGTTTTGTTTCATATATAGCTAGAATTGATTGTACTGTGCACTTAACCGTGGTTTAGCAGATAAAGATTGGTGAACTCTGGACAGCTTTTCTTAACAGTAAGCATCATAGAGAAAGAACCTTGCTGCAACATTAGCCACTGTAACTCTATGATCTTTTTCTTATAGTGTGTAGTGTGTATGCACATACATATTTATGAAAGTATGTCCCAGATTTATAGATTCTAGAGTATCCTACTTTGAGACTGGATACGGTTTAGGAAGTAGGTTGCATTAATAAGAGTGTGGGTTATGTCAGCATGCATCATTTAGTATGCTTCTAGAAGCAAACGGTTGCTGATGTGATCAATGTAATTACGCACTATGAGGCCACATATTATAGTTTTACATTCAAGAATGTGCCTCTGAACTCCAGAACTGAAACGCGGGTATGCAACCACTTCGAAACAACACAAAGTTTCTATCTGCTAAGCCGTAGCAGCAACATCTGCTTGTAGATTTAAGTGCACATTTAAAAACATCTATTTCTATTAAGAAGGAGGCATGCTAAGTCACGCTTCCTTATTTTCCAGTGTAGAATTTCTAGCAGTGCACAAATTTTAAAGCTTTTGCAAAGTATATGTAGCTCTAGAAAACATAAACTGGTATGTGTGATTGCATTAAATGTGAACTGTGTTGTATATACCAGATTATGCTAGCTTCATTGATTCTGGGAACAGACAGACAACACTTGTCCCCTATATATATGCCAGCGTGTTCTCTTCCCACAAATTTTTATCTCTTTTCTTAAAATCTGCAGCGTTATGGGAAACTGCAATCATATAAGAACATTTTGTCAGGCAGCCCTATATTTAAACAAAACAAGCTCTGTTTCTGGATTGCAAAAAAATGTTAGATGTATTTCCTTAATCTTCCTGTCCCCTCTTTTTCATTCATGACAATGGAATTGTCGCATTATAACAGTACTTTAAATTACTGTTTGTGTACAAATCCAGGCCCCAAACTAGAAGTACACACATCTTTTGTTTTTGGTTATGCTAATTATGTAGCAGGATCCCTAGATTTGTAAAGAATTCATATGAATCAAAATAAATTCTGAATGACTACAAACTACACAGAATATCCTGCTACACTGGTCTACCAAATCAATCTTTAAATACAAACTCACTTTGTTAGGAAAAGTGTTGTATTATTTAAAAATAATTTTCATATTTTCTGCATTTCAATCTGTTGAGTGTGGTTTGTCTGTTTTTTTCCTTTGAAATTGTACATTGCGCTATCCTGCTGTTTCTTGTAACACCACACTGCTGCGACTGTTGCTAACAAAAGTAGACATACAATGACCATAATGATGATTAATTGGCTCTTAGTGATTAGTGGGCAGTTATCGTCTAAGCATGGGTCAACTGTAGCAAAAATGTTTGTTCCTTCTAAAAGTTCTTCGACAATTCTCTTAGGATCATGCCACATGGTAACTACCTCAGCTGAAGTTGTATGCACAGATGCATCATAAATTGTTGACAAATGCATAGAGTGAGGGTTGACTGTATGGAAAGCCAGAGGAGTTGAATCAGTGACCTCATCGGTAGGGGTCTTAGAAATCGTAGAAACATCCCCTGTTTCATAGCCAATAACATAATGATTTCTTTCATCACTATTTATATATTCAGGTACAACGGTTGGCTTAAGTTGTACTTCTCCTTTGCCAACGCCAAACTTTGTCACTGATGTTAATGATGAAACAATCCTGCTCATTACAGTGCTAGGTGGAAATGTGCTAACATGAACGTTATATTCAAGATTATGTGTCTGAAGAATGTTTAGAGAAGCATCTTCCATTTCCAAAGAACCATCAGAACTTTGACCATCCTCCACAGCCCTATTTTCCATTTTACCACTCCAAGCAGAGCCATCTTTGGTGTCAGTTGAATTTTTGTTAGTCCTTGTATTGTTATTTAGTCTCGGATGGTGAATTAGGAAATCTTTACTACCTATGTTTTGCTTTTCTAAAGGTTTGATATAATCAGGAAACATTCCATTGTGATTAATATTATTTAAATGTTGCACTTTAGTGACCTCATATGGTTCCATTTGAGACTGAGGGTGACTTATAACTTCAGGAGGAAGCCAGAATAGGTGTTTTTCACTTAGTATTGAAAATGGAGATTTAGTTGGTACTTTATTTGCTTTTGCAATAGAAGGCAGATCTTCTAACTGAGACCTTTGTTCACTGTGAACGTTAAGAGAAAACTCATGATGCTCCATGTGATCTTCACCATAATCATCTTCTTCATTATGAGAGTCCATATCTGGTATATCTTTGTCATCATGAAAGTTGTCTTCATAGTCTATAAAAGCTTCTGTCTCATCTGAAAATGTACAACAGTTTAGTGTCAGCAGGGATAGTAGCAAATGAAATCAGTAACAATGCTCCAATCCACAGCATAATTTCATGAAATTATTACCCTGCCATGTATGCATTTGTTCTCCTGGCATTGCATAACAGGCTCACCTCAGTAGTCTACAACTTCTAGTACATACCTCCCAATAGCCCAAGTAGCTGCCACATTGTCACACTTTTGTGGGCAATGGGGATCCAGGGCCAGTTGACAAGATCCTCTGATCTCCCTTGACCAGCACAGTTTCAACTCCCACATGGTCATCATATCGTGAGGTGGCCCTTTGGGTGAGATGGGTAGCCACACTTTGAGCCCTGTCCACTTCTAATGCCAGCCCCCCCAGGTGTCCCGATTATGCTATCAACTTTATCAGATTGTGATTGGAGTTGTAGTCCACAAAAACTCCTCTATCCACTTCTTGTTAAAATATATACATATTTAGAGAAATCTGTATTTTATTTAATTTTTAGAGAGTCTGGTTTGTTGAGGATGGTGGGATAATAGCAGAGATAAGAGAATATGTCCTGTATGCCAACCAGCTCATCTAGGTATAGCTAAACATTGCAGGTTCAACTTTTTCCGCCGTTCCATTTTCTTTTGCTCAATTGATGGAATAATAAAGCTGCTTGCTCCATGCACTTATAACTGCACTTAGACAACAATAGATACAATCGATTTCTATATATACCTGATGCATCACAATCATCATGTAGCATTCAGTAAATATTAGCTGTTATTTATTACTTAAAATGCAATAACATAGTAGAACATACTTTGTTTGATGGTAAGCCACCCCTCAACCTGCATCTAATGTGTTTTGTCCACCCTACATGGACTTATTTGTAGGTGAGTTTTCAGTGGACTTGGGGCACTTATATACACCACTTTCACTGAAAACAATCAGAATTATAGCTGTATAAAAAACTTAAAATCAAGTGTGTTGAGGTGTTGCCTACCAGACAATTCCATATAAATAAATACATTCTTTGTGAGTAACAGTGCATCTCCTACACAAATATATTTGGGTATATTGTAAGCTTAAATAATGAAATATTACACAATGGACCTAGTCAAATACTACATTAATTCCTACGAATGTGGATCATCATGGTGAGATGTACCTAATTTAACCCCTTCAGTCACCTATGGACGTACTGGTACATCCAAAGAACGCATCCCAAGAATCCCCTATGGACGTACCGGTACGCCCTGCCCTTCTTGCAGCGGGAGAGACACATTTTCTATGTATTTTTTAATTTTGTTTTATTTTTTTTCTCCCTGCAAACAATAGATTTCTGGAATGAGGCTGCTATTTCTTTTGATGTATATATATCTCCTTCCCATTAAAATTGATCTTATAGATCCACCTGTTTGCCGTCTTTTTCTTTAGTTTGGCTGTTAATATTTTATCTGCCCGATTACCTTTATGATACAATGAAAGATTTAAAGATTTCATTTTAGTCTTAGTATTGAGTAATAGCTGATTTTATCTATTTTAATCTCTATATGGGTATCTGGATTTTTTTTATTTTGCACATTTAAATTATAATAATCAATATATAGGCTGGATAATTCTACTTGTTTTTTCTTAAACATTTATAAGCGCACCAGATTTGTGACTTTTTCAGGCTGTTTTATTTTCCTGAAAGTACATTTCTGACAATTCTTGTATAAACTTTTTATTGTTCTCGTCTTTTATTAAGTCCTTGTTTAATCTCCAACTACTTCTTGGTCTGATTTTATTAACTTTGTGTACATAATCATCGTGTTATGATCAGTCCAACAGACATCTTTTATATAAGAACCATCTAAAAAAAACTTATGAATTTGCCATCTGTCCAGAACATATATATTCTTGCATAAGAGTTATATATTCTGGAGTAATGTGTATAATCAAGGGCATCGGGGTCAGGGGCGTACCTAGAGTATTTGGCACCTGAGGCGGAACCTGTATGTGGCACCCCCCCACACACAAACACTTTAAAACTGCATCGCTTCTATCGTTATATACTGGCGCGGACATTGAAGGTGGTACAGCATTACTGTTATGATTATATACTGAGGCAGACATTGACAGCGGTACAGCATAAGACCTACCACTATATACTGAGGCAGACATTGACGGTGGTACAGCATTACACCTATCACTATATACTGAGGCCGACATTGACGGGGGTACAGCATAACACCGAACACTATATACTGAGGCAGACATTGACGGTGGTACAGCATAATCCCTATCACTATACATTGAGCCAGACACTGATAATAGTGCAGCATAACTCCTATCACTATACACTAACCCAAACATTGATGTGGTGTAGGCCTACCACTTCATTGTCTGGCTTAGGGATGCACCGAAACGAAAATTCTGGACTGAAACCGAAAATCCAGCATTTACCTGTCCGAAACCAAATATGACCCCCACCATAAAAAAATCTCACACTTTTATTTAAAGTAAGTAACACAGCAAAATAGGACAAAAAAAAATCAATAACAATATTAATATATTATATATATTATATATATATATATATATATATATATATATATATATGATTGTTAACAGCAATCACACTCCTATCATGCCCAGGCATACCCAGATCCCAGCATGTACTAGCTGACTTGGCATGATAGGAGTGTGATTGCTGTTAGCAATAAATATTGTTATTATTATTGTTCACATGTGAACTCAGCACTGGAGGGATAGAATCAGACATACAAATCCTGTACTTGCAGGTATACAATAATAATGTATGGAAACATAGCAAGAGATAAAACTACAGGCATAGATGATAGGTTGCACAACCCAAAGCCAGCTCCTGCATCCACACTGCCCACATAGAACCTGACCAGCACCCAGATTACACACATAGGATTTACCATCTTTGTCCCCAAACAGCCCAGCATGAGTCAACTTTGTCCCCAAACAGCCCGGCCTGTGTCATCTTTGTCCCATAAACACACTGCCGGTGTCATCTTGGTCCCCAAGGCTCAAACATCCTGCTTGTGCCATCTTTGCCTTTCCACAAATCAATTATACATCTATCATACACACAAACACTTTAACAGTCACTCACTAATTCACACTTTCATTCACATAATTAATTCACACAATCATTTATTCTCTCTCATTCACACAAATTTACACATTCATTAATTCATTCTCACAAACTCATTAATTATCTCCCTCATTCAGACAATTCATCCACACATTCATTAATTCTCTCACTCATTCTCACTATCTACCTTTCCCCCTTTTCTACCCCTTCTCACTCCCTTCTTACTATCTACCCCCTCTCTTCTCACTATCTACCCCCCTCCCTTCTTACTATCTACCCCCTCCTCACTATCTACCCTCCCTCCCTCCTCAGTATCTACCCCCTCCCTCCTCACTATATACCCCCCTCCCTCCTCACTAACTACCCTCCCCCCTATCTTCCCCCCACCCTCCCTCCTCACTACATACATGTTCGGAGCGTAGTACTAAGCCTTGGCTATGTCTAGGTGTTAGGTGATATCCAAGGCTTAGTACTACGCTCTAAAGCTTTTTTTTTGTTCCCCCTACAGCGTAAATATTTGCGCTCCTTATCTTGGGTTTAGTGCCCTTATTGGCACAGTTACTTCATAACACGTTATTGTGTCTGGAAACTTGCCACGCACCAGACGACATGCTAATTAGATACCTAAGCATTAAAAGGGATATTATACCCCTCATCACTATCTTCCCCCCTCCCTCCTCACTATATACCCCCTCCCTCCTTTCTATCTACCCCACTCCCTCCTCACTATATACCAAACGATCTACCCCCTCTCCCTCCTCACTATCTCCGCCCTCCTCACTATCTACCCCCCTCTCCCAACTATGTACCCCCCTCTCCCCCTCCCTCCCCACTATCTACCCCCCACTATCTACCCCCCTCTCCCCCTCCCTCCCCCTCCCCACTATCTACCCCCCTCCCTCCCCACTATCTACCCCCCTCTCCCCCTTTGTAGTTAAAGGTTTTCGACTTACCATCCAGAAGTCCTGCGGTGGGAGTACGACGCCTTGGTCTTCCTGCTCTGCTGCTGCTTCCTGCTCTGCCGCTGGGCTTCTTCACTGCTGAGCGCCAAAATATGACGTCATATTTCGGCGCTCAGCATGACATGCCGGCACCGCGACGGCGTTAGAGGCCTCGCGAAGAAGACTGAGGGGCGCCGATCGGTTGCTAGGCGCCCCTCTCTCTCCTCCGTGTAAAAAACAAAAAAAAGTGACAAAGGTGACAGGGATCCGGGACATGTGGTCACCCTAGCCCGTGGCACCCCCCTGACGAGCGGCACCTGGGGCGGACCCCCCCCGCTAGGTACGCTACTGATCGGGGTTAAAGACTCTCCAGACATCATATAATTTATTCACTTTTAATATATTTAGCTAATTTTTTGCTTGCTTAAACAAGATCTAATGGGTATTTCTTATCTTTAGAAATCTTTTTATCAACATCAACCCCTACTATCATATTAAAGTCTCCTGCCACCATTAATATGCCCTGCTGGACTTTTTCTATCTTATTCCATATACGCCTAATAAACCCCGTTGAATCCTTCTTGGGTGCATATATATTGACTAAAGTGTGTTCTAAATTATCTAATTTGCATAGTACAATGATAATTCTTGCTTCAGGATCTTGATAAACATATTTTAACTTAAGATCTAAATCGTCAGAAATCAATATTGCCACTCCTCTTTTTTAATTCCCTCTAGCGAAGAGTTAACATTTTTAGAATATCCTAAGAATTTCATTTTATCTGTATGCCTCTTCTTCCAGTGTGTTTCTTGTATAAAGCTAATATCTATTCTTTCTTTTCTTAATAAGTCTGAGTATACAGATCTCTTATGGGGAAAATTTAGTCCATCCTCTACAAATTTCTCAAAACTCCCTCTGTTTCACCAAGTGCCCTCTTATCACTATCTTAATCTTCTACATCATTAAGCAACTTCACATCCAAAATTCATATTTTACATTTCTTAAACATAACAACATAAGATATAAACAATTCAATGTGACTCTTTTGGTTCCCCATAGAGCCATTATTAATGTGGTAATCCCCATCAAAATTTGAGTGTTTTTACACTCATGAGTTGATATTAGGACTATTAATTACTATGAATAGAAAATTTAAATAGCTCGCAATCTAGAGAGAGAGGGGAAAAAAAACAAAAATCTAACATTTATATTGTGTATACATTATATAACGCATCTTATGTATTCTCATAGTGCTTCTATTACTGAAATTCCAATATACTTAGCATAGTGCTGCAATTTCTCAAATTCCAAGATGATTAACATAATTCAATATTATATATATCCTTCAGGTGAATAGCGTGTCGTATATGGTCTTAAACTATTATCCCCCTTACATTTATGATGCCCAAAGTATTCACACACACACACAAAAAAACAGGGCTGTCTTTTTTTGGTATTCCGTTTTGCATGGGCTATCCGGTCTGGTGGATTAATGATGACCGTGAATGGTGCCTAATACTCCAATTTATATGATACTGTACTAGCATACCTTTAACACATGCGTGGACTTGTCCATACCATTTGCCGCAGCTGTCACAAAGCAAAGTAAAAGCTGATTCTCCTCTGCCCATAACATATCCATGAGAACAGATATAAAGCAGTTCATCCCCCATTTCAAATCCAGTGTGACCATGTAGGATAGTATTAGGAAATGAAGGAGGATCGCCGCAAGGTTTGTCTGGGGAAAGATTATAAAAGAAAACCTATAAAACAGTATCATAAAGTAATAGTGCTTGACTCATGATAATATTTTCTCAACTCTTCCCTGTTGTACCACCACTGCAATGTCCAATTTCCAGCTCTACCAAAAAACAAAGATTCCAAGTCATGTTTAATGAGCTGGACGAGTTATGTATCTTAAATGTTTAATTTTATGTTTAGTCTAGTTGTATCACATTTACTACTTACCAAAATAACCTACAATCAAAATAAATCTCCAGAGGAGAAACAGAGTAGCATACCTGTCAGCAATTACTACAAAGCTATGAAAACAAGGGAAGTTAGACTCCTTTGCTTTCTTGAACGATAAGAATAAGAACAATGGACAGCTACCTTTGTACAACTAACCAGGCTTCATTTGGTAAAGTATTAATTGTGTAGATGATAATAATCTTATGTAAAACCATAGACTGTTCTGTTCACAGCTTGTGTCCATTCAGAGAATTCTTCACACTCTGTCTCTTAGCTGATTTTCCAGTTAAGGAAGTTACAGTCATGCTTTTAACTTTAACAATACAATTACCGTGTGTCAATACTTATGCATAATATCAACAAGCCCTCTTCTACTGCAACAATAAAGTCTACAAATTAATTGATTAAGGATTACAGAATGCATAACTGGTAGTTACTACTAAATGCCATATTGTGATTTTACCATATCAACCAATCAATAAAGGCTCTTCCTACCTTCATCCTTAACACAGAAAGCATCATATTCCTCAGTCATGGTCATAACATTGTCAATTTTGACACTAATGGCTTTCATTCCACTTTGAGGTTCATTGTCCATTTGATTGCAAACTATTGTCCTATGAAGAGAAACCAATTTACCATAGTTGCCCATCATAATTACATAATCTATTAATTGATAAAACAGAAGGATTGTCCGTTTCTTTTGGCAAAATGTTGCAATTTATAATATAGTGCTATATATATAATGTTTGTGAACATTTGATTTTGAATAACATTCAAGAAAGATATTACTCCCACTTAAAAAATATGCAATCCTATAAAGACAGGGTCTTACCCTACAACACCATTGGCCAGCCAACCTTTGGTACAGTCATTGAAGGAACATTCCAAAACAGCTAGTCTCAGTTCTTCCGCAGTGGCCAACCTTGATCTCTCCAAATCACATGATCTCCGAGCTGCTTCTAAATCAAAGGACTGGGTGCCATTCAAGGATTCCAAAGTAAAGAGTCTTCCTGATAATAAAAAAAAAATATGTCTTATATGAGATTAGATATTTATTTTATGCTATTTCTAAACAATCTGGGTTGGTCATAACTGACATATGCTAGTAATGGGAAATTTAATTTACACATCAGAAAACACATAGTACGTAAAGGAAATATTTGCTTGATAATCCAATGATGATGTCATTAAATAATTATTCCTTTTTTTTCCAAACTGGAAACATAACCACAAACAGAAAGCAATATACATTTTGAATAAACATCAAAACATTTTCTCTGTGTTCTGCGATTTTAAAGAGCATATAATGTACATTCACAGTTTAAAAAATACAGAAAAATCAGGTGTATTATCATTTTATTTTTAAATGAAATACTGCTATTATATTTAATATGCACATATGTCTTTCGCATCTATGTGGATGACACTTTCCTTTAGGTACAAAATTAAATTAAATGGTACACATGGTACTGGTCACATTGTATTTTATTTTAATGTTTTCTTTGTTTGCAGAAACCACACTGAACAACAAAGCAGACAGCATAATGCAATAACAAATATGTTGGAAGCCAGTTCTACTGATGAGTTGAGTTATGAAAGGGGTGAGTTATGAAAGGGGAAATATCAAAGAAAATCATAAAGTACAGTGCTAGAGAGCTGGACCACTATCAGAAATCTTGGGGCCCACTACAAGCTTAACACCTGGGCCCCCCAAGTACAACCCATCACTTTTCATGTGAGGAAGCACTGCAGCTTTAGCCTAGTGGTATGTAGGGTGGGGGTTGATGGAGATTGTTGGACCTGAGGAAGTGCTCACAGTGTCAGCCTAGCAGTATGTCAGCAGGCTTGGTGGAGCTGGTGTTATGGGGCCACTCTGGCCTCCTTTACACCCAAGTAATGTGGGGTCACGTAGCTCACGCTACATGACCATGCTGAAAGCTTCTCTTCTGTCTGCCCAGCCATCCTTGTTAACCCAGTACCAGGCATACCTCCCTGATGGCAGTCCTGCTAGAGAATGCAATTGGTGGGTCCAGCCCTCCCCTCTCCTTGATGTTCTGAAGCTGAGCTCCCTGAGGTGACTTTCTGGTTATTTTGGGTGGGTGGGTGTTCCCAGGTCCCACTTCAAGCGTGCTTCCTCTGCCTCTTCCTCAAAATGAATGACCTTTTAGTGTGTAATCATGTGATGTTTCATTATAGTCACACTTTAACTGTTCTCTTATGTCAACTCAATAAACATTTAATAATATTACATTTTCAAATACACGTCATCAAAAAACTTTTAAATCAAAAGTAATGGTTTTGTAGTTTTAATGAGCATGTGTGTCTTAATTAATGCATGTACAGTGTTTTTATTTAAAAACAGAACAAAGCTACTC
The DNA here is from genome assembly GCF_027358695.1 of Spea bombifrons. Classification (NCBI taxonomy): domain Eukaryota; kingdom Metazoa; phylum Chordata; class Amphibia; order Anura; family Pelobatidae; genus Spea; species Spea bombifrons. The sequence continues at coordinate 48,143,208 of NC_071091.1, forward strand.
ATTGAAAGAATCAAAATGTTGCAATGTAAACCGAAACTGTTCATTAAAATGAAACCTACTGGTATAAGGATCTTTCATACCTCTGACAACCTAATTCTTGCTATCAATCACAGTAAGTGTTCCATACTATGAACATTTCTGTGATTACTCCTGTACTTTTGGAGATGAACAGGGAAATGTGTTACATATTTGGTGGGCATGTCCTTTAATTAGCAGATGTGGGGAGAGGTCTTCAGAGTGGTGAATGTAGACTCATCTATGTCAAAGATAATACCCATTTTGGGATCCCATAGACTTATGGAGAAAAAGCCCTATTTTATTGCTGCCTGTGAGAAAATATTGAACATGTAGGTGCTCAGTGGTACCTACTAGTCTTGGTTGCTATCTGTCTCTGTTGTAAGCTAAAAACAAGTGGCCCAGTCCCGGGGATCTTTTAGGTTTCTGATTTAACCCCTTAACCCTTTTCGCTGCTAAGCCATTTCCCACCCTGGTGCTAAGGCAATTTTGAGCATTTTGCTGCAGCTCACTTTAAACGCATTTAGAAGTAAATGTCTTGGGAATAAACTATACAAAACATATATTGTTTTTTTCAGCACACCCAGCAGATTCTAAATATATTTTTATATGCGTATGTCTCATTAGGTTTGCAAAATAAAGCCAAAAATGGGAGAAAAGTGTATTTTTTAATTTCCGACTCAATAAAATCTAGTTTGTAATTTTATTTTTCTAAATTCTAATATCAAAACCTGTGTTGCTAAATATTTGTAGTAGGTAACCGGTCTAAAATAAACAGAAATTGAGAACAGTAGACTGTGTTTTTCGAATATTTTATTGCTAAAAGTTCATCTTTAAATGTAATGCATGGCTGCTGTCAATTAAACAGCTCTAGCTGCCTGGGATGTTAAAATATGCCAACAAAATTATATATTTTTAGAAACTACACCCCCAGCTACAGCAAATGAGCTCTTATTTGTATTTGTATCACAAACCTGACGTGCACAACAAATAAGTGAATATCACACAAAAAAAAATTTAAAGCAACAGGTTCCTTGCGCACTTCCGTCTTGTGCTACTAATACATGCAGCCCTCATTTGATGCGCCAAGGGGTGTAGTTTCTGCAAATGTATATTTTATGTACCATAATTTAACTTTCCAGCTTTCTAGAGCTGTCTAAATGCAGGCATCACCCCTAAATGTTTTAAGACAATTTTTTAACAAGATTTTCAAATCTGCCATATCTGAAGTTAAAGTGGTCTAGACATCTGGGAAGTTAAATTAGGGTACATAAAGTACATATTTCAAGAAACTACACCCCTTGGAGTTTCAAATGAGGGGCTATATGTAATTCTAGGAAAAACGTTGAGTACACAAATAATGATGGAATATGTCGCTTTGGCTAGAAAATATGTTTTTTCTAACCATAGAAATTAAAAGCGACATGTTCATTTGTGTCTTGCGCACGTTTTTGATATATGACAACTGCAAATCAGTACATATGCTAAGTAAAAAGCTCAGAATTTTTGGCCAGCATTGGTGGGTCCACATTCACTCACACTCTCATTCTTGCTTACTCTCTCTCATACACTCTCTAAATGTTTCCCTACCTTCTCTGCCGTCCACTTCTGCCGACCACTTCCATTCCGCATCTTCTTCTTTTTATGGTCTATCGTCTCCCTTCTCTTCTATCTTCTCTATTCTATTTTTTAAAAGTCAATCCTTAATCTTCTTTCTTCGTCCGCATCTCCACGGACATGGCATCTTCCACCAAAATGGCGGCACAGACATACATGTGGCTTATTGCTTTACTGTGGAGGTGCTGCTGAATACATATCAGGAATTCTTTCTGTTCGTTTACATATCCACTCAGAGTAAAACATGACAAAATGCTTTCTTTTTTAACACCAACTTTGAAAGGCGCAGGTGTAGAATGAGGTGCATGGAACATGCTAAAATGCCCTTAAGCTGATTCCCTGTGCTATCTAATTTTTGGAAATATACAGTTTTATGGGGTTAAACTGAAAGATGAGACCTCTACTGTGTCTTAAATGAGGCATGAACCCAACTAAGCGATGTATCAAAATTCCAAGGTTGAAAATTTAAACATGAATGTTCCAATTTTGGTCCAGCAACGTTCTGTTTCTGTTGCTGAATACAAATCAAGAGTTGTTTTACATAACCTGGCAAATCTTCTGAAATACTGCAATGTGTTTTGGCATAGATTGGTTGTAAAATGGATGAAAAAAAAGGTTTTAAAATCCCCTAGTAAAATACTTTGGGATGTCACTTTAAAAAAATAAACACTTTTGGTTTTTCCAGCCGCTACTGGGGCCTAACTCCTAGGACATCACATTTTAAAATAAAATATTTTTCATATTTAGCCCTGTAGATCTTTGAACCTGACCCCTTCAAATCATATTTTTTTAAAAACTAGACACCCCAGGGTATTTACGGTCAAAGTGTGTCCTAGTGTGGATAGCGAGGCATTCGGCAACACTGTTTAAGCGATCATAAGCCTCCTAAGCTTTTTTGAATCAGGTGTCCATTGCCATACAATATATGGTGGACATAGACGCCAGGGGGAGGGGCCACTGCTCTCAATCTCGGTGTTGCTGAATACATTCACATTGTCATCAAGTCATGACGTGCCAGGCACGTCATTCGTCGCTAACTGAATGTTTTTCCATGACGGGATGTTCTTCCGTGAAGGGGTAACAACAAGACAGTAAAAATACAAAAAACATTCAGTCCTTAAATGTACAAATAAAACCACAGCCTTAGTCTTTACATAGTGTCCAGCTAGGCATATCCAACCAGTGGCCACAAACTGTAACATCAGATTTGTGGCACTCTTGACCAATGGCCCACTGAGCATTTGCCCAGTGTGCCAGATGGCCAGTCCAGGATCCTTGCATGCATTTTAAAGGGTTAAAGAAAAATCCTTTGTGATACATGTTTGGCAAAAAAGGTCCAGATTGCCAACCATTTCACACTCCTTTGTGATCTCTTGTAGAAGAAAACTATTATGTAGCACAGTATGGATTGCCAATCCTGAGCAGACAAAATGAAGAAAAGAGTCCAAGTACACCCAGTTTGAAAACAAAAAATCTCATATTTATTTATATGACACAAATAATACATGGGTTCCATATATATTTTGTTAAAAGTAACGAATAGATATGTGATTTTCTTTTTCATATTGAGTGTGTGTCTACTTTCTTTTCCTTAATTTTATTGTTTCCTTTGGAGGGTCTACACAGGTCAATCTCTGTCCCTTAACAGAGAAGAAAGTGTCACGTATAGAGTTAAAGTATATTCCATGGGGCCGACAGCCTAAGATGGCTGCTTGCTAGCATAGTAATTAACGCTAGGGGAGAAAAAGTACAGGTGCCATCTATTTAAATGTAAAAATGTCTGACAACTTAAATAAAAAGCAATTAGGCATTTTTATAATGCATTATTATTATTATTTTATAAAAATAAACAGATAACCTTTTGTGGACTACAACACTCATCATGCACAGCCATCATGATGGGAGTAGTTTCCCTCAAAGCAGGTGTACTAGAAGTGCCAAAAGTTTGACATAGTTCTGGATGTCTATTGTCTACCTATAATTTGTTCCTTTAGCATGATTACAGCATGTAACCCTTTCTTATATGTGCCTACCCTCCAGTTGTGTACAGTCATCTACATGGGCTTTATGGGCAATCTACATGTATGTTAAAAACACATTTCTTGGATATCTTTTCTATGGGGTTGGGTGCTTTACTCATTAAAATTACCCAGTTTTGTCACTTTTACCATTTGGTTTAACATTTATGGAGGAATGATGAGGGCATAATAATCTTTTTTTATGTGGGGCGTGTATTTTTACCATAATACCATGTGAAGGGAAAGCACTCCGAACTAGGTATGGATGAATAGCTTAACGTTTTCTTAAAAGCAATATATTTATTTTTTCCACGGTAAAATGTAATCTCATTATAAGGTCACCTAACTATAACTACAGAAAACATAAGTAATCAATGGCCAAATTCGAAATTACATATGCTTTCGTTTTTGTGGAAAAAAATAAACATTAGCAGCGAAAATCATCTATGCTGTGATACACAGAAGGGCATTCTCCCGTAAGCGACTACCGCAGGCATTTCTCTATGGGTCCCTCAACGCGTGACGAAGGCGCGCGTCGGAAATGAACCTTGGTGTTGCATAATATAAATGTATATGGTACATTATATATGTATATGTCAAATGCATTAACATTATTAATGCTTATATCAGCCAGGAAACCTGCGTCAGAGTTAATTTTCCTCCAAAGTGTGTCATGGTCCCCAACGGGCTACTACTCAGGCACAATTTTAGAACTTTTTAGATCTAAACTAACATTATATTTGACAGTACTAATTCCACACATTTTATAAGCAAGTTTTTTTTAATGACAGGAATCTAACATCATCAAAATGCAAACTCGCCTCCTTCACACACCCATCTTGAACGAACACCAGAAAACATAAACCATTATTTTGATAGTACTAGAGTTCTCGATTTTAGAATTATCATTATTATTTTCAACAATATACAAATCTATATTAAACAAGTCTTGTTTCGCTACACGTTTTCAAAATGTTACAGCTGAAAGCAGCCTAAACCCCCCATTTTGTAACACATATTTAAACTAAATATAAGTTTCTTCATCGGCTGCGTACAACTGCCCATTGTCTGAATAAGAGCCTGCATTCACTCTACCTGCCTGGAACAGACAGCCCTGTGTGCTCCTTACATGCGTCTTCGTAGCAGCATTAGACTGTGTAACAGTTTATTTTTTTTAAAAAAAAGAACCCAGGGTCCCCTGACCATGCTTAATTTTGAAGTAAAATGTACGTACTTACCATTAGCTGCAACCAACAGAAAATGAAAGAATAGTAATCCGAATTTCTTCAACATTTGAGTGATGTTAAGACTGCTGTCCGAAAAAGCCATGTCCTCCAAAGAAATCCAGCGTTATCAATGGCTTGACCTGTCCTAAATTTCCCGCCTGCCAATTGAATTACCACAACTGACTCTCCTGTGAATTTGTGTCCTTGCTTTTGCTTCAGTTTTTGATGCATGCAATTGATTGTATATATGTTTTCTACTTTTTTCCCCTCAGAACACGATACACTCTTTTCGTCCACCCCCTTTGTCGGTGTTTTAAGGGAGGATGTCTCTGTCACCAGTTTTAAGCATCTAAATTCTAGTTACTTTGCTGTGAAACACAAAACTATCCGGTCCGCAGTGTCCAGCAGCACTAGTGGCGATCCTAGCAGACAGTGCGATAGTTACACGCACTGAGGTAAAAAGCGGTTTTATCCGGTCCAGGAGAGCAAGGCAAAGTAAATATTATAAGCCTTGTGTGAAAATCCACATGCATTTGTGATATTTTTGTGCACTGCGAAGAGAACACAAGTATGAGGGTAAAAGCACATAGGTGGTTTAATTATAACGACGTATTGGGCTGGGTAGGAGGTGGGGAAGGGTCTGGAAGCTAGCAGCTTAGTGAATGGAGATGTTCAATTGGTCTATATTGAAATCTATTATAACTACCGTAATATTTTACATACACTGACATAAAAAGCAAACTTTGAAGCAACATTTTGCTTATTTTCAGGCAAATAGTACCGTTTTCTTTTTTTTAGATGCTTGTCCTTACCGGGGATGTTATATTTGCCCAATTTAAAAAAGGAAAAGACTAGCCTCAACACCACATATTAGTAACCGTGCCTCCCACTGCAGCCATGGTGCCACACACCCACTCACAAATCAATGTGGTACATTGTTTGCTTGATGGAATCACACTGTAGTGCAAATGATAGCTGATGTAACCCTTTAAATAATTGTGAATTTTACAGAATCCAGCCATTTGCAACTACTTCCAAAATACAGAAGAACAGACTGGACAGACAGATTGGTTAGTCCTTAGATTTGCTGGGAGCCTTAGTTACAATGGGTGGGCTACATGGTATCCAGTATGTAGGGAGAGGAGGGAAGGGTGTGTGACAGTAAGGAGCCCGCTTTGTGGCTTCTACTGCCAAAGAGGGGATCAGTCCGTTAGAAAACAGACTTTTCCCTACAAAAAAACAGCCATTTGAGCCAAATTATCAAACCACAAAAACTCAAGATTGGCAACTATCGGTCACCTGGCAAGCCCTATATCATACACTATCTATGTGAATGTGTTTAAAGTCTGGCGTTTTATGTTTATTATTATATTTTATCTGTATTGTGCAAACATATTAAACATACCTCTACAATGACATACACTAATATAGTTCAAGACAGACAGAAGTTAGTGAGGGTAAGACTTAAACCCAGGGCCATCTGTAACCCCTAATGGTCATTGAATGCATTATATGTTTATGATGTGTGCTAGATGACCACAAGGATTTAATATGGATTTTGATCCAACATTATGGCTCAGTGCTGACAAATTTGGTGTAAAGGTATTTGCCACAAACTCTGGTTACAAATAATTGCTTCCACTTCCAAAACAAAGCTAGAAACAAATGAAAAGATTTTCAAAATAGAAAAAAAAAGAAAAATAACAAGCATAAATGTAATACTTAAATAATGAACCCCAGTGATGTCGCCACTTTTTTATGGGACAAACAAGGTTGAAGGTGCAGTTGTTTTGTTATATTTTTTTATTATCAAATTCTCCCATAATATTGTTATTCCAAATTGTGGTTTAACTCATTTGTTAATTAACTAAATTCTGGTTTACATATTTCCAACAACCTCTGTGAAATATACAACCATCTTTAGACATCCCATTTTAACTCTATAATAGGGTACATAAGAACTTTCCCCAGCACCCAGACTGTCCTGTTCCATGACCAATTTGCAGCCAAACTTTGACTGTCAGGCAGATGGCCTTATATTTGACTCAAGAATACTTTGGTATACAGAGGAGTTCATGGTTGATGCAATCACTGCAAGGTCCTGTGGCTGCAAAACAAGCCCAAATCATCACCCCTCCACCACTTTGATTGATAGTTGGTATGAGGTGTTTGTGCTGATATGCTGCATTTGACCATAATGCACAGCGCCACCTTTGTCGAAAACCAAACATCTCCACTTTTGGACTCGTCTGTCCAAAGGATATTGTTCCAGTAGTTGCGTGGTTTGTTCAGATGCAAATCAAGGGATTTAGCATGTTATTTAGCATGTTAATTCCTATTGAAGCAGTAACGATCTACTTAGTTTTTCACAAATGGGTTCTCCATTTTGACTTTATTGTTGTTGAATAAATCATTGTTGTTTATCTGAGGTTGTATTTACCTAAATAGTAGACCTGCTAAGGAACAGATTATTGTTATGTCCTGATATGTAAAACTATAGAATTCTTTTTCACATGACTGTATATCCTTCTGAAGATACGGTCCCAAGTACTGCGTATAATACTCCAAGTAAGGTCTCACCAGCAAACCCGGCCTTAAGTGTTCTGGCGCCCTGTGTGGACTACTCCTCTGGCGCCCCTTCTCACTTGGAGATCCAATAATCAAGACTGAGTTACAGTATAAAATAAATGTGAAATAATTAGTACAGTTATAAAAATGTTCTTTTATAGTGATAAATCAAAATATAAAAACATACCCCTCAAGGTATATATGTAAAATAAAATATAGATATATGTAATAAATTTCGGTATATTGTGGTGCTTAATCTTTTTACTCTTCGTGAAAATGGCTGATTTTATTTTTTGTACCCTTTGTTACAATGGCTGTTATAACATTTCTGCGGTGCTCGTGTTTAGCTGTAATTTTCTTCTTTCCTGTTTACTGGACCCACATAAGTTATACATTGTTTTCTTTTCAGGACAAGAAGGCAGGGGCGGGCTGGGCCGGGGGGCAGGGGGCAATTGCCCCCCAGGCCGCCCGAAATCTAATCTAAACGGCCGCTGGGTGCTGATGCTGCCGGCCGGCACTACTTTAATACTTTTTTTTTAAAATGTAATATGGCAAGCCGGCCGGCGGCATCAGCACCCAGCGGCCGTATGCGATGGTCGCCAAGTGATGGGAGCAGCGTGAGGGGCGAAAGCTCCGCCCCCTCGCAGTCACCTTTCACCCCTCACGCTGCTCCCATCACTATGCGGCCATCAGATTGTTGGAAATCGAATCTAAACGGCCGCTGGGTGCTGATGCTGCCGGCCGGCGCTACTTTAATACTTTATTTATTTATTAAATAATTAAAGTAGCTCCGGCCGGTGGCATCAGCACCCAGCGGCCGTTTAGATAAGTTTTCCAGCAGTCTGATGGCCGCATAGTGATGGGAGCAGCGTGAGGGGTGAAAGGTGAGTGCGAGGGGGCGGAGCCACTTCACTTGACTTGCCCCCCAGGCCTTAGGCTGCCAGCCCTCCCCTGCAAGAAGGGCTTTCTTTAGATATCTTTTTTTTGATTGTATCATATTTACCGATCTCACCGTTTGGGTGCAGAAAGCGAACATAGATCGCTTTCTGCACCCGTTTAAAGCCATGGCGGTCCTGGCATGTAAATTGTCACCAGTGGCGTCGCTACAGGGAGGCAATTGACCCCCCCTCAGGTTATTCCTGGTCCCCTCTGTTGCACCCCCCGCCAATTTGTAAACGAACTGCCGACTGCCTACAGGGAAGCTGGGAGATTTCCCGGTGGGCCGGCTGATCTGGGGACCGGTAGATCATTGAAGGCGTGCAACGTGATGCCTCTGACGGCTGCCGCGCTGAGGCTGTTCGTCCCGCCCCCTTTAACACGAGACATGACGCTGGCGGGCTCACACGGTCATCGGAGTTCCTTGTGTGCAGCGAGTCCCGAGCGCAGAGCAGGCAGGCTGAGCAAAGAAGTCAGCCGGGAAACAAATCATAAATACGGTATTAATAAAATAGTTGCGGGGTGGGATTGTAATCAATGTGAACATATATTAAATGTTGATAACATACTAAAGGGGGCTGGCTGGGGGCATAAGTGCGCAAGGCGGTGGGGGAAGAGTAAACAAGAGAGGGCTGGGTGGGACATCATATAAAGCAAAATTAAAGGGGTTCCTGGCTGGGGGCATAAATACAATTGTGTGGGGGCACAACTACACAATGGAGGGAAGGCTTGGGGCAATATACAAGTATGTGGGGGAAATCAAACATAATGGGGGTTGGGAGGGGCATCGCATAAAGCAATACATAATTGGGGGCATAAATAAACAATGTGGGGCTGACTGGACGGCACAAATACAAGGGGGTGTGGCAGTGTGGGCATCAATAAACAAGAAGGGACCGGATGGTGGCATCAAATAAATCAATACTAAATGGTAACTGGCAGGGGCATCAATACACAAGTGGGAAGCTGGGACCATCACATAAATCAATACTAAAGGGAGGGGCAGGCCGGGGGCATAAATACATATAGTGCCGGATGGAGGCCATTATACAAGGGTGTGGGGCCATCACATTAATCAATACTAAAGGGGCAAAAACACAAAAGTGGGGAAGAACAACAAAGCAGTGTGGAAAATCCATCCTGATGCAGGCGGAGCCTGTCCTGGTGTGTATTTGGGTGTCTCTGTGGCAGAGCCTGTCCTGGTGTGTGTGTTTGGGTGTCGGTGTGACACAGCCTGTCCTGGTGTGTGTGTGTGTGTGTGTGTGTGTGTGTGTGTTTGGGTGTCGGTGTGGCAGAGCCTGTCCTGGTGTGTGTTTAGGTGTCAGTGTGGCACAGCCTGTCCTGGTGTGTGTGTGTTTGGGTGTCAGTGTGGCAGAGCCTGTCCTGATGTGTGCATTTGCTCATGTTTCCTGGCACTTAACTTACAGTAGGAACTATTTCATTTTTATCCAGAGACAAAACTTAACAGTTAAGGTATTGTGTTATTTACTCATATAAATATATTTATTTCAAGGATTAGTCGCACTAAATTGTGGTTTCAGGCTTCCCATGTTGAATGACTATCGTTTTTAGTGTACTTCCAATCCCACCATGTAAGATTCTATCTCATACTATCTGCGTCGCACTGATCTCATCTTTATCCGGTATACATGGATGCCGTTGAGTTAAGATTCTGTCTGTTCCCCAGTATTTTAACACTTTTGTTTCCTAAGGATTTTAATAATAATGTGGTATTCTGTTATCATTAAGAAACAATTTAACCCCTTGACTGCTAACGACGGCACCATGCTGTCACTAGCACTATCTTACCTTAATGGAGGTCTGTGGACCCCCATCACCACCTACCCCGGCGATCTGCCCCTCACACTGAAGGGCATCACCGGGGCCACCCGATCCGGCCGGTGACGGCACGCGCAATGACGCGATGACGTCACCGCGCAACTTTATTAATAACTGACAATTGTCAGTCAAAGCGGTATGGGGTCATGCTGCTTAGATGCCTGTATCTCAGGCATCTAAGCAGCTACAGACCCCCAACATATACCGTTGGAAAGGTAATCGCCTCACCTTTCCAACGGTATAATGCTTGTGAAAAAAGAATACAAAATATTAAGTAAAAAAAATAAAAATGTTCAAAAAAAAGAAAAAAAATGATAAAAATTAAATTATCTAAACATAAACTACTTTAACTTAAAAAAAAAGTTTAAGTATTCTAGCTAAATGATCACTGTGGTAGCCAATGTTACCACAGTGATCATATAGCTATGAAAAGTCACATTCCCTTTTTAAAAATGGCCGATCCCTTGATCATGGGGTTAAATTTAGCCAATGGTAGAGGAAGGCAATTTTTGAAATCCTGATGAACTGCAAATATTATTAAAATCAGCCATTTAGCCTATGTAGTACGTGAGTAACCATCTCAGCCCTGGCTCTCCTTGCATTTTTACTGCAAAACGTTTTTGCTGTGAAAGTGATTTTTTTTTCTCCCTTTACCATCATTTTTTTGGGATTGTAAGGGGAAAGAATGGTGTGTGCTTCTGTGAGTGAATGTATGGAAAGAATGGTGTGTGCTTCTGCGAGTGACTGGAGATATGAAAGGCGTGTGAATGGTCAGTAATTAGCGTTGAAGCCTTGACTGCTCACGTAAGAAGTTAAATTATGGCACAAAAAGTACACATTTGCAAAAACTACACCCCTTGGCGCATCAAATGAGGGGCTGCATGTGTTTCTAGTACAAACCTGGACCGCGCAAGACACAAATTAACATGTCGCTATGGTTAGAAAAAACATATTTTCTAGCCAAAGCGACATATTCCATCATTATTTGTGCACTCAACTTTTGTCCTAGAAATACATGTAACCCCTCATTTGAAGCTCCAAGGGGTGTAGTTTCTTGAAATATGTACTTTATGTACCCTAATTTAACTTCCCAGATGTCTAGACCACTTTAACTTCAGATATGGCAGATTTGAGAATCTTGTTAAAAAATTGTCTTAAAACATTTAGGGGTGATGTCTGCAATTAGACAGCTCTAGACAGCTGGAAAGTAAAATTATGGTACATAAAGTATATATTTTCAGAAACTACACCCCTTGGCACATCAAATGAGGGGCTGCATGTATTAGTAGCCCAAGACTGGAGTGCGCAAGACATAAATTAACTTGTCGCTTTTAATTTTTTTTTCTTATTTTTAGAAGTGTGAAATTCACTTATTTGTTGTGCACGTCAGATTTGTGATACAAATACAAATAAGACCTCATTTGCTGTGGCTGGGGGTGTAGTTTCTAAAAATATATAGTTTTGTTGGCATATTTTAATATCCCGGACAGCTAGAGCTGTTTAATTGATGGCAGCCATGCATTAAATTTAAAGATGTTTTTTGTGATAGTCTAATAAATTTAACTTTTAGCAATAAAATATTAGAAAAACACAGTCTACTGTTCTCAATTTCTGTTTATTTTAGAGCGGTTACCTACTACAAATATTTTGCAACACAGATTTTGATATTAGAGTTTAGAAAAATAAAATTACAAACTAGTTTTTATTGATTCGGAAGTGAAAAAATACACTTTTTTCCCATTTTTAGCTTTATTTTGCAAACCTAATGCGACATACACATATAAAAATGGTATATTTGGAATCTACTGGGTGTGCTGAAAAAAACAATATATGGTTTGTGTAGTTTATTCCCAAGAAATGTACTTCTTATTTTTTTTTTTTTTTTTTATTTTAATATAAACATACAAATACATAAATACATTTATAAATACTTCTAAACACGTTTAAACGAGAGATGCACCAAAATGCCGAAAACCAGCTTAGCACCCAGGTGGGAAATGGCTTAGCAGCCAAGGGGTTAATATATATTTTAAAAAGAATGATTTATAGCTATTTGAATGGCAATTAGTGTGACTTCAAAAAAGATATGTGTAAGGGGTGTGGCATGTGCTAACATATATGGGGCTGGTGTCCCAATATTTCCAGGCCTCCTTTACATTCCCAAAACACTTTATCTGTTCTGGTCAGCAATATGTAATATTGATGTGTGTCCTGGAAAACAAAGCTAATGTGGTAACCCTAATCTCAGTATATAATTATAGCAGTTATCCTGTACCACCATCAATGTCTTGCTCAGTCTATAGTGATAGTAGTTATGCTGTTCCACTGTAATGTCTGGCTCACTATATAATGATAGCAGTTAGGCTGTACCACAGTCAATGCCTGGCTCAGTGTATAGTAATAGTAGTAATAGCAGTAATAGTAGTTATAGTGTTCCACCGTATTGTCCGGCTCAGTATATAGTGATATGAGTTATGCTGTACCACCATCCATGTCTGCCTCAGTATACAATGATAGCAGTTATACAGTTTTAAAGTGGCAGGTGCCAAGTACTATAGGTACGCCCCTGCTGCACAATGCCACTGGGAAAAAAATGTTTTGTGGACTGACCAAACTAAAGTGTTTTTTTTTAGGTTAACCCTTGATGGGTTCACTGCAATGGGTTGTCAACATGGTAGGAATCTCACACTCGGTCTGGGTTACTGATTCCCACTATATACTTGTCAGGTTCGGGATGTGGAACCCGGTATGAAGGATACCTCACAAAAGACAACGGCAGATAGTAAAACACAGCAAAGTCCAATAATCAATAGCCAATGGGTCAGGATTGGAGAAATCAACATAAACGATAATCAATAGCCAAGGTTCAGCAATAGTAATCAAATAGGAGAAATCAGCAACACAATAGAGCTCCGTCAAGCACAATAACTGAGCACTAGTGATACTGAGTGCTGGTTTTTAAAGCTACCACCAGGGGTCGCCCCGCCCCGTGCGTGGTGTCGTTGACGCACGTTCCCCGCCTTCTCCATTCCGGAATCCTTGCTGGGGACCCTGACAATACTACACATTTGTCTTCTCAGATTTTTACTTTACTCATACACTTCATATCCTACACAATCTATGATGCCTCACCCCCAACCACAAAATCTTGGGTTGGACCCCACTATTTACAGATGTTCAAATTACTGTTGTCAGCCTGCCTTCTTGGGGTGTTTACAGATGGTGCTGCTATTTTTTGTTTTCCTTTTTATTTTTAAAACTTCTAATCCTTTTTTGATCTGGCTTTCCCCCCAAAGAGCAATCCTACCCACAATCTGATTTTGATGTTTCTCCATCAATTCTTTGGGACAATGTATCCCAGTTTCATCACAATTTACACATTTGTTTTTTTCACTTACGTTTTAAATGGTTATTTCTTTTATGTTTATTACTTGTTTCTGCGATCCGGTGGCGATGCCCTTAACCGTGTTCTCTCTCTCTCCAGATTAGAATATGTCTACTGATCATTTAAATGTGGTCTCTCTTAACATTAGAGGCCTTAATAAACCTAAGCAACCCTCTAAATAACTTGCTTTTTTACATTCATCTAAGGCCCATATTGCCTTTATTCAAGAGACACATTTTGGGGCGGGTAAGGAGTAGAGACCCCTAAACAGAAGTTATTCACTTTCTTTTCTGCGAAGCAACTGCTTACTAACTAGACACTCTGAGTGTAGAGGGAGCCAGGCCTTTATCCAGTCCATCTTGGAGGAACTGTAATATGGAAGAAATGGGGGGATCTGAGAAACCCACTTAGTTCTTCGCACACCATAATGAAAAAGAGCATCTAATCCGGTTGTAAGATCTATTAGTAGACTCCGCTCTCGAATGAGACAAAGTCCTCAAGACCCCAGAAGAAAGTCCACTATCCTTCAATAGGGAGCTGTCAATCTCCAGGCTGTCAGATTGAGAATTCTCAGATCTAGGCGAGAACCTGTTCCCAGAAACACAGGGTTCTCTGATATTGGAAGCTTCCAGTACCGACCCTGACTCATCCCCATGAGCTGGGTGAACCATGACCTCTTTGGCCAGAATGGAATTATCGCAATAATCGAGGTCTGGTCCTGTCTGATCTTCATCAATACCCTTGGTATCCTGGAAATTGGAGGGAAGATGTAAGCCAGCCCGAACCTCCAAGGGATGGACAGAGCATCTATCGCCCAAGGATTGTCCTCCCTGTATAGGGAACAGAAGATCTTCACCTTGGCGTTGAACCTTGTAGCCATTAAGTCGATTTCTGGCATTCCCCACCGAAGAGTAATTTGATGAAATACTTCCTGGTTTAGTGACCATTCGCCTGGAACACTGAGACCCCGACTCAGACGGTCCGCTACCACATTGAGAGATCCCCGAATGTGGACTGCAGAGAGGTGGGGGAGGTTCTGCTCTGCCCATGATAGGATTATTCCCACTTCCTTGAGAAAAGGTTGAGATCTCGTGCCACCCTGTTTGTGATATAATAAACCGCCGTCATGTTGTCTGAATGAACTCTCACCGCTTTGCCACGGATTTGAGGAGCAAAGTGAAGGAGCGCCAATCTGATTGCTCTGAGCTCTCTGAAGTTCGAAGACATAAGGCTTTCTGGACGGACCAAGTACCTTGTACTGGAATGTCCTCTAGATGGGCTGCGTCCGTGGTCAACAGAATCCAGGCTGGCTGAATCAAGGACCTCCCATCTTTCAGATGCTCCCACCAACTGAGGGAGCGACGGACTTGAGGAGACAGGGTGCACCTTTTGTTCAACCCTAATGGGCTGCGATTCCAAATACCCAAAACTCCTGATTGGAGAGGGCGTAGGTGCCCTAGCATCTTCATAAGCGTTCTGATGGACACCAACTGAGGGGTCCTTAGAGAACTGGCGGCTCTGACAACCCGATTGTGTCTGTCGAGAGACAGAGAGAGAGTCATTCGGGTCGAGTCAATTATGAACCCCAGGAACTTCCTAGAAGTGGATGGAACCAACTCGGACTTTTAGAAGTTTACTATCCACCCTAACTGGTGGAAGCTGTAGAAGCGGCTTTTAGAAGTCAATCGTCTAAATAGGCCTTCTAGACTCAAGATTGCTACTACGGCAACTACAACCTTGGTAAAGGTATGAGGAGCAGAGGAGATTCCGAAGGGAAGGGCAGCAAACTGAAGGTGTTTCACTTCGCTACAAAGGGATACAGCCACACGCAGATACTTCCTGTGGGCTTGGCAAACAGGAACATGAAGGTAAGCGTCCTTCAAGTCTATAGAGACCATCACGTCTCCCGGCAGTAAGATATTTATTACAGAGAGCGGATGGACTCCATGCGGAATTTCTTTCTCGCTATGAACTTGTTCAAATAGCAAAGATCTATGATCATCCGCCAGTCTCCTGTGATCTTGGGTAGATGCCTCTAGGACTCTGTGCCTCTCGCGCGCGAGAGAATCCTTGTCAGAACAAAATTCAGAGGAGGTAGGGAAACAAAACTTATTTTGTAGCCTGACCGGACTACATCTAACACCCAGAGGTCTGGTATGGACCTCCCGCAAGCCTCCAGAAAAAAAGATAGACGACCTCCCACCAGGGGGTCTAGCACTGGAGGAGGGGTTACCTCCGGACTCTCTGGCGCCAGACGTCCTTTCTCTTCTCATAGGACCCGCGGGAGCGACCTGCTCCTCTCTTCTGAGTCCCCTGATGCCATTGGGATCTAGAAGGTCCCTGGGACCTGGATCCTCTGGACTGTCTGCCCCTCCCTCTAGAAGCCTGCTGGGGGAGGGATTTGCCTTTCTTGTCAGAAAGGCCCTCCATGATCCTGTCAAGCTCACTGCCAAACAGCTTGCCAGGTTCGTAAGGCAACCCACAAAGCGAAAATTTGGAGGCATTTTAAGGGTTTTAACCATAGGGGTCTCCTTGCAGCAGCAGACAGCGCCAAAGATTTGGAGGCTAGCTTCAGATGTTGAGGCGCAGCATCCGAAAGGAATTCCACAGCCAGTTGAGCCGTTTTAAACTGCTTCAAGATATCGTCTCTTGGAACACCTGCATCAATATCCGACAGGATTTGAGACATTCTGGTGCGCAGAAAATGAGTAACCTCACTAGAGGCTATAGCCACAGAAGCTGAGGCAGAAGCAGCCGCATAAATGTGGCGCAAGGAACACTCTGCGCGCCTATCCATGGCATCGTGTAAAGAAGATCCTCTTGGATATCTTGGCGATGGCCATATCGACTTTAGGGGGAGGACCCCATGGGCGCTGCTGGTCTACATTAAGCAGAAACATAGATTTGAACCGCTAGGTGATAACCGGACCTTTTTCCGGGAATTTCCATTCAGTCTCCATTAACTTAATGAGAGACTCATCCACTTTGAAGGCCCTTTGCCCTCTAGAGGTGGTTTCTGGAGCTTCCTTAGGGTCAACATCCTGGTCCCCTGACCGGATGGACTTTAGTAAGCGTTGGGTTTTCTCAATGGGAAACCAGAACGGAGAAGCAGGTTCTTCTTCTTCTTCAGAAGAGTCAAGCTCATCTACAGAGAGATAAGCGTCTTCAGACATAGGGGCCAACCTAGTAGGGGACTGGGCCCTAGGTCTCTTTATCTGGAGTGTATCCTCAAATCTCTTGATAGAGGATCCAACAAAATCTTTAACCCAATCATATCATGTATATTGGGTTCTGCTTCAGGGGGATCTCTGCAACTTGAGCAGCGACTATAAGGGTAAGCATCCTCTAGAGGTGTATCACACCCGCGGCAGGTAAAATGCCTGCGCTTGTCAGTGGACTTGCGCCCCTCAGGAGCAGGATCCTCTGGAGTATGGGATGACATCTGCAAAAGAGATGACCAAAATAATATAAAGAGTTTTATTAAACATAAAAATCTTCTTAGTTATACCTACCCTGAGACTGAAAATGCAAGGGAAGGTTAACTAATAGCTGTACCAAGAGACGGCCTAAAGGACACTAACAGGTTAATATAGACTGGCAGAGAGCCAAAACAGGAAGCCACGCCGCCCAGAAGTGACATCAGACGCCACAAAAGAAAATCAGGAATCCAAGTAAGAACAAACTTTCTATGGGATTATTACTGCTGCTGAAGGAAAAGAAATGGATTCCTCCCCCTCAGTAGCTAAAACGAGTACAGGGAGGCATAGAGAAACTCCAGAACATCACAGCCTAGATCAGGAGACATGAAGATAAGCAGCTGGGAGGAGACATCCAAACCAGTCAGGTATAGATCCAGCACAAACACACAGATAATGCTGGATGAAATGAGGCCGTCCTGCCGCACAGCAGGGCAGCAGATAAAAATAGGATACACAATCCAACAGGAGGGCACCTGAAAAAAAGTAAAATAAAGGTTAGCAAGCTAACACAAGGTCTCACACAGAGACCACCACCTGTCCCAATATGTCCAAAGGACAGAAAAAAGCACACTGTGGTTAGGGGTGGAGTTCCCTTTATAGGTGGGGTAAAGGGAGTTAATTGCTTATTTAATTGTGTAAATCATTAATTTTCCACGTGTCCTAATTGTTCACAGGGGCAGTAATACCCCTCTTGTGCTGCCAATTAGGACGTAAGGGAATAAATATTTGTGTATAAAAAAAATGTAGCTAACCATTACAGGGAACTTTCCAGTTACCAGGTTGGGAGAGAACAAGACCCTGTCATCACAGCAGTCTTGCTCAAGTATTAACAGTGTGAAAACCCTGTAAACAGTATGTGCGGTCCGAGTGTCATAGATAAAATAAATTCAACGTGTGTCAGGGAGGGGAGGCCAAGGGCAGGGAGTGTGGCCGTTCAGCCCCCAAAAAAACCCCAGTGGAACAACAATAAAATATTTGTGTATAAAATAAGTAGCTATCAATCACTGGGAACTTTGCAGTTACCAGGTCGGAAGAAAAGACCCTGTTGGCACACCAGAGGCAGGTGTAGCCCTTTCTTTTTAAGGTGTTGAATGAATCGGTCTAGCGGTCAACTTTTTGACGTGTATTAGAGCTCTTTATACTGCCCCGACTGCACATATTGCTCTTAATAGTATTTTGTCTGACCAGATACCTATCTCCAAGGTACAAGACAGGAATGCCCTTTATCTCCCCTTTTATTTGTTTTGATAATTGAACCTTTTGCCAACGCAGTTCGTGATAATCTGGAAATTAAAAGTGTGCAGATAGATAAAACATGGGATCGTATGTTCACTGAAGATGTCCTTTTGACACTCACTGATCCTCTCTGGTGTCTCTCCCAGGTGATGCCTGAATTAGACCTCTTTTGTTCTCTTTCAAATTACAAAATCAACTTGACCAAATCGGAGATAATGGGATTCCACCTCCCACCGGCTTTAATTTAACAAATACAAACTAAATTTCACTTTAAATGGAAGGACGACTATATTAAGTACTTGGGCTTATTTATCCCTGCAGAACCTTCTAAGTTACAGAGTTTGTGCTATAACCCCTTGCTCAGCACCAATATAGATTGGCTTACCCCAATGTTTCCTGGTTTGGGAGAATAGGTGTTATAAAGATGAACATTTTGCCTTGGTTTTCTCTATTTCAGACCCTACCCATTTTACTCCCGAGATCATTTTTCCGCCGGTGCCATTTCTACAATATGTCTGGAGGGGCAGATCTTCAAGATTGTCTCTCTTATTTGACTAGATTTAAACTTCCAAATGTAGAACTCTACTGGAGAGCTGCTCACTTGTGCAGAGTCATAGAATGGTCTATTTGGCTTTAAAAAGCAGTGGATCTCCTTGGAGGAGTCCTTTCTTAACTATCCTGTAAGTGTACTACCCTGGATCTCTGACCTAATGAGATGTGTCTCGTATTCAGCTCATCCATTTATACCATCCACCCTGAAAGTGTTTAAAAGAAAATTGTGAAGGAGGGTCTGGTTTCTAGTGCCTTGAGCCCTTTATTCCCCAAATAAAACATTTTATTCTCTTGACAGGTATTTCAGAGGAGGCTAATAGGCCACCTACTCTGTTTGAGAAGTTGTGCATTTTCTCTCCAAGTTATACGCTATCTTGACAGCTCCAGTGTCGATTACTAAACCATATTATTTTAGCCTCTGTGAGAGAGACCTGTACTACACGTATCACCCAGTTGTTGGAAGTGCAGTTCCCACCCATGTTCTCAGCTCCAGATTTGGTGGTCTTGTCCGATTATACACTTTCTGGGACGCTGTTATTTCTGTGATTCATGAAGTTGCTTATCCTGAATTTGGGGCTTCTCCAGCATCCATTCTACTTCACCATAACGATATCCATTTAAATCCTAGAGTCACTAACCTTCAATTTGCTTAATGCCGCAATCACCACTCTCTCTAGGTACCGGAAGTCCACCAATCCTCCGTCTATAGAAGATTGGGTTAACCAAGTAGAATTTGTTTACCAAATGAAAGCTTTCACATGGTCGGCCAGGGGCCTGGGTCACACAAATAAATTAAGATGGTTCCACTAGAAATCCTAGATCTAGCTTAGAGGAGCATCCTCGCTCCATTTACCCCTGAGTTAGTCTCTGGGCGGGGGCACCATGATAAAATCCCCTATTTGAATTATGTTTCCTTTTTAACTTTTTTTTCTGCATTTGTCATGCTTTGCCACTGGATCGCAGGCCATATTACGTTATTTATCGTTTTTTTTCTTTATAAACTTGACTTGCCTTCAGCTACACGGTCTTTTCTAAGCTCTGAATACCCTTTTCTACTCACATTTCTCTTCATTACACTTACGAGTATTCATCGTTACACACTATTAGGCTAGGTTTCCACTTGGGTTTTTGTCCGGCGTTTTTTTTCTTGATGAAAAACGCCAGGAAAAACGACAAGAAAACTGCCACTGCATTTACCTGCGTTTTGGCGTTTTTTTCTGGAGTTTTTTCTGGCGTTTTAGCCTTCCCGTGGAAATTGCTTTTTTTGACCTTAGGCAGTTTTTCCAGCCTTTACAAGTTAGAAGTTTCACCCAGCTAAAAGGGATTAGGATAAATGGCAAGTATCTGCCCTCTCCTGATGTCATTTACTTGGTAGAGTTCTACTTAAACACGCCCCGGCGGACCCTTTTGTCTCTTTTCTGTGATTTGTAAGGCATGCTTTATTCCGAATGTCTGCTCCTCTAGGAAGATTGGCCCCAAACGATGGTGCAACTTGTTTGCTGTTGCTTTTGGCACGCAGGATCCAGTCGGGTATGTTTGTTTGTAATGGCATGTTTGTTCCAAATGGTGTAAAATTCAATATTAACTTTGTTTTGTGTGAAACTGTTTGTTTCCAGCCTATTTCTCGTAGGACACACAGATACTGGGTCCATCCTCTGCATTGTAACTGTGGAAAAAAACACCATAAAAAACCGCCAAGGCAATAAACCCACATGGCTTTTTCATGGCGTTTTTTCTCTCCCATAGACTTCTATTGGAGAAAAACACCAAGATTTCCTTGCAAAAAACGCCAGAGTGTCAACATGCTGCGATTTTGAAAAACTGCCACAGAGCTCAAAAAAGCAGAAAACCGCCAAGTGGATATGGCATTCTGCGATTTCCTATTGAAGAACAGCTAACATCCGGCTGCAGCGTTTTTTCACAAATGTGGCTGAATTGGCGTTTTTATTGATGTTTTTAGCAAAAAAAAAAAGAAAAAAACAAGTGGAAACCTAGCCTTACTGTGATGTGCTAGTTTTTACGGCCATAAATTCTTATTTTCAGCTTTAAGATATCCTTGTAACATCCAGAATAGCATTGTCAATATTGCTTTGTTAATACACTTGTCATCCCTGTATGTATTATGTATGAGCCATGGTACTTTGCAACGCCATGTTATAATACTCTTGTACAATTTGATTCTGCACCATATTTACTGTATGCACAATAAACAGAGATTTGATCAAAATTCTAGTTAATCTGTTCAAAAACATATCAAGTTATGATTGTTTACCACCTGTTTTTAATATGTATCGAAGCAAAGTATCACAAGCTTAACTGAGCAAAGTGTATATCCACAGCTCACTGGGCGTATAGTTCAATATATTTTCTTATTTTTATTAGCATAGGTTAAGCAAGAACTTAGACAGTATCAGCTTAATTGTTTGGTTAAACCTGTCATAGTACAATTGCAAAATGTTTTCATTCACTTAGACCAATTAAGGCCATACTAATGATACAAAGGGAGGGCTCCTTATTTATAGTAACATTCAATATCATTTATATTTATTATACATGCAGTCCGCAGGTCCAAGCAGAGTGCCCATGCTGATCCCTGTCCACTGCCGAAAGCTCCTACAAAGAGCACGTGAAATGGACCACGGAGCACTGAAAGATACGCTGATTCATAAGACCTGGCTCCCCCCCAACCGAACCCAACCCAACATCACGTGGCCGAGTGCATGTTTGTCGCTTACCTGGAAAACACATAGCGCCAGGAAGCACTATGGGAATAAGGCAAAGCGGTGTAGGCAGTGTGATGATTTGGGCAATGTTCTGCTGGGAAACCTTGGATCATGCCATTCATGTGGATGTTACTTTGACATGTACCATATATACCTAAGCATAGTTGCAAAGCATGTACAACGTATTCATTGATGGCACTGGCCCCCTTTGGGCAGGATAATGCGCCCTACCACAAAGCAAAAATGGTTCAGGAATGGTGAGGAACATAACGAGTTCAAGCTGTTGACTTGGCTTCCAAATTCCTCAGATCTCAATCCAATTGATCATCTGTGGAATTCTCTGGACAAACAAGTCTGATCCATGGAGGCCCCCACCTTGCAACATACAGGACTTAAGTGATCTGCTGCTAATGTCTTGGTGCCAGATACCACAGCACATCTTCAGAGGTCTAGTGTAGTCCATGCCTCGACAGGTCAGGGCTGTTTTGGTGGCAAAAAAAAGAACTACACAATATTAGGCAGGTGGTCATAATGATATAGCTGATTAACCCACACAAAGGAAATTTAATTTATGCCTAATAAACACATTTGTACCCTCCAACAAAAATACTCCATACTGTATAACATTTTTCTAACAGAAAATATTTAGCAAAATTAACCAGAAGAAAGTAGTGGGGCTGCAGATTCAAAAAATAAACTGCAGTTAATTTATTGAATCATTTAGTTGTCACAAATCATGAATGTGTCTGTGTATATTTGGTAAAACCAATTTCAAATTACTATATTTTGTCCTATTGTATATTTATAAATCACTGATTTTTTCCTCATATTTTGCACAAAAGCATCCTATCACTAGACATACAGCATAAACCGAAGACTCCACAGCTTAAATACGCCATAGAAAATTGAGAAAACTAAAATAAACCTAGTATAATATACAATAAGGGAAATACCAGGTAATTTTTCACAAAGAAATACGTTTTACATCAGACTTTCTGAAGAAAATCAATAACTCATGTACATCAGAATGTCCAAGATATATCGCCCTATACATTTTGGTGGCTCACAATGAAATTTATAGCTTAAAAAAATTGTTAATAAAGTTATTACATTTGTTAATGTTAAAGTTAGTAAGGGTAGTTTATCAAATTTTCAAATTCCCTGGTTAGTTAAATTCAGTTTATAGGACTTTACAAATAATTATATGGAAAGGGGTCTACAAGTCTTACGCCATAATCATGAAGTTAGGGGAAGTACATAAAATGTATTTCCACCAAATTCATCATGACCCCAACACACACATTTTGAGTCTTCAGTTGAGAAGATAAGGAAACTACACAATACAATGTACTATGGTTGAAACACAAATAATGTCCCATGTCATATGAACAGTGGTAAGTTTACTTAAAAGTACAACAGTGGAGACAACACATACAAAGTAAGCTTTCTGTGGAAAAAAACAGATTCTGTCAATCCAGCTGCATTAACACTATATTAGTATATCTGAGCTGTTGACCTGTAATACATGTTTTATAAAACATACCCCCTACCCAATCAAGACTATAAAAATGTCAAATCAAAACAGCAGGCAAGCTGAAATGTACTTAAATAACACAAATGTTCTACTGGCCACTGTTTTTTCACCCCTTTGCCTTCCATCTCCTGTGGGAATCAAACCTTTTACTAGATGTACTTACAAGGGATTTTCTATCTGTACAGTTAAAGAAGGAAGGCTGTCTTATGTTTTCAATATGAAACAATGTAGTTCTCCATGAAGTCAGATTCTAACTTCAGTAGATGATCGTTCAAGCCATCACTCCTGTAGAAGACTTTCCACAGTTGTTTGTATCACTGTTAAGTTTATTTCATAATTATGTGCAAACCATCTTCATTTCCAGCTGAAAAAATAAAAAGGGAGCTTTTGTTGTAGGGCAAACAATCTTTTTTGCAAATTAGCTGTTTAACCTGTGTAGCAGACACCCCCCCCAGTAACTCATGCGGGGGGGGGGGCGATAATGAAGAAATCTCCCCCAGGGCCGTAGGAAATACTGTTAGCAATCACACTCCTATCATGCCAAGTCAGGCAGTACATGCTGAAACCTAGCTAGCTGCCCCCTTGTGTATTGATGCTGCCAGCAGTATGGGGTCTGCACATCACTTACCGCCACCCTGTACCAGCATGTACTGGCTGCCTGGGTATGATAGGAGTGTGATTGCTGTTAGCAATCACACTCCTATCATGCCAAGTCATATTGCTAATTTTTTTTGTCCAATTGTGGTGTGTTACCTACTTTTAATAAAAATGTGAGTTTTTATTATTTTTAAAGGTGGGGGGTCATTTTCGGCTAAGTGAACCGTGAATGTTTTGGTCCTGAATTTGTAGTCACAAAACTTTCTAGGCCCAGAAATCACTGAGAGGAAAAGTAAAGGTTTTGTGTCATTTACTTTATTTTAATCTGCATATTTTATTAAAGGCCATATTTTCTCACAGTGAAAAATGAGGGCGGCCCGCGCACATATACAATTCTGATGAAGTGGCCCACTGCAGAAAAAACTTGGACACCCCTGGGGTAGACAGTGAGAAGGGGGGGTAGGGAGAGGGTAGCTAGTGAGAAGGGGGCAATAGGGAGAAGGTAGATGGTGAGAAGGGAGGGTAGATGGTGAGAAGGGGGTAGGGAGAGGGTAGATAGTGTGAGAAGGGAGGGTAGATAGTAAGAAAGTGTGAGAGGGGGTAGATAGTGTGAGAAGGGGAGAGGGGTTAGATAGTGTGAGAGATGGGGAGAAAGTGGGGATCTGATGGAGGAAAATGCTGTCCCCCCCAGATTTTTAGGGGTTCCTACACCCATGTCTCTACCCCAAATAATCAGTTATCAGAACTGTTTTCAAATATCTTGAAATATAGCAGTGTTTAATAAAATTGCATAATTTAATATATCATCTTAAAGTCAGTAAATATGGAACCAAGAGCCTTCCTAATACCCTTCTGAAACACTGTGCTATATCATGTTACTGCAAATTGGATTCCATTCACTGTATGCAGAATAAAACTAAACAGCTTAAAAAGCTGTGGAGGGAAAAAGTCTGTACTGAAAGCTTGGTGCCACAATACAAGTTCAAACCCACAACAAAGGTGAAAGATGGCATACCTTTTATTGTTGCAATCATGAAACAGCTCTCATCCTGAAAGTTTTGAACCATCTGAACAGAAAAACAATCCGTTATACTGAAAGCTGGGAATTGAAATAAACTTCATAATATGCATTGACGTTTTAAACATTTTTATCAACGCCCAAAAAATGTGAGTATATTTTCATACATAATATTCTGTATAATATAAGAGAAGGCAGACAAGACAGTTACTGTTAAGTAATAAATACATAAAAATTGGCATGTGAGAATGTCTAAAAAGGCCCATTACCTGATCACTAAGCGCAATGTGTATGCCTGTAGGGCCCTGTCGGTATACACTGGATATCTGATGTAAAGGAATATTAAACACGGCAGCCATTTTTCTTGTTATTTCTGACGCAGTACTTTCTTCCAAATATATAGCATGGTAAACTAAAATTATAAAATGCATAGTCGTGTTAGTTAGTGCAACAAATACCTACATTTTGAAAATGAAACCATATACAGGATATGAAACAGCTTGCACAATGCTTTTTTTTTTTTTTTTAACCTTTATGTCTCACATTTTCAGATTCATGCCATGTTAAGCCAGTTAGAGTTTTTTGGCTCCAAAGCTTACATTTCAGAGGGAGAAAGCTTGCAATTAGCAAAAATAAACACTGCATATGATTGCAGTCATGTGTGAACTAGCCATGTTCATTTTTTTCTCAAAATGCTCTAGCTCTACCTGTAAAACTGAACCCTTAGCTGGTAATTTGTGTACCTTGTCATTTCCTAGTAGCATGTAGAAGAGAAGCTCCTCCTAAGTCAGACAGACAGTTATAAAACCCCCATGGGAGCTCTCTTACCCTTAAATAAAACCAGACTCACTGATGCAATGACAAGAAGGCCCTAGGCTACAACACATCACTATGTGCCCAAAAACCGCGCTACCTAGAAGTGCAAGAAGAGATACATGTGTCCTGCAGTAGTAGAGCATCCGGATCCTCCTTGCTATTACGAGTAGTCAGCCTGCCCAAGGGCTGTAAAACACCAGCTATAACCTCAAGGATTCTGCACCCCGCAATAGCTGCCTTGTGCCCCAAGGACCCAACCAGGGCTCCCCCTAACTCCACAGTGCTGGGCACTGAATATGGAAACTGAGTCCACCCAGGAGCTCAACATTAAAAAAAATAAAATAAAAAAATAAAACGGGGAGAAAAAAAAAAAAAAAAAAAAACTCACGCAGGATAAGGGGAAGGCATGTTCTCTTCTACATGCCAAGCAAAATGAACTTCAAGGTGCATTAACAATTCAAGGTGCATTAAAAATCAGGCTGTTGTAGAAGCAAAAAAAAGGGTGGGTTTGCTCCATATGAATTCCATTGGTATTGGAAAGTGACAAGCGGATGTCAACATACTTTTAGCTAAGTCCAAACTAGCATCAGGGCTGTACCTCTGTACACGGATCTTCTATGTTCGGCTCTGTGCATCCATCAGCTAAATGTTGCCCCTACTGCCTCTTGACAGGCAATTTAAATTCTGTACGGACATTTATTTTTTACTTTAACATTTCATTTCTTACTTTGTAAATGACCGTTGCCATTTTCCCTTTTGTCTCCTTCTGTTGGCCTTCCCAGATGAGCACTTGGTATATCTTGACAAACATAAATTGTTAAACGGGGTCGGACAGCCCTAGAACAGAAGGTCAAAATTTAATGCCTCGTAAAACCGAAAGGGGGAAGAATCTTTTACCGATTCCGTAGGGTAATTGATGCCCAGATTAAAATGAAAATGTTTAATTTACCCTTATGAATGCATTGGAACGGCTCTAAACCAATGGCAAAGCTTTTTTTGTATATATCCTGAGATATATTCACTTACAGACTTACTAATACTATATACAAAGTGCCAATGTTTCTCCTGTTTCACATTGTACAAACATGCACAGTTGGCATTCATGCTAAAAAGGGAAGCCCTGGCTTGCAGAGTGCATTACATTCCACGCACATTAAAAGATGTTAATCCATTTTCTTTAACGCTGCTGCGAATGTACCTGTCTCTTCATACACCTGTGCGGTCTGAGTTGTCATTTACTAAAAGCTCAAAACACAGACTACTGGAGGGACTTGATTTGTTCAACAGCCAAAATGTTTCATTAAAACAGGTATTGGTAAAGTGTAAAGTTATAGGTAACTAACGCCATTTAATTCAATGGTTAGATGGGAGCAACCTTGACCTCTTTTGTCCTCCTAACATTAGTTGGAAGATTTTGTATATTGGAAAATTTGAACACTGTGGTGTGCAGAGACACCACAGCACAGCATTCAGACAGCCTGCATCAACCTCCCCACCTACAAATGTCACAACAGTGACAGGAAGAAATACCAATGTTACATATTATAGAGGCAACTTTTATTTTAAGAAAATGTTTTAAAATTCTTCTAAAGCACAGAGCTGTAATGGAAAGATGGAATAGGATTTTATTTATTTTTTTTTTACTTAAAAACATGTATTACCGTGATTTCAGAGCATTGAATAAACGAATGCCATCAGCTGGACCGCAAATCTGAACAAGATCCTCCCTTGTCAATTTTAATAAATCAGCCCCTATATAAGAGAAAAAAGCTCAAATTTAGCTTGATTTTAAACCCAGCTTGAGCAAAGGCAGAAAAAGCAGTGATTGCCAAGGCAGAAAAAGCAGTGCTTACCTGAGAAGTTAGAAAAAAGTCTTGTGTATGTGGAGAACCTGTTCTTCACCAGCCACTGTTGCGTATCTTGTATACTAGCTGACGGGTGAAGATGCTAAGAGAAAGAATAAAACCAATATTAGTATGATGTATAGTGACAAACATAAACTCACCAATTTAAGATGTTTATACACATTTATAAAGCACACAAATATAAACTACCCTATTTGCCCGAATATAGGCCGCAATTTCCCCCCGGCCTATATTCGGGGTCTAGCGCTCGACGCCCGGGACATGCAGTTCCAGGCGCTGGGCAGGCAGCAGTGTTAGGATACATCCTACTTTCCACGGGGTGGGGACTGGGGGTGCGGCACGGGAGGTTGTCTAAGCGCATCGCGCAGACGTTCACCGGCAGCGGCGATGTGTGTATACAACCTCCGCTGCCGGCACGTCTGCTCAGTGTGCATCAACAATCTCCCTTGCTGGGAATTCCCACGGGGTGAACGTCTGCGCGGTAAGACGTTCTTGGGGGGGACAGAGTGGGAACATATCTATTACACTTTAAATTAAATTTTTTCTTTAAAAAAAAGCACCTAACTTTTAGGGTGCAGCCTATGCACATATGTGTGTGTGTGTGTGTTATATATATATTTTTTTTAAAAAATCGGGTCATTCTGAATTCAAGCGTGGTACTGTGATAGGATGCCACCTTTGCAATAAGTCAGTTCATGGAATTTCATCCCTGCTACATATTCCATGGTCAACTGCAGGTGTTATTATTGGAAAGTGGAAGCAACTCAGTCTTGCAGCGGAAGACCCCAAAGTTATGGAGCAGGATTACATAGCGCTGTGGCATATGGCGTGTAAAAGGCGCAAACACTCTACTGATCCTATAGCTGAGGAGTTCCAAACTTCCATTCGCATAAATATCAGCACAGAAACTGTGCAGCCGGAGCTTCATGAAATGGTTTTCCATGGCCGAGCAGCTGCATGCAAGTCTCCCTTTACCAAGTACAATGCTAAGCGTTGTATTAAGTGGTGTAAAGCACGTTTACACTGCTCCATAGTCTAGTGACAAGTTCTGTTTAATGACAAACCATTGTTCTCTATTTGGCAATCTGATTTGTGACTTTGGCAGATGCCAGGAGAATGTTACCTCCTTGACTGCATTATGTCAACTGTAAAATTTGGGGCTATTCTTCAAGGGTTGGGCTAGGCCCCCTTACGTCCAGTGAAGGGAAATCTTAATGATTCAGCATACCAAGACATTTTGGACAATGCTATGCTCTCAACTTTGTGGGAAAGGTTTAGGGAAAGCCCTTTTCTATCCCAGCATGACTGTGCCACCGCGCACAAAGCAAGGCCCATATAGACATGGTTGGATGAGTTTGGTGTGGAAGAACTTGATTAACCCCCATAGAGCCCTGACCCCAACCCAATCAGACACCTTTGGAATGAATTGGCATGGAGATTGCTAGCCAGACCTTCACATCCAACATCAGTGTCTGACCTCACAAATGCTCTAGTTAATACATAGGTAAAAACTCCCGGAGAAAAGCCTTCTCAGAAGAGTGAAGCTGTTACAGCTGCAAAAGGGGGGTGTGGGCAACTGCATATTCTATTTATTTAGAATAATTGTTAGGTCAGGGCTCGACAAATCCCAGGCGCCAGGTCGCCATGGCGACAGAGAATTTTGTCCTGGCGCCTAGGTTTTGTCAGCCTCTTACATCCAGAAAAAATTGTGGATGTAAGAGGCTGAGTCACCACACGGGGGCGCTGGTGCTGTCTGCCCAGAAGTCTGGGCAGACAGCACAGCCACTCCGAGCCCGCCCCCGAGCCTGAGATCACTCCCACGGAGTGATCCTGTAGGCTGAAAACGCGGTTGCTGGAAAAGCAGCAATCGTGTTTTCAGCTGCCACAGGCAGCCTCAGGGAAGGGGTTTGTGTGTTGATTGGGTCCCCACACAAGTCTGGGGACCTCACCCAACACCCCCCAGCTGCCTGATCGCTCCATGGGAGCGACAGCGCAGCGTTAACCCCTTCAATGCCGCGATCGCGGCATTTAGGGGTTAATTCCCGTTTTGGGGGCTTTGCTGCTGGTGGATAGCCTGGAAGCCCAGGCAGACCAGCAACAGCAAAAACGAGCCCCCACAAGCCCTTTGATGACTCCTGTAGGTATGGAAGCCTACAGCAGTCATCAAAGAGACTCCCTCTGCAATGGCTGGTCCATAGACCAGCAATTGAGTCCCAGCTGCCAGAGGCAGCTTCAGGGACAGGGGAGAGGGTTCTTCGGTCTCCACATGAGTGTGGAGACCAGCCCCAACACCCCCCCCCCCGCTGCCTGATCGCTCCCTGAGAGCGACAGTGCAGCGTTAACCCCTTCAATGCCGCGATCGCGGCATTTTAGGGGTTAACTCCCGTTTTGTAAGGGGCTCTGCTGCCGGTGGTCTGCCTGGAAGCCCAGGCAGAGCAGCAACAGCAAAAAAACGAGCCCCCACAAGCCCTTTGATGATTCCTGTAGGCATAGAAGCCTACAGCAGTCATCATAGACTCCCCCCTGCAGTGGCTGGTCTTCAGGGACAGGGTGAGAGGGTTCTTTGGTCTCGCCATGAGTGTGGAGAGCAGCCCCAACCCTCCCCTGCTGCCTGATCACTCCATGAGAGCGACAGTGCAGCGTTAACCCCTTCAATGCCACAATTGTGTATGAAACATTCGTGGCATTGCAGGGGTTAACATTTGTTCCCACAAACTTGTGGGGACTAAATATCTGTCAATGCTGTGCTCCAATGGAACATCAGCATCGAAAGAGTTACAAAAATGAAAAAAATGTATTTAAAAAAAAAAACAAACAGCACTGACCTGAAAGTCCAGGGTGCTTCCAGGTCAAACGCTGTGAGTTTAGTAAGTGGGCTGATGATGATCGGATCCCTCCTGACCAACTGTTAGTTTAAAAAAAATCCTGGCTCCTAACTTTTTTACCTGGCGCCTAGATTCACAACAAATTTGTCAAGCCCTGTGTTAGGTGCCCAATACTTTTGTAAGAGTCTACTAAACTCCCTGCCCTTAACACGGCAAACATGCCTATAGCTCTGCTCTACCCTACAAATACTCAGCATGGCCACAATTAACTTCTCTCCTCAACTGCTATGACTTCTTCCCACTCACACATTGTACTCTCTTACTCTCTGTAATTCCCCAATGTCAGATTTTTCCCAAAGCATTTGAACATAAATCACTTACTATTAAACCCACTTGTACAGGGAACCACACAACCCTCCCAATAGCAATCTGAATTCTGGAAAGAAACCATCAGCTTTCAAGATCTCCATGACAATAACTACAAACAGATTATACTCTCCGGAGCAGTCCCTGACCTTTCATACATCCTAATAAACAAAGCTCATAAGAGCAAGACCCTTGACATTAGATGCCAATTTTATTGGCATTATAGCACCATTAACCCTTTTGGCCAAAAAAACGCTTGGAATACTGAGCATTGTTGCAATTGTCAGTTAAAATCATACAGAACCTGTGGCCAGCAACTGTTTTAGAATGAATATCATGTAGATTTGGCACTCCCAGAAAGGTTCAGGGTCAAACTAACTAATGTTGGAATATATTTGACCCAACGCATATTCAGTCATGGACAATTGTACCGTATTTGATAGATTATAAAACGACCTCCCAAAATGTGAATGTTAATTTAGGAAAAAAATAAAAAGCCTGACTATAAAAGACTACCCTATAAGAAAACTTTTTACCAGTAAATATTAATTCACATGTAAGCTATTTTTCATATTTAATAAAAACTATGATTGAGAAAAATGTATTATTTCCTTTTATTTGCCAACCTGCCCCCAGATATGCCTTTAACCCTCCTCCTATATGCCACTCTGCCCCCCAGAAATGCCTTATACCACTATATACCAATCTGCCTCCCTGGTATTCATTTTAACCCCCTATATGCCACTGCCTCCCTGATTCTTTTTAACCCCTTTATGCTACTCTTCCTCCAGAAAGCCCTTTAATGCCCCCCATATGCCACTCTCAACCTCCCTCGACTTACTGGTGCTTTATTAGACATCTCCCCATGCTCCAGGTTCCTTAATGTCTAGTGGGGCAGCAGGTGGAGGACCTTAGCTGCTGCTGCCGGCACTTTCCCCGGAGCTTCTATGAATGAGCATCGGAAGGTCATGTGATGTCATGCCCCGGCAGAAGAGGAGGTTGCAGACGCCCACCGGCTGCCAGAGAGGAGGATTCAGGTCCCCTGCAGCACTGAGGGGGATCTGGATCTTAGTCTTGTAGTCAGACCTCAATTTGAAGTCTGATTAGAAGACAACCTCAAATAGAACCTTGTATTATAATTGAGCAAATATGATATTTTCTAGAGCAACAGCTGAAAAGTGAAAATTCGTCATACTCTTGATCAGAGTCCATAGTGTGGTTTTTATCATCTATCGCCTATATACACCGATCAGCTATAACATTATGGCCACCTGCCTAATATTTACCAAAACAACCCTGAAAAGTCAGACTCCACTAGACCTCTGAAATTGTGTTGTGGTCTCTGGCACAAAGACATACTGTAAGTTGTGAGGTGGGGCCACCATGGATCCGACTGGCTTATTTTATTTTACAGCGGGCTTCATCATACTAGCATTCACCAGTTGTGCCGAAGCTGAGTGGGTCAGCCCGGTTTTGAGAAGCCGGACCAACCCTGGGGGGGTGTCTCCATCCTCTGAGAAAAGGCCAACACTAACAATCTGCTGATTTAACCGAATGAAATGTTAAATCTTGAAAGCTTTTTGGCAAATATGAAGGGAATGGTGAGAACAAATTTTAAGACTATAAATCAAATTATACAGGTACAAATGGACAAAAAAAAAAAAAAAGCTATTCAGTTTGCTCTTTTTTTTTTCTTCTTTCGGACAATGAATTTAAGTGGTCCATTTTGGCGGAAGTTCTCACTGGGTTATGTCCGCAGTGATGTGGACAAAGATGCCAGAGAAAAGAATGGAGAAGGTAGAAGATGCATTAGACAATGCAGAATTGGTCAGCAGAGAAACATTTAGAGAGTGAGTGAATGTTGGCCCATGAATTTCAGACGAAACCTAAGCTTTTTGGGGGTCTGGCCTAGTTTTCGTGGCTTCGCACGAATTGCAGATTTTACCAAAATTCTGAGTTTTTCAATTCGTACAAATCAGAATGTACAAGTCTAATACCTATATCAGCAACAAAGTGAATTCAATACATACGTCTGAAGTCCCTTGTGGAATTGCTTCACCTTGATGATTTGGAGAAGAAGAATTGCTGCAAGAAAACAAATAGGTTTGACTTAAGAGCTATTTTTTTCTTTTCAAATCTAGAAGTACAGAGCCTTTTTTGTGTTAGACAAAATACAGTACACACCTATATGTAGTTTTGATAAAAGCAGTACTTTGATTCAGATATAGTGAAAAGTAAGACTATTTAAGTCAACAAAATATCAGGCTTTGTTCCCCGTCAATTATACTGGCGATCGGTATCCCTGCGGAAAAGTTTTGTCTACGGTGGTACACATGTGGTATGTAGTTGGCATTTCAAATTGTGCAGATTTGCCTACATACCTGTCTGGGACGCTGTAGGTACTGTGTTGAGTAGATGAAGTAAATGTAGGAGTTGTGGTAGGACTTGTATTTACATACGCTGTATCTGGCCAAGGCGAACACTGAGGAAAAGGAACATTTGAGTGAGTCTGTTGAAGATCATCATTAGGAAAACATAAAACTATATGTAAAGATTTTAGCATCTTATTGGAACATCTCTGATTTAAAACAGGCCAATGGCTATTTTAGGTTAGTTTTACAACTAAACCTAAACGTTCAGATAACACACACTGCAAGCAAAAACAAAAATGGCTGCTTGGGGGGGGGACACCTCACCCAGCAGCTGACAAAATCTGTACACCTGCATGCACAGTAGCACTGGAATCGCATAAATAGAAATATTCTTCGCGCCATCTGCACAGAAAACCGTCAGGGAAGCTAGGGTGCAGCATTGGAGAGGACAATGTGACATACAGCACAGCTGAACTTTTCCACTTTGGGAACTATCACATAAATCCGTATTATGAATACCAGCCTTGGGGAATTGAAAAAAAAACGATCGACAATTTTTTTAAATTTCCTGTCCTTTAGGTTCAGATGGAATATGCGCCTTTTCTATTCTATTCGGAATTAAAATATGTTGCGTCTCAAATTCTCTGTCTCCTCACCTACTACACCCTACCGCTTCCATCTCCCGGTCTCCTTTTCCGCAGCTCCACTTCTCTGGCCTCTTCTTGTTCTCTCTTTCTTCATCCGCCGCCCCCCCCATGAGCAAAGTTATTCAGGTATGTCCACAAAAGGGTAGAGCCTCCACACATAGCACTCCCCCCGATTAAAGGAATGAGGGAGAGTGATGCCAGAAGCAAGAATATTTAAGATAGATTCACAAAGAGAAGTGCAGAGATGCTTCTTTCTCTGAACTTGTCTACAATATTCTGGCCTCTATGGAATACTTCCACCGAAGGTCAGAGCCATAGTGCGCACCACCACAAGGACAGGCTCTCATCCGTACCTTCAATCCGGGAGGCTCTGCCCTTTTGTGGAACTAACTCGATAAGACCGAAGAACAAGAAGAGGCAAGAAGAGTGGAGCTGCCGAAAAGCACACAGGGATACGGAAGTGGTTGGCAGAGAAGGAAGGGATGCATTGAGAGAGTGCATCAGTGTGAGAGCAAAGAAACAAAATACGAAAGAAAATGGAGCTTATTTGTTTCGAAAGGGGTCCCTCTTCCTTGCTTTCGAACAGTTTTTTTTCTCTAATAACAAATTCGGAGGTCCTATGTGAAACAGTTGTCACAAATATAACCCAAAGCAATATGGCAGCTTGCACAGCATTGCTGAAAACTAGAGATGTTTTATACTATTTACGTAGAGAAGTAAAACCATGCTACACAGGAGTTATAAGAATTAAAGGGGTCAACCTTAAATGTTAGTTCTC
The DNA here is from genome assembly GCF_027358695.1 of Spea bombifrons. NCBI lineage: Eukaryota > Metazoa > Chordata > Amphibia > Anura > Pelobatidae > Spea > Spea bombifrons. The sequence goes on from NC_071091.1 coordinate 48,177,620, forward strand.
CTTTAAACAGAGCAACTTAAAACATTTTACATAACTGCTTCTTTAAGATCAACTTCATACATTTATTCAATGGGTATGGCAGAACTGAAATTGACAAACAAAGACAAACCAAAACATTAGGTAAAGAACATTAGGTAAAGAGGAATCTGCTCGCAAGCTCACAAGAATGGGGTATAGATAAACTTAAGGTGTGGAGGAGACTGCTAAATATACTGTCAGAATGGATAGTGGCACATATAGGAAAGAAGTGGTTAGAGTAGCAGAAAAATAAAATAAAGGCGTAAGTGAAGACAGGCATGACAAGTCCAGTTAGTAAGATGGCTGATAAATGGCCATACTAGAGCAAAGGGTTAACACAATCATGGGGATATCCTGGTCCTGCCCCAAAAATTAAAAATCATTTACATGAAGAGCATAAGCATGCGATAAAAAGTTACAGAATGCATACATGGATTGGAAAGTGTGTTTAGGTGCAGATAAATGGTACACTGGGGCACCAGGTGAGTGATGGAATATAAAGGTTGCAGAGAAGCAGTTTTGGAAGATGTGTTCTCATGCACACACACTTCTTTAGATATATTATCTGGTTTTGCATTAGTTTACTCATGGCTTCATTGCATTTACCTGCCAGTGAGCAGGTGTTATAAAAGTTGTACATGACTATTTCTATGTCATTTGATATTCACATGTGTAATTTCTTAACCCATGAGACACAATTTCTAACTTTTGTATTCTGTAACATCTTTTGATCCAAAGCTAATGGAGACCGTTAAATAAAAATACATTGAAAGGGGGAGGCATACGTTTCACTGCGAAAATGGTAAAATCCAGTTTACTGCTTATGAATTTAGGTAACATGACAGTTTCATGGCCGCTAATATAGGGATGGCACTAGTTTTTTTTCTAGTAAAATACTCTTAACATGTCATTTTGAAAGGTTACCTAATTTACACTGAAATGTATAAAAAATGTAAAAATGTACAGTTAAAAGCAACCACTGCAGACTAATCAACTATTTCCATTTTCCTTGTACGCCCATAAAAAGGTTGACTGAACCAATAGGGCAGTGATAATTACACCTCGAGTAATAATCACAGAGATCCTCAGAAAAGGAAGTTAACATTACTTTCACATGATACTCATTTAAAGGCAGATTTCCAATACATGTGTATATTACTTAAATCTATAAAATATATAACTTAAAATGTATGGTTTTAGAAGTGTTAACATGATCATTTCCTATCAGAATGAAAATTTTCTAATTGAAACTGTCTCCCTGATAAGTTATGAACTGGTCAGGGAATTCTAAATTTGCGCCATTTTAGTGTCCTAATTCCATGACGACACTGATTTTTTGTAGACACTAGAGTCTGATCTGTATAAAAGTATCAAATACCAAGCTTGACCCACAATGGGAAACCACTACATATGATTTAGTTCACAACTATAAGAAATGATTGCAACAGCGAAATATCTGCCTTAAATAATGCAAGCCATTTTAAACACAGCACAAATTTAAATTTGCTAAACAACCTGGACAACCACCTGATTTCAGACTTCACAAAGGCTTCCCCCCCTCCCACACACAGGTCATAAATAAGTGTAAAAATACAATTACATGACTGAAAAGAAAAAAAGCAAGCAGACAGCATTGTTTTAAAAAAAAAAATCCTACAACACTTAGCACCCAAGTCTACAGAAGTACATTTTGGCATACGTGTTAGATTTAGGAAGACCCCCCTCCCCCTGATAATTGAAATTATACAGTGTGTGTGTGGGTGGAAATGCTCTGAACAAAGACACCAAACGTGCTCAAACTTTAAATTTGTTTCTAAATAATTCCCAGTGAAATTATAGAACTATTACACCTAACAGACGTTAGATCATTTGGCCTATATAAAAATAAAAAAAATATAAAACATTTAACCAGTTATATTATTATTACATCCTCTTTTGCACCCACTGGCCTACCTGAGCTTGCACATAAATTCCAAAGAACAATGCAAGAAAATTCCATGGGTCACGATCTCAGCAGTCATAGTTGCAACTCTGGGAAAGGGAAGAGTGATTTCCAAACGCAAGAATTTGGAGCACAATTTTTGTTTTTATTATTTATTTTATTAAGAAAACACTAAAACGCCTAATTATTGAGAACATCCAGACAAAACATGCTGTTTTGCAATTTAGGAAAAAATTTATGTATCTTTGTATTCAGACATGCATTAGCAACATGAATGGTGTCTTTGCATGTACATTTACTGAAACTGCAGAAGGTATCTTTCAGTTTTATGGGAATTCTGCAAAGTCAAGCAGAAATGGCAGGAGTATGTCCTAGATCTAACACAGCTATTCTTGCACAAGAGATCTTGCACAATGAAAAAAATATAAGAAAAAGTAAGCAGAGGTCCCTTACACTGCCTCGCTTTGCCAGAGAATCACCGCAGTCTGCTGGCAAAGTCCGCTTGCTGGACTTTTTCTGCTCATGTTCAACTGCATCTTCAATAATAGGGTCAAGCCTCATCTGGGATAAACACCAAAGATTTGGATCAATTTTCTTTTCATGACATGGTCAAGAAAGATCTAAATGCCTTTTGTGTTTTATCACCTTCAGCTTGACGACTTAAAAAAAAATATATATTCTGAGACTTAATATAGATTGTTTCTAATTTTTTGAGATGTCAAGGTTTTAGATTGGTACATAACGGTATTTATCTTGTAGTTAACCCCTTAATGACAAAGCCCGTACATGTACAGGCTCAAAATGCATTGTTTTCAATGGGTTTAGGGACCGCCCATTGTCCTTAAGGGGTTAAAGAAATCCCACGTTCTGCATGACAGAGTTGATGACCCTTAGGATTATTCACCAAAGGAGCCGAAAGATCTGTGTAGTTTCCTTGCATGTATAGAGTACCATCAAGCCATGTTAGCCGAATTTAGGACACTATCCAGCTTTGAACAGACAGACAGAATACACTACTAAAAAGCCATGATGGCATGGCATCTTTCCATCTTTGCCATGTTAAAAATGCATATCAGACCCAAGCTGTAATCTTGTATAGATGTTTACGATAAACAAAGACCAGAAGAACATGCTTTATGGATTATTCCTGAACAATACAACCAAAAAAGGTAGAAGAGGATTGCCTTTCAATTTAAAGTAATGTCTAGAGAGAAAGCAATATATATATGAAGAATTAAACCAATTTCCAAACTCAACAACCCTGGTAACCAAAATATAAAGTTTATATAAACGTAAGCTACTCTCCAGCTACTCATGACAACATAGTCTATTTCTTTGTACAGAAGTCTCTAGAGATGTGCAATACACATGATTTTAACAGATAGATTAACAGTATATGTATGATTGTATATACACTTACACATTTAGTCTGTTACCTCAGTTAGAATTGTTGTATCGTAGGAAGGTTGATATTTCTCTCTTTCTTGGCCTGTTCTTTTCTCCATCTTCTCTCTGTCTGTCTTCTGTTTACGGTCAGCTCCTTTTGGCTACGGACATTAGGGATAATTGAAAATAAAATAAGTAAACAAACTTATTATGCTATTCGAATTATATTATACCATTGTTTTTTTTGTTTTGGTTTTTTTTTTTAAATTTATTTTTTTTTTTTACAACATATCAGTTGTGCCTAGCAAACTTTAGCTAGTGGAGGCACTTACATTGTTTAAAAAAAATGTAAGAAAGGTGTTCATGAAAGATCAGGCAGACAAAATAAAACCTTAAAAAATCCTTCACTTATTATATGGAACAGGGACCTCTGCAAACAGAATGCCTGCAAGCAACTATAGGTAAATCAGTAGAGGCAAACCTCTCACTGTTTGTGCCTACTATAGCTGAACTTTCTAACTGAATGCCAGCACAAAATGTATGCCAAACTGAGGGTGTGTAGAGTGAAGGAAAGTTTGTCCCATGGTTATGGCCAAGATTACTGTGCATGGAAGAAAAGAAAAAAAAAAAGATGACCCCCTAAATTCTTGATGTTAATGTTAACTGTTTTGGGCCACCAACACTCAAGTGTCACTGTATTCTCAACAATGTTTAATTGGTTTGTGTAGATTGAAATATATGCAAACAGTATGTTCTCCTTAATAAACCCAATTATCTCATTAAGGAGCCTCCAAAGGCAGTTCCTGGGTTTCTTTAGAATCCCACATTTTTAATTCCATGAAGCTCCTGTCACACAGTTTTTATGCCGATTAATGCTGGGGGAAATTTGGAGGTCCTGAGCTATGAAATCAGCAGAGTGTTGGTAACTTTTACACAACATGCACCTCGACATTTGGCAACCCCGCTCCGTATCTTCCACTTCGCGGCTGAGTTGCTGCTGTTCCTAAACATTTCCACTCTTCAATAATGCCATAGTTAATCTTGGAATACCCAACAGCGACAAAATTTCACAAACTGACTTATTGCAAAGATGGCATGCTATCACGGTATCATGCTTGAATTCACTGAGCTCATCACAACCATCCATTTTTTCCACAAATGTTTTTAAATGGAGACTGCATGCCTAGGTGCTTGATTTTATCAGTAGCAATGGGTTTGATTGAAACCCATTGCATTCACACACCGTATTGGCCCAAATATAGGCCGCACCCTAAAAGTTTGGTGCTTTTTTAAAGAAAGTTTTGTAATAGATATGCTGCCACTCTGTCCCCCCCCAGATATGCTGCCACTCAGTCCCCCCCCTCCGAGATATGCTGCACCTGTCCTCCCCCCCTCGAGATTTGCTGCCACTCCCCCCCCCCCCCAATTTACCAGAGCAGCCTCCCAGGTGTCTTGCGGGGCCATCTACGTAATACGCATATGCAACTTCCGGAAGTTGCATACGCATATTGCGTAGATGCCCCCCCCCAGCCCCGCAAGACACCCAGGAGGCTGCTCTGGTAAGTCTTGAGGGCAGAGGTAAAACACATCGTGCGGACGTTCACCGGCTGCGGCGATGAGCGCGTAAACAACCCCCGCTGCCGGCACGTCTGCACGATGTGCTTTAACAATCTCCCTTGCCAGGACTCCCCTCGTGGGAATTCCCGGCAAGGGAGATTGTTAAAGCACATCATGCAGGCGTGCCGGCAGCGGAGGTTGTTTACGCGCTCATCACCGCAGCCGATGAACGTCTGCGCGATGCGCTTAGACAATCTCACGTGCCGGCACAACACCCCCCCCCCCCGTTAACTCCAAGTTATTAAACGAGCTTGGTGGTGTACTAGCAAAACCGTTAACAGATTTATTTAACGAATCATTGTTAACGGGAGTCGTCCCAGGGGATTGGAAATTAGCGAATGTTGTGTCCATTCACAAAACAGGCAGTAGGAAGTAGTCGGGCAATTACAGGCCAGTGTTACATTAGTGCAAACAATGTTAAAGGATAGTATTGTTGAACAAAGTCACATGGGTTTCAAAATCAAAAACATGGGTTCACCTCAGGGAAGATCATGCCGAACTAATCTTATTGCTTTTTTTTTTTTTTTGATTGGTTGACTAAAGTAAATCGATCAAGTTGGTGCAGTAAACATTGTGTATCTGGATTTCGGTAAGGCCTTTGACACTGTGCCACATAGAGACTTATCAAACTGCAAACTGAGTTTAAATCCCAATATTGCTGAATGGATTAGGCAGTGGCCGAGTGAAGACTAATATTTTTAATAGCGATATCGCAGAAGGTATTTATAGTAAGGTATGTTTTTGCTGATGGCACAAAAAATTGCAACAGGGTTGATGTTCCTGGAGGGATAAGCCAAATGGCAAATGGTTTATGTAAACTGGAAAAATGGTCAGAACTGTGGCAACTGGCATTTGATGTGGATAAATGCAAAGTAATGCATCTAGGGCATAAAAAGGATTATAGAATATTTGATAGATACTGTCCTTTTCTCAACGTGTGAGGAAAGGGATTTAGGAGTAATTATTTCAGATTGGCGAGACCTCACTGAGTACAGTACTGGAGACCGTATCTTCAGAAGGATATAGATATGTTAGAGAATGTTCAGAGAAGGGCTATTAAAATGATACTAATAGCACAGTGATAATCTTACCTTGAAAACTTTGATTTGGCAGCTTGCTGAATGTAAGTGATCAGTGTAATCTCCATTTTCGTTTTGTTTAAAAGTGTCGATCTGAATTCTGAATGGAACACCCTTTTCTCCTCCATGTTTACGAGGAGTGAATTCTGTACTGATACAATGCACCTGAGGTGAGAGGGGAAAAAAAGTCAATCCATTTAAAACGTTAGGGTTTAACGTTTTTTTTAACAAATCCCCAAAAGAACTGACTATTGTCATGTTACACTCCTCGCAATTTAAAAATAAAAACAAAGTTTACTAAATGTATGACAAATGTCCCAAAACATCACATACTCTTACCAGGAGATGCATAATTATTGGGTGCTGCAGACGGCCTGTCTGGGCCTGATTGAAACTACAACTTACTTGGATACTTTAGTGAATACACCCCTTTTATACAGATTCCATGAAAGATTAAATTCTTTCCTAAGTTTGACATGACTGCAGAATGAACTATGGGAATTTTTTTTCCAAACCTGAATGAATGCAGAAGAGCGTTTGGATGGATCCCATAAAAACTCAACAGCATTTAACTGTCCTGGATTTGTCCTCGGGTCAATTATTCCAACAGACAAAGGTATATCTAAGAAAAAAAAAAGCCATAAAAGAGTTACAGCAATTTTAACTAATATTTTCTCCTTTTTCTTGGAAGGAAGTTCACTGATAGTCAAGAAATGACAACACACTAGAATATATATTCACAATATGCATCATAACCAAGCACAATCTGTTTCCTGACTGGAAGAATGGGAAGAGGTTGTTTATGTGGGGTGTGACGAGGTCAGAATAATGCAGACAGGTACACGGAGAAAGAAGTTTTTCTGCACTTGTCTCCACAAATAAGTCTGTATTATTCTGACCTTTTGGAGTACTTCTGCAAAAGGGTGGAGCCACAGCATGCACCACAAACACAGTCTTTGCCTATTCCTCCAATCGGGTTAGGTTGCCCCTAAAGGCTCCACACCCTCATGGAAATGCTTCAGGAGGCCAGGCCAGTTGATAGTGTGAAGAACCGAACCAAGAAAAAATACAGAAGATACAAGAACAGGCAAGACAATCTGTGGAGGGACACTGAAGTGGTTGGCACTTGCCCAAAAACAGCAAATAAGATTCAGAGCACTTTGCTTCGTTTTCATTTGTGTTGGGGTCCCTCACTTTCAGACACACATACGAATTAACAAAATTGGCAAATTTCATTTAAACGTATACAAATGTGTATGCACAAATCTATTTTAAAAATGTATCAATTAAAGTCTCTATTTTCTCAAATTAGATGAATTTCCCAAAGCCATGAGAAAAAAAATAAAATAAATAAAAACAAAAAAAACAAACAAAAAAAAAAAAAAAAAAATTTACCCAAGTCAAGTAGGCGGTCCCCAGGACGATTCCACCTCCAACCTTCCAACTGCTGATGCTCCATATACTGTAGTCTCCGGTCATGAAACACGACTCTTATAATACTCTAAAAGAGTGCAGAAAATACATTAACATACTATGATGGTGGTTACAAACTACACAACTGTAAATCGCAGGATTTCTGGAAAGTGACAAATGTTCTACCTGTTGAGTTGCAGGAAACAAACGACTGAGTAATATACAGTAACTCAATCTAAGGAAGCTTGGTGAAAATTCTGTGAAAACTATATAATAAAGTGAATTTAGGAAATTATATATTAAAATTAATATCCAATATATATTGGATACCATAGAATCGCAATTAAAAAGTTATTCTATTCAAGCATTTAAATAAAACATTTACCTTTTTATGGCCCCACTGAATAGAGTCGGATGATGCCTGACTAATTATCTGTCAATTGGCCTTCATTTTGTCCCTCTATATACAAGCAAGGATTTTATTTGAATTTCATTTTCTGGTCAAATTTAAAGAGTAAATGTCACAGCTATTGTCATGTTTAGAAGTATTTAGCAAAACTATAGGTGTGTTCTGTTTTCAATCCGTTAACAAGCTCTGCAGAAATTTAGTTTTAAAACAAGGAAGTATTTCACCAGAGCAATTGTGGCATTAAAGTATAAAAACAGTCTAGTCTCATCACCTAGTTTAGACCCCCTTTTGACCTCACCAGCATGTTACGGTCGGTTCCCACAAACCGAAGGAATAATAAAAACCCACTAATCATGTAGATAAGATCAGTGTTCCCACTGTTAAATGTGTAAGGTGGTTTCTAAATATAATAAGTGGTTATAGTGAAATATAAACCAATTTCAAATCGGCAATTTTTTCCACTCAAGAAATTACTTTTCTACATTGAATGTACCGTATATTCCGGCGTATAAGACGACTTTTTAACCCCAAAAAATCTTCTTAAAAGTGGGGGGTCGTCTTATACGCCAGGTACTTACCAAGCCGGAGGTTCCCACGAAGCCACCAATCTCTCTAATCACTACGCGCCGGCTATTGATGCCGAGCGCAGGGATGCCGTCATGTCCCGGCATCAATTGCCGGCGCGTAGTGATGAGGGAGCAGGGAAGCCCGAGGTCTGGCACTTGAGACCTCGGCTTCCCTGCTCTCTAATCACTAGGCGCCGGCTATTGATGCCGAGCGCAGGGATGACGTCATGTCCCGGCGCCCGGCATCAATAGCCGGCGCGTAGTGATTAGAGAGCAGGGAAGCCGAGGTCTCAAGTGCCAGACATCGGGCTCCCACAACTGGATGGAAGAAAGAAGACAGAAGATAAGGTAAGAGATGGGGAGAAAGGGACAAAGGGGGGAGAAATTATATATATATATATATATATATATATATATATATATATATATATATATATATATATATATATATATATATATATATATACACACACACACACATATACACATATATATATACATATACATGTGTGTGTAAAGGCAGGGGTGTGTGGTGAGGGCAGTGTATAAATGTGTATGTATGGACAGGCATATGTGTAGATATATATATAGATATATATATTATATATGTGTGTGTGTGTGTGTGTAAGGGCAGTGCATGTATGTATATGTCAGCAAATCAACCAGCAAATCACCGGTAAGGTACATCGCTTGCCGTGATTGGCTGGTTGTTGTACGCTGGGTAGAGGAGTAGTCTTATACGGCGAGTATAGTCCAAACTCTATATTTGGACTGTAAAAGTTGGGGGTCGTCTTATACGCCCAGTCGTCTTATACGCCGGAATATACGGTAGTTAATCTAAATTGTATTAATTCTACAAAATAGCTGGCTGCATTTGTTATAACTTCCTGTAGATAATAACATTTGTAGGAGTCCAGTTTACATTAAGCCTGGCTATCACAATTAAAACAGAAAGGTATTTTTAAAATAATTAATAATTTGACATTTAGACAGGTGTTCTTACCTTTACCAATTTACCACTAATTTCAGGAAAATCCCCAATTTTACTGTTATCAAGCATTCGGATTTCATAAGACTGACCTGTGGAATATTGTACCGTTAAAGCACACAGTATACTTTTTATACACAGACATTTCACATAAAATGTATCAATATTCAGACCTGAAATCAATGAATGCATACAATATGAACAGTCCTGGAAGGTAGCACCATCAATATAACTGATTTCTCATTATGGCTGGACAGTGACGTTAGACCAATAAAGTAATAAGTGAACTCACAATTATACACCTTAAAGGTTCAAGACAAACTATAAGTAGTGTTAACTTGGTTATGATGTTAATGTTTAAATGTTAGTACCTTAGTATGCAACAAGACAACCAAAGTTACTCAACAATGTTTGAATCTAAACATACAAAGTACATTTAAAATAAGAGTATAACGCTAGGTACGACATTCATAGATAAAATATATGGCTGCAAATATAATTGAATGTTACTACTGCAACAATAAGTAATATGTTAAAATCTCCATCCTGTATGTAACAAGTTGACATATGCACCCAGACCACCTGAAAAAAATCCAGGGAGGCTTAAGGTCAAAGTAGGTTATTGGATGTTGATGTACTTTATCATGTTTATACTTACCTCTGAAAACTCAATAAAATCTCTTTAAAAAAAAAAAAAATGATTTCTAATATTTCATGTTTTCTAACAGACACCAATCATGGGCATTCTAACCTTGGTTTAAATATGTGAGCGTTTCATCATGCAGTTTAATTGCTGGAGATGTTGCAGTGCACAAGATATACTGAAATGGAGGATGCTTCGTCTCAGTGTCAGGTGGAAGGCTTGCATCTTCTTGTTTGAAAATAGGAAGCGCCAACACGTCACTAAAATAAAAATGCATTTTTGTGAAGTTTTACTATAACGTTACACTGTAGCCCTTTAAACTATTCATGTTAACACGAGGATGTTTTCTGTGGCTGCACATGCTTTATGTGCATATACATGGATAAACGTTCACTTGATCAATAGGTAAATACACTCTATACAGAGCTTCAAACCACAAGAAATAGTGCGTTTTGATGTTAAAAGGAGATGCATTTGTCTTGGTCTTGTTTTGAGTTAATTTGCAATTTTAGGACACTTCATAAAATGTGCCTTAACCTTTATTGATGCAAGTCTAAGAATTCTTACTAGCAGCATGTTTTTGCTAGCGTTAGGACCAAACCACAGAAGCTAAATGAGGAAACAGACAAAATCAAGTAGCAAATCCACCACATGTTTTGCCAAGAGAATTCAGCTTGGTGTGTTACTGCCAATATTTAAAAAATGTTGGACAGAAATATTGGGCATGTGAACCCAATCATGGCTGGCTTCTGCCGTTTATTGTGCCGTTTACTATGGTAAAATAGTTTTTTTCCCCATAATAGTGTTTCCAGGTAGCAGCATATTGCTTACCATAATATACCAAACACCCCAGGGACCTTATCACACAGCCTGCAAACAATAGAATGGCTCAAGGTTTAATCAGCCAGCTGGACACTAATGAAATTCCACATAGAAACAGATTTCATTAGCATTGCATTGCATTAAATAATCAGCTCAGCGGGTATTTACGCAATGAAAGTCATCCAAAATATCACATGACTGGCACCAGTAGCACCCCAGATCAGGGAAATTTATTGGACAAGTTGAAATAACACCAGGTTGTGATCAATTCTAACCTATATTTTTTGTATACAGCACTATATTGTACGCGTAAGAAAAACTTTAACTTAAAGTTTAAAAACTTTAACTTTGGTTGTCCTGTATTTTCCATCACATTCTTTGCTTAAGGTATTCCTTCTAAGCTATACTTGATGTCTGTCAGATTAAGCCATTTAAAAAATCCTGAAATGTCCCTTTTTCGGGATCATAACCTATTCACACAGGCATAGTGAAACTATTTGTAAAATACAAGTTTGGGAGACTAAAACAGGTTTCGCCTGCACTAGTGACTGTAATATAGCTTATACAAGATGGTGTTCACTCTTGAAACATGCATATCTTCATGCTTATCCTCTAAACAAAAAAGTGTTTTTATTTTTGTATGACTTCAAAGTTGCCGCAAAACCTGCAAGCTATACCCATAAAATCTGTGGTGTAGCAAGACCACTACAAAAAGGTATCTGAAGACCCAAGCATTTGAAACACTCATTCATGTTAGCAAAACATTTTTTTTAAACAATATGCAAATTAAGTTAACAAAGTTGACAAGGTTTGAAGGTGAGCTAAGCTAACCTCATGCTGTAGGCTCCTGCTCCCAACTCCTGACCGATCCCAGAAAGGCTTGAATCAAAATCATGCACAAGCCCAGACTCTATAACTTCATCCATCTTCAATACCCAAGCCATTTTATTCTTTGTATAGGGTTGCCAGCCCAGATCCCAACAGCAATGACCCAGAAAAAAAAAAAAAAAAAAAAAAAAAAAAAAGCTCCAACAGGAAACAACAAAAGTGACTATTACAAAAAATATTTCTCCTTTTTGGCCAAGTGATTCATCATGCTATGGGAGGTGAAGGAGGATTGCAGTGAAAATGTAAGGTACACAGAGAAACAATGAATCAGGTACAAAATATTGAACTTGAAGTCCTGGGAACAACAACAGTACTATTTAACAAAGTAACTTAAATCAAAAGAGACAGAAACTGACAAGCTACAATCTGGACTGAGCAAAAGTAACTAATATGTGTTAATAAAAAAAACTTAAAATGTAGCTAAAATTTATTTTTAACTAGTTAGCAAAGAAAATGAATAAAACAATAAAACGGTATAGGGCGGAATCTCGTTATCTCATGGGCACTAAGCTTCAGTGAGCAAAACACATTTTCAAACAACGTAAGCTATGGCAAAACAACATGTGGGGTTAATATGTTCCTTGCAAAAAAGCATTTATAACAAGGCAGAATAGGAGGAATGAGATGGACCTTCAGAGTAATCAGGGAAAATATCAATAAAACACAACTTCACAACAAAAGGGGAGTTGAACAAAAGTGAAGGAGGGAAAAATACTATTCTTGCACAGCTGCCCAACACCAAAAACAATTAAAAGGCTGGTGGCAAACCTAGCAATTCCACCGAAACTAGGCGACAAAGGGAGTTTACAGACTGGTTACAACTGCAGGGAATTCGGGGTCTAGCGGTAGACGAACAAAGCAGGTAACAGAAATATAAAAGAATAGGTTATTATAGGAAAAGTATAGGAAAGACCAGGGTGCCAGCAAAAGCCAAAGACTAAAAGGAAGGTGATATAAATGTGATGCAGCTTTAGCGGAAAGGCAGGGAATGATGTCAGCAATACCAATTAACAGGACTGCTATGGACAGCTTAGCGTACGAAGTTGTTACGGTGAATGCGTGCCGGGGGTAGTCTGGCTTTGCTCCCAATATACAGCAAGACGTGCTGCAGCGCCAAGTTAAAAGGAAGCAGCGGCCACAACATCATTCCCTGCCCTCGGGTCCCGCCAGTACACTGTCCAAATCGTGTATGATTTCCTTGGTTATAATGAACAATCTGAATCCTCCCCCACCACCTTCTAGCTAGACGGGCCGACCCGCCAAAGCCCCGGACAACACCATCACTCTCTATGCACACCGCCGCTTCCGGCTTCTATGGAATATATTAAAAGCACGCTAGACACTTCCGGCGTGTTACCTCAGCACGTACAAGGGAACTACACGGAGTTCTGGGAAAACTGCGTCATGCGGCAACAAGGGCTTTGCCATGTTATTTTGTTTTCTGTAGTCCGTCGGCAATCGAGGCCCGCTTTTAACCCCTTCAATACCAGGGGTTTTTGGTACCTCAAAGCCCAGAGCAATTTTGCCATTTTTTGGGGTATGTCGGTTTAGCGATTATTCTCTTTTCCTGTGAATAGTGTACCCATGTAAACTATATATTGTTTTTTCAAGGAGAGATGGAGCTTTCGTTTGATACCATGGTTGGATGATTAGCTCATAATTTAGAATGAGAAATTTAGTAAAAACTAGCTAAGATTAGAAAAATAAACTAATTTTTTTTACATTTTCCCTCTGAATCCTCACAAATTTAGGTAAAGTGATGGAAAATCCCTTCCAAGTTTATCAATTCAGGTGTCCTGATTTCAGAAATACCTAATTTATATAGATTTTCCAGACTTTCCCAGCAACAGGGAGCATACTATTAGGTGTACAATTTTGTATAATTTTTATGCCTGTGGCTTAACGGGTTTGGGGGTTGTGAACGGGGCAGGAGGGTTATACTGGCTATATGTTATGCTAGGGCAATGGAAAGTAAAGTTTTTTTTTAAGATTTTTTTTTTTATTTTTTTTTATATATTTTTTTTTAATTTGTTTTACATTTTTTTGTATTTTTTTATATATTTTATTTTACACAGTAATGGTTAGAGGTCCTCCTAGGGACCTCCTGAACATGCCAGTGATGTCACAGCTCACATTATAATTTTTTTAGTATTATTTATATTATTATTTTAATGATTATTTTAATATTATTTTTTAAATGGACTAACGTTTTTTTTTTTCTGCTTTTCTCTTTCAGGACGGGAGGGGGAGTGAGAGAGATGGTTTCTCACTCCCTTCCCCGCGATCCCCCTGCACCGATCACACTGTGATCTCTATGCAGGTCCTCACAGACCTGCATAGAGATCGCAGCGTCTCTGTGCCTCATCAGCAGTGACGCAACCCGGAAGGGAATGCCCGATCGCGCGTTTGCAACTGCGCGATCAGGCACTTTCATATGTAACAGCTTACCGGCTTTCATGCGACAGCCTGGTCTCCCGTGCAGCGGCAGGGATGTGTCCCTGACGCTGCACGAAGGGCTGGACGTACCGGGACGTCCATAGGGGTTTCTTAGTGGGCGTTTTTTGGACGTCCCGGTACGTCTATAGGGGAATGAAGGGGTGAATACAATCTGTGTTATTGTCTTCCTTAGTGTCGTAATTTTTTTACAATGTTTGCCAGCGATTGCTTATGTTAGTGAATAAAATAAGGGTTGTGAGCTTTGCAGAGATTCCATTCCACTCTCGGGTGGCGTGCGATAATTGTTAGCGTACCAATGACCAGTTTTATTGCACGCTGACTTAACCCCTTCAGTCCCCTGGTTTTCATGACCAAAAAAAGTTTGGTCATTTTTACCAGGTTTGTTAAACCATAATTTCCCTTTTTCATAGTTGATAAATGCAGGCAACGTATACACCATTTTGTTCAGGAGAAGTAAGGCCTTTAAAAAAAAAAATAGAAATACATAAAAAATAAAATAGAGAATAAAACAATCTTACATTTTCTTCTATTCCGTTCAACGACTCAATTTATTCTCAGCAACATCTGATTATAGTCATACCCAACATACATATTTTTTTGTCTTCCATATTTTATATTCCAGGTTCTATGTTACATATTTTTTTAATACTATTGACTTCAGGGGTTTGGGGGGTGGTTGTGATTTTTTGTTTGTTTTAGAACATTTTTATTGTATTATTTTTTTATTTATTTTTGCATTGTTCTTAGTATAGTATGGCTTGAGATCTTATTTGGGGATCTCAAACATTTTTTTTTACCAGTGATGTAATGGTGATATAACTGGGTTTTCTAGTCAATTTTTGTTTTTGTTTTTTTTTTTTGGAAAGGGGGAAACTTTTTGTTTAGTATAATTAGTAGATTAGTATAATTGCAATCAAACATTTGGGGGAGCAATGGGAGAGCTCCGCTTGGGGTGTGCAAGCTGTGCGGTCCCATCACCAAGGCCAGGGCCGTGCCAAGGCAGGTGCACAGGAAAGAGAGAGAGGGGCGCCAAGAGGTTGCACATGAAAATGTTATCAGCAACCGCTCGGGCCCCTTTGTCTCCTCTGTTCCCTATGGCTGCCCTGACTGCAGTGGTGGGAGTGCGAGGCCTTGGTCGCAGTGTGACGCTTCATGATGAGCGCCGGAATATGACATCATATCCAAACGCTCAGTGGTGAAGCTGCGCACGCAGTGGAAGGCAGTGAGACTTAGGCCTTGCGCTCCCACCACAGGACTTCACCAGGGTAAGTGAACCTGAAAGGGGGGTAGATAGTGAGAAGGGGTAGGTAGTGAGGAGACGGAGTAGACAGTGAGGAGAGGAGGTAGATAGTGAGAAAGGGGAAGAGATTGTGAGAAAGGAAGGAGACGGGCTAGATAGTGAGAAGGGGGAGGAGATTGTGAGAAAGGGGGTAGTAAGAATCTTGAAATAAATAAAGAGTAAGAATAAGTGAGATAATGAATGCATTGGTGTGTGAATGCATGAGAGAATTAATGTGTGGATGAATTGTGTGAATGAGTGAGAGAATTAATAATTGTTTGAAGGAATTGTGTAAATGAGGGACTGTGTAAGTGTTTTGTGTGTATCAGATGTATAAGAGATTTGCTTAAAGGCAAAGATGGCACAAGCAGGGTGTTTGAGCTTTGGGGGCCAAGATGGCATAGGCAGGTTGTTTATGGGATAAAGATGGCGCAGGCAGGGTGTTTATGGGACAAAGATGGCACAGGGCGGGCTGTTTAGGGACAAAGATGTAGTATGCTGGTCTGTTTGGGGACAAGCCCTCCCTGGAAGAAAAATGGCCACAGGCTAAAACAGCTTAGGAAGCCATATCGAGGCATGTCAGTAACACTACCCCCGATAGCCTTGTGATTGCTCCGAAGAGCAACCACAAGTGCCATCCTGTAAATGACGTTGCCGTAATTCACAACAATAGAAAACTGAATGAGTTCACAGAGGGTCTATCCAGACCCTCTTGAGAACTCTTGAGCTCCTCCTGCAGGTTGAATGCAGGTACTGCATCCAACCATGCAAGGTCAGTGGAGCCCAGCTCACTAATCAGTGATGAGTAAAAAAAAAAAAAAAAATTACAATTTTTTTAAAAATTATTGTTCAAAAATGTTAAATTTTTTTAAAAAAAATATGGTAACATGTAAAAGTCTCCACTGTCACCAAAAAAAAAGGTTTTCAATAAGTCCTACAATTCTTTATCTTCACAAAAATTCCAGCATGGAAAGAGTTAAAATATTGGCATTACAAATGCCCATAGGGTGTCTAGTTGTATGAAATGTATGATTTGATGGGGTAAATTGAATTGGCCGGGTTCAAAGATGTCCCAAATATGGGACATGGGGGCAGTAGGATCAGAGGTCTAAATGGCAAAAAAATACACACCTCACAAAGGTGGCCTCTTACCTCCCAAATAACCCAACAAACCCATGCATGGGGGGTATCACTGCGCTCAGGAGATGTTAGTGATATTGGGGTGTTGTTTGACACGGACATATACCAGGAGCGATAAATTTATACCTCAAGTACAACGCGTGTGGGGAAAAAATACAAAAAATGTTTACTACCATAAAGTTTCACAAAGGCTGGTGGTAGAATCAGTGCATGGAAAGGTTTAAAATGGCGGCATTTCAAATACCTTGTGTCTAGTTTTTAAAAATATATGATTTGATGGGGTAAATTGCATTGGCCGGCTTCAAAGATACCCGAAATGGCACATGGGGGAAGAATGACCAGATTTGGAAAAATGGTTTTGAAATAGCAAAACGGTACCTGTACTTATTGCCCCATAAAGTGCAGAAAAAAAGCCAAAAAAAACCCCATAAAAACATTGGGTATTTCTAAACTCAGGACAAATAGTAGAATCTATTTAGCAGTTTTTTTCATTAGTTTTTGCAGATGAGTAAAAGTTTTTTGTTTAAAAAGTGAGAAAAATTAATTTTTTAACAAAAAATACCCATATTTTATCATTTTTTTAATAGAATTTTATAGTAAATTAGATGATATGATAAAAATAATGGTATCTAAAGAAAGCCCTGTTTGTCCTGAAAAAAAAACAATATATAATATGTGTGGGAGCATGAAATGAGAGAGAAGAAAATCACAGCTAAACAGCAACACTGAAAAATTTTAAAAGAGCCATTGTCCCTAATCTGCAGGCAGTGTGGCAAATATTATTTTTTTGGTGTGGGAGCGGAGGGATCGATTGCATGCTAGGGTACGTGGAGGGGATGCAAAGGAAATAATTGCCAGGGGTCCAATTTTTTTCAATATTTAAATGAAAAATGTTTTTGTTACAAAGATTGCACTGTTAGCTGTTTTTCCTATATTTAATGTATTTAAGGTACATTATTGTTACCAGTGTTTCCAGTTATATTTTATTGTACTTGTTTGCACTTGCACATAAATAATCTCTAATTAAAACTAGTTGTTTGTTACAAGATTTTATCCCTTTCTTTATTGTCGAGGGGGGCGCCAGAGAAGTAGTCTGCACAGGGCGCCTAAACACCTAAGGCCGGCCCCCTGTCATCAGTGAGACCAACTGAAAGTTTATGTCCCAAGTGCAAGCCGGGGGAGAGTCCAGGCTATTGATACACAGCCTGATCTCCAATGTAGCTGCAACAAAGTCAAGGCGTTTCTGTACTTCGTAATAGGCTTTTTGCCTATGTGGAAGTACGTCCTAAGGGGACTGAAAGGGTTAATGGCATCCGAGCATCCTGATTTGTGTTTTTGGAATATCGTTGAAATCCCTTCTTAAAAACAAATGGCGTAATTCAAAATCTTTTGATATTCTAACAGGTAACAGTTCACCTAAATACAATCATTAGAAACCCTTGGTTGCTGTTAGGGGCATGCTGGCCAGGGGAGTGGGGTGCAAAGGGGCCGCTGTATCCTGCCTCCACGTTTCAGTCCAAACTTTTTCACAAATGGCTGGTCCCAGATGTGCGTTGCAATGCTTCAGCCCCCCCCATGCATTTCTTAATAGGGTGGCTGTAACGGAATCCCACATGTATACATACTGTGACACTGTAAACCCCAGGGAGATGCTTAGTTTGGGATTTGGGTACAGGTGCTATCCAGATCGTAAATATGGGTCCCTGGGGTGGAGCTGGGTCTGGCTGGGAGGTCAAGTTAGTGGGTGATTAGGCTGGTCAGTCTGGGCCAGCATCGTACAGTTAGAGAGGGCTCCAATTGGGAGCTAGGTGTTTCTTTTTATGATTTTGTTTTGGGGTGTTGCATTTAAACAGTTAAAATAAAGTGCTGTTTTGTTATAAGCTGGTGTTCCTGACTCTGATTGCCCTATAGGACTGTTTTTAGGACCCCTAAATGTGACATTTATGGCCCTCATGCTACAGGGTTTGTCACAATACATTAAACAAAAAAGAATGGTCGTGCATACAAACTCCATTTGCATTATAGTCCCATAAAATTTTACCATGCAACAGACTGTGTTTCAAGCAACATATTTGTGGAAATGCTACAAGGATTTTTAGGTACAAAGGGCAAGGATAGACAACTTTACCCTCCTAGCTGTGAAGACCATCTGGGAATTGGTGCAAAGTATGTTTGAGATATAATTAACCCATACTTAATAAAGGGTATTGCTTTTTTGTAACTATCTCTCAGGAGCGGTCACATCAAGTCCTGGGGGTGGGTTTTCGGTGTCGCTGAATGGCTTACTATGGAGGCATTTCAGCTTCTGCCGCCATACAATATATGGTGGACATTGACATCAGGATGAAGGGCCACATGGGGCCCCTGCTGCCGATCCCGGTGATGCCTATCAACAGTGGCGTCGCCACAGGGGGGCAAGGGGGGGCAATTGCCCCCCCTAGGTTAATCCTTGCCCCCCCTGTTGCCCCCCTGCCGAATTTGGAATAAAGTCGCAATGCGACTTTAAATCCCGTCTTTTTTTATTTTATTTATTTATTTTTTTAATGTGGAGGAGAGAGAGGGTGCGGCCCGCGTAAGATCGGCAGCCAGGGCAACCGATCTTACTTGGGCCGCACCTCGAGCCCTGCTACTTACCTGTGGGAGGGTCTTCTGTACTGCATAGCGGAAGCTAGCAGAGAACGCAGAGGGAGGCCACGCCCCCTGCTGAAGTCTGTGAGCGGCATCGAGGAGCTGCAGTGCAGGTAAGGGGGTGGGGAGGGTGTTTGAATGAGTATGGGTGATTGAGGGAATTAATCTGTGAATGAATGAGTATATGAATGAATGTGTGTGTGTGTGTGGAAGCATGGATGTGTAAGTGCTGGAACCTAGGCATGATGGGACTGTGATTGCTGTTAGCAATCACACTCTTATCATGCCAAGTCAGCCAGTACATGCTAAAACCTAGCTAGCTGCCCCCCTTGTGTATTGATGCTGCCAGCAGTATGGGGTCTGCACATCACATACAGCCACCCTGTACCAGCCTGTAGTGGCTGACTTGGCATGATAGGAGTGTGATTGCTAACAGCAATCACAGTCCCATCATGCCTAGGTTCCAGCATTTACTGGTTGGATGTGTAAGTGCTGGAACCTAGGCATGATGGGACTTTGATTGCTGTTAGCAATCACACTCCTATCATGCCAAGTCAGCCAGTACAAGCTGAAACCTAGCTAGCTGCCCCCTTGTGTATTGATGCTGCCAGCAGTATGGGGTCTGCACATCACTTTCAGCCACCCTGTACCAGCATGTAGTGGCTGACTTGGCATGATAGGAGTGTGATTGCTAACAGCAATCACAGTCCCATCTTGCCTAGGTTCCAGCATTTACTGGTTGGATGTGTAAGTGCTGGAACCTAGGCATAATGGGACTTTGATTGCTGTTAGCAATCACACTCCTATCATGCCAAGTCAGCCAGTACATGCTGAAACCTAGCTAGCTGCCCCCTTGTGTATTGATGCTGCCAGCAGTATGGGGTCTACACATCTCTTACAGCCACCCTGTACCAGCCTGTAGTGGCTGACTTGGCATGATAGGAGTGTGATTGCTAACAGCAATCACAGTCCCATCATGCCTAGGTTCCAGCATTTACTGGTTGGATGTGTAAGTGCTGGAACCTAGGCATGATGGGACTTTGATTGCTGTTAGCAATCACACTCCTATCATGCCAAGTCAGCCAGTACAAGCTGAAACCTAGCTAGCTGCCCCCTTGTGTATTGATGCTGCCAGCAGTATGGGGTCTGCACATCACTTTCAGCCACCCTGTACCAGCATGTAGTGGCTGACTTGGCATGATAGGAGTGTGATTGCTAACAGCAATCACAGTCCCATCTTGCCTAGGTTCCAGCATTTACTGGTTGGATGTGTAAGTGCTGGAACCTAGGCATAATGGGACTTTGATTGCTGTTAGCAATCACACTCCTATCATGCCAAGTCAGCCAGTACATGCTGAAACCTAGCTAGCTGCCCCCTTGTGTATTGATGCTGCCAGCAGTATGGGGTCTACACATCTCTTACAGCCACCCTGTACCATCATGTACTGGCTGACCTGGCATGATAGGAGTGTGATTGCTAACAGCAACCACAGCAAGCACAGTCCCATCTTACCTAGGTACCAGCATTTACTGGTTGCCTGGGTATGATAGGAGTGTGATTGCTGTGTGGGCAGTGTGGACGCAACCTGTGATCTATGCATGTAATTTAGGGGGTTTTAAATATACCTTTTAATGACGTGTTTTTATGTGAATTCCAGTTGATCTATACCTGCAAAGCTGGGTTTTTGCGTTATTCTGTAGAGCCATATCTATATATTTCCATACATTATTTATGTATACCTGCAAATACAGTGTTTGTATGTCTTATTCAGTTGATTAATACTGTTTCCATGTATTTATTTGATCTATACCTGCAATGCTACGTTTCATATACTATTGTATACCTGCAAATACAGGATTTGTATGTCTGATTCTGTTTATTTGATATATACCTTCAGTGCTGAGATCACAAGTGAATATCAGTTGATCTATACATGTAAAGCTTGGTTTGTGTGTTAATGTGTTGGTCTATACCTGCTATCGGCAACTGGGGCTAATATTTATATATATGGGCAGCAGGGGCATCAATACACAAGGGGCAAAAACACTAAGGGGGGTATAAACGACAATGCAGTGTGAAAAATCCATCCTGATGTAGACGTCTGTGACGTAGATTGTGTCCTGCTGTTTGTGTGTTTTTGGTTATCAGTGTAGCAGAGCCTGTCCTCGGGTGTGTGTGTATAGGTGCAACAATGTTTGGGTGTTTTCTTCACCCATTTAAAGCCATGACGTGGCAGACACATCAATTGTCGCTAACTGACTTTTTTTCGTGCCGTGTCTGGCACATCAATTGTCGTCAAGGGGTTAAATGGAGGTGAGAAGCATGTATTTCTGTAAACTACCATTAATAAACACTATGCCAATCTCTGACTGTGGCAAATGTGTAATTTACTAGTAAGAACAGTTTGGCCCATCTGCTCATTTTAACCTGCTGTAATGACTCAAATCTTAACCCCTTCAGGCCATTTTTTTCACTGGATGACATTTTCAAAATTTCTGCTCTATTCTTGTTCAACCATAATTTCCTTCCTCATTTAGCGTACCCACACATATTATATATTGTTTGTTTTCCAGTATGTTAAAAGAATGTTTTACAGCTTTACCTCTTATAAATTATAGACAAGTATTGCAATGAGAACCAAAAATCCAACATATAATATTTACTATGCGGTATATGAACAAAAGTATTGGGACAAGTTCTTACATGCCAAACTCATCCAGACATGACTTATTATGAAATACCAGTCAGTACTGTTCAATCACTTATCAAGAAGTGAAATTCGGAGACCTCTTGATACCAAGCCAAGGTCAGGTAGACCAAGAAAGATTTCAGCCACAACTGCCAGAATAATTCTTCTGGATATAAAGAAAAACTGTCAGGTAACCTCAGGAGAATTACAGGCTGCTCTAGAAAAAGACGGTGTGGTTGTTTCAAGGAGCAAAATACGATGATTGATATGGTGCAGTAAAGGCTTCCTTTAAAAAATGAGGTGCATGGTCGAGTTGCCAGAAAGAAGCTTTTACTGTACCAATGGCAGAAACAAGCCCAGTTATAAATTGCCCAACAACACATTGTACACGTGTCACAGCTTCTGGCACACTGTGATTTCTAGTGACAAAACCAGAATAGAGAATCATCAGAACCATAAGCACTATGTTTGAAGAGCGGTAAGCAAGGCCTACAGTGAAAAGAATACCATCCCCACTGGAAACCATGCTGGTGGCTCACTGATGTTATGGGGGGGTGTGAGCTCTAAAGGCACAGGGAATTTTGAAAAAATTGATGACAAGATGAATGCAGTATGAAAATACTGGCAGAGAATTTGCATTCTTGCGCATGGGACGCCGTTGGACTTTCCAACATGACAATCACCCTAAGCGCAAAGCCAAGTTGACCCTCCAGTGGTTACAGCAGAAAAAGGTGAAGGTTCTGGAGTGAACATCACAGTCTCCTGACCTTAATATCTTCAAGCCACTCTGGGGAGATCTCAAACCTGTGGTTCATGCAAGATAACCTGCAATAATCTGGGGCTTTATAGACCTTCATAGATGCTCAAGGGGGCACTATACAGTATTAAGAAATATGAAGACTTTTAAACAGGAGTCATTTCCTTTTTTTCTTTGTTCCCATGTTTTGTTTTATACTAGAAATAATAATAGTGATCAGGCGCTTAAATATAGTTGGATAATTAAACAATTGTATATATATATATATATATATATATATATATATATATATATATATATATATATATATAGATCAATATAGGTGAATATATGAAAATGCAGCAAACACTATTAGGATAATCCCAAAAATACCTATCAAAATAAACAAAAATAGAATAAAGTGTTGCGTCTAAAATTGTAAAAAATAGTGATTTGTTAATTCAATACAAGTGCAATATAATAAAGAAAAAAATAAACAAATACTTATATTGGTTTCCAGTTTTCGTTCGTTGTGTCAATATCGCGTGTCAATATATAGAAAAAGAAAAAAACAAAACAAAAAATCATAGTGCTTTCCGCAAAATATGTGAAAATCAAATATATCTTGGTATGGTGTTCCACTCACATGAGAATGAGCAATGAGTTTGCTCTGACTTGTTGGGATATGTAGCGAAAAAATGCCGGCTTCGTTCCCGCCGAACAAATTGCTTTGGAGGTGCGCTCCTCGAAAATTTGCGTCGTCCATTTAGCCGATATAAGAACAGAGAGGCAGGGAGGTGAAGTATAAATATATATTTAATGTTTAAAAAATATAGCGTGCTTTTAAAAAAGCAGTCTATAGCACGTCTAAGTCTCAGCGTTCCTTTTCAGGGTAAACGATTTGCAGATTTAGCGCGATGACGATAATCCAACACGCAAACGCGTTTCACCCAATAGGGCTTCTTCAGTGACGTGTTGGTTGGTTCTCTCCTCCCTCCTTAAATACTTGATCTCATGTGTGGCATGTTGATTGTCTCCTGTTACTTTGTATCCAGTTTCAATTAGTTCTCTATGACGTGTTAATTGGCTCTTGTTACATTGTATCAGATGTCAATTGACTCTCTATAGTATATTTTTTAACCCTTGTTATATTAAAACAAATAGCAATGGTACAAAATGAATTCATATGCCCTATGAATTCATATGCCCATATGAGGGTGTTTTTAAAACTCTAGATAAATTATTAACAAAAGAAATAAAATATAAATGGGAAATAGCTACCCTTGAAAGATATTTAAAAGAGAAGATTACCCCGAGAGGATTAAGAATTATGAAACTCCCTACTATGGAGTTAGATAATATGACTTTCCTAAATGAGTGGCACTCCATCTCAGAAAGATGTCCGATAGAATGGATGACTTTAATCATCCGTCTACGTAGGGAAGCTTTAGCCAAATTGGATCAAGAGATTATTAATATTAGGGAGAAATTACAACCTTTTCTCAATACTAAAGATTGCAATGAATTGTCTGATAAATGTACCAGAGAACTAGAAAAAATTGAACAAGAGGTTAAAAATATGAAACATAGAAAATATGAGAGATAAAAATGATTATGCGAATGATAAAGTAAGAACATATATGAGGAGAGAGACCCCTAAATCACATTATGAAGATAAAAAACAACTAGTAATAGATATGTAGGTAGGATAAATAGTCACGATAAGTTTATTCCAGTAACTAGGAATAAAAGAAATTATAACAATGAGACTAAAGACAATAATAGTAATAGATATAAAGGTACATATGAGAATCATAATTATGACAACAGAACGTCGAGTCATTATAGAAATCCACAGAGGAATGCTCCCTTTAAACAAAATACTCCCTATAAACAAAGTAACCCCAATATAATTCCCTTAAAAAATCGATAGTTATAGAGAAGAGAAAGATAATTTCTCCCAAGACCCTTCTTTTTTAGGGGATGGAATAGCAAAGACACAATGGGGAAATATAACGCCAACACCCCTCTCAAAGAGAGGGAGATCATTAGAAAAAGAGGGTGCCGTGGGTGGCGAAAATTATGGAGGAGAAAAGAGAGGACGCCTGTGGAACCAATAGGTATTTTCAATCTATCCTCACACATTCTATCACAGGATGAAATTAAACTTTTAAATAGGGGACTGAAATTTGCACCCAATAGGAACTTTAATTCTTTTCATGCATTTATAGATATACAAAAGTTTTCTAGACGTTTAACCCTAAAAAATTTTTTTTTAAATAACCCTATAGACCATACTGACACATCTATTTGTACAGAATATAAACACACAATGTTGTCCAAGAAATCTCATTTTTATCCAGCATATTATAAGTCACCAGCTATAGATATTTTTGAAAAATCGATTATTGAGGAGATAGATAAATTATCAAAAAGGAAAATACATTATTCTTCCAATAATTTAACCCCTAATGAGACTCTTGCTTTGAAAAGTCTTAGAACTAATAAAACTATAGTAATAAAACCAGCCGATAAGGGAGGAGGCCTGGTTTTGATGGATAGACATCAATAAATTAACGAATGTCACAGACAACTGAATGACCCCCTTGTCTATAAAAAACTTAAAAGTAATCCTATCAATGAAATGAAAAAGAGCTATACCCATTTATTGGATTTAGGAAGGCAACAGGGCATTTTGAATAAAAAGGAATATCAATTTTTAAATACATTATATCCACGTACACCAACTTTTTATATATTGCCAAAAATTCAAAAAAATCTGACCAACCCCCCTGGTCGACCAATAGTTTCAGGCATAGGATCTCTTTCTGCTAATTTATCCCAATATGTCGATATATGTTTACAACCAATGGTACTCAAAACAAAATCATATTTAAAAGACTCTACGAGTCTTATACATTTGCTGAAGGATATTGAGTGGACAGAAAAATATATATTGGTAACATGTGGTGTTTCCTCTCTTTATACCAATATCATTCATGATAGAGGCTGTAAAGCAGTGGAATTCTTTTTGAATCAAGATATTTCCATCCCTAAAATACAAATCAACTTCATTATTTCAGCAATCAAGTGGATATTGCAAAATAACTATTTTGTCTTTCAGGATATTTTTTCTCTACAACAACAAGGTACAGCGATGGGCACTCGCTTCGCTCCCAGCTATGCAAATTTATTCATGGCGCATTGGGAAGAATCTTTTTTTTTTTCTCCACATAGCTGGGAGACGAAGCTGATTGCCTATCGCCGCTATATCGACGATATGTTTTTCATTTGGTCTGGTACTACAGAAGAACTTAATTTGTTCTTCTCTTACCTTAATAACAATGATTGGGGTATCAAATTAACTATGGAACAAAATGTTCAAGAAATTGCTTTTTTAGATCTTTTAATTTATGTAGATAACTTACAACTTTATACCAAAACATATTTTAAGCAAGTAGACGTTAATAGTTATGTTTTATTTAGCAGTGGACACTATAGTCCCTGGCTAAAAGGAGTCCCGAAGGGGGAACTAATAAGAGTAAAACGAAATTGTACGAAGGAGGATGTATTTAAACAACAGGCTAATATAATTAAAAATTATCTTTTGCAAAAAGGGTACCCACAAGAACTACTGAATAAGACTCTGATGGAAGTCTCTAAAATCGAACAGAAAGATTTATTACAATCTAGAACAACAAAAAGAACAATCAATAATCAAGAAGATATACCTTTAGTCTTAAATTTTGACAAATGTCACTATGAGATGAAAAAAATAATTAAATGACATTGGCCCCTTTTACTAAAAGATGATGATCTACAAAAAATACTTCCAACCAACCCTAGAATTATATTCAGAGGGGCACCTAATTTAAGCCGTGACTTAACTTCTAGTTTTACTAGACCACTAAAGAACAATCAAAATGAACACTTTTTAAACAGACATAAGGGTTTTTTTAAATGTGGTTATTGCACTACATGTCGAGATACTAAGTCTAAGAGTAGTGACACAATAACAAATTTTACATCCAGTGTTACAAACAAACAATATAAAATAAGACACTTATTAACATGTCACACCAAGGGAGTCATATACTTATTACAATGCCCATGTGGCCTGCAATACATAGGCAGAACGATTCGCCCGTTACATAAAAGAATAGACGAACATGTTAGAGGAATAAAAACAAATAAAACTAATCATCCTGTACCAATACATTTTTCTAAATACCACAATAGTGATCCGAAATGCCTGACATATTTAGGAATTGAAATCGTTCAAAAAGACTGGAGAGGGGATGATTATGTGAAAAAAATAGGCCAGACAGAGATGAAATGGGTTTTTGACCTCAAAACTTTAAAACCTAAAGGTCTAAACCAAGAGTTTGATTTGTTTAATTTTCTGGATTAGAATATCTGTTGACATTTAATATGTTCTATTTAATATGTATATTTATTTTCCCCTTTTTTATAGGTTTTATATATATAACTGTATTTACATATTATATTTATGTTTCTATAAAAAAAATTTTATGGATACATATTATGGAAAGGAAGTGATTTTTTATGTATTATACAAATGTATGTTTTATATTTATTTTATTTATTTGTTTATATGTAATTTTATATTCTGTATGGATATTCATCATAAATTTATATAAATTTTATCTATGCATTTGCACTAAAATATATAGTATTTAACTTTATCTCTATTTGATCTTATATTTATTTTTAGGGGTATACATTATAAATTATGAAATAGAGAGATTCTTAATTAAAGATGTATTTTATAATTGATAAATATGTATTTTATAATTGATAAATATTTATACATTCTGATAATTTTTCGAATATTTATTATATTGACATATTAGAATTAATTTTGTATATTATATATTTTATATATTTTTTGTGCTAATGTATGGATGTATTTGTAATTGATTGTTCAAATATATATTAAGGCATATGAATTCATTATGTACCATTGCTATTTGTTTTAATATAACAAGGGTTAAAAAATATACTATAGAGAGTCAATTGACATCTGATACAATGTAACAAGAGCCAATTAACACATCATAGAGAACTAATTGAAACTGGATACAAAGTAACAGGAGACAATCAACATGCCACACATGAGATCAAGTATTTAAGGAGGGAGGAGAGAACCAACCAACACGTCACTGAAGAAGCCCTGTTGGGTGAAACGCGTTTGCGTGTTGGATTATCGTCATCGCGCTAAATCTGCAAATCGTTTACCCTGAAAAGGAACGCTGAGACTTAGACGCGCTATAGACTGCTTTTTTAAAAGCACGCTATATTTTTTAAACATTAAATATATATTTATACTTCACCTCCCTGCCTCTCTGTTCTTATATCGGCTAAATCCGGATTGCTGCTGTGTGGACGACGCAAATTTTCGAGGAGGGCATCTCCAAAGCAATTTGTTCGGCGGGAACGAAGCCGGCATTTTTTCGCTACATATCCCAACAAGTCAGAGCAAACTCATTGCTCATTCTCATGTGAGTGGAACACCATACCAAGATATATTTGATTTTCACATATTTTGCGGAAAGCACTATGATTTTTTGTTTGTTTTTTTCTTTTTCTATATATTGACACGCGATATTGACACAATGAACGAAAACTGGAAACCAATATAAGTATTTGTTTATTTTTTTCTTTATTATATTGCACTTGTATTGAATTAACAAATCACTATTTTTTACAATTTTAGGCGCAACACTTTATTCTATTTATGTTTTGTTTTATGATTCCGCCTTTCTATTTTAACCTACAGTTGAATATGTATCCCATAAGAAATAAAAGAAAGTGTTGTCCCTGCTTAATCTGGTTTTCTTTAACAATGGTACATATATTACAAATTCGCCAAGGGTATGCAAACTTTTGATCACAACTGTATCATCACCCAAATTCTATTCAGAACCTGCAAATAAGTTGCAACAAATGTCAGACCACAGAGGAGGAGGGCTGCATCTTCTAACTCAGCCAATAACTCCATTATTTATTTTCTATTATTATTTTGGTAAATGCATATTAAAGTACTCATAGAGGGGTGTCAAGGACTGTCACTTTTACTAATAGCATTGCAACTCTCACCACACCAAGAATTTTGCAGTCTACCACAATCTACCACCTTTCTAGTGACTACTTATGGTATTGTATTTATTTTAGTATTAGTATTTAAAATCATTTTTTAAACAGTCTTTTGGAACAACAGACCACAAAACTGAGAAGTCCTAGATGGAAAATGAATGTTGCCCCAGCCAGTCCAAAATTCTTAAAACAGGGCCTGTTTGACTTGCACCAGCCCATTTGCGGGAACACAGTAGAGCCACCTAACATGATGTGATTCTTGAGGCACCTAACATGCTGAATTCTTGAGGATGCTTGCACAGTTTTCCAGACAAAAGTAAGATAAGGCAATCTGTGATGTGTGATGGAGGTGAAAGGTGTGGTGGTGAGGTATGATGGCGTGAGTACGTTTCAGTTTAGGTGTGTAGAGCGAGCATGTGGGTGTACACTTGTATGTTACTGGGGGAGGGCAAGGTGCCAGGGGGCCAGTCAGCTGTTCCTACCTCTAAGACCAGAAGGTGCCAGCCCCTCTCTGCTGGTGTGATAGCAGAAATGGACCACTGGGTTGTACCTTTTCCCCCGGCTTGTGTTGCCTGACCTCCCCTGTTTGCTCATTTTAAATTCATGTTTTTTCCAGGCTAATTATGTAAATCTTTTAGATTAAACCTGTCTTACCGAAAACAGCTATTTCCAGATGCATACTGGTGATGGTAATGGTCAGACTGACTGTGCCATAATAGCATTTTATGATGTGACCCGGGGTATTCAACTAAGTTGTCTCTGTGGAAGATAAAATAAAAAGACAGAAATCTAATTAATTACATTATAATGCAGAATAAATACTCTAAGTAACACATGCATATTATACCGGATTGCTGGTTTGTAAAACTGAAGCAGAATTCTCGCTACGGGAGAATATGTTATGCTGCAGAGAGAGCCCTCTTGATTTGCTACATAAACTTCTCACAGCTGTAACCAGGTAAGATATGCACACTAGAATGAAGTATGTTATCAGGTGTCTTATTAATCGTTTCCAGAGCAGGCTTTAAATTGCATAAGAGTCTCAGTGGGTTAAAATGCAATACAGTCCCACTAGGGTGACCACATTTTATTTCTGCCATTCAGGGACACATTATGAAGCCCATGAGATCACACACACAGATATATATCTGTGTGTGTGTTAGACATGCATTTTTAACTACATAATATGTACTTATCTCTTTGAAGTTAAGACTATGATTGAAATATGATTTCAAAATAACAGCTGAACTGCTCAGACCCTATGCAAGCAATTCCTTGGAACCCGCTCCACGCACCAAAAAATATGTGTAGATCAAATAAACAACACATAAAACAGCACTGAATATGACATACAAACCTACATAACTACATACATAATGTATGGAAACATGGCTTAGCAGGGATACACATTAACACACAAACCAAGCTTTGCATGTATAGATCAATTGAAATTCACATGTGAACTCAGCACTGAAGGCATTATTATTATTATTATTATTATTATTATCTTTTATTTATATAGCGCCAACAGTTTACGCAGCGCTTAATACAATACATAAATTCAAGGGATATGACAAGATAAGAATTGACAGACTAAGACAAACCGATACATTTGGTGGAGAGAGCCCTGCTCGCAAGCTTACAATCTAGAGGGAAAATGGGGTGATAAACATAAGGCATAGAGAAAGGGTGAGGGGTATTGTGGGGGTATCAATGACAAGGATGTTCTAGCAGTTAAGATGGTATGCTTCTCTGAAGAAGTGGGTTTTTAGATGTTTCTTGAATGTCGGGAGGGAGGGTGAATTCTGAAGGTTCCTTGGGAGCAGATTCCAGAGATATGGGGCAGCTCGAGTGAAATCTTGTAGACGGGGAAAAGGAAGAGGTGATGAGTGAGGAGGAGAGCCTTAGCCCATGGGAGGAACGTAGGGATCGAGTAGGAGAGTATTTGCTAATGAGGTCAGAAATGTACGGAGGAGCAGTATTGTGGATGGCCTTATATGTCAGTACCAGGATCTTAAATTTAATTCTAAAGGTAATTGGGAGCCAGTGGAGGGATTCACAGAGGGGGGAAGCAGAAGAGGAGCGACGTGCAAGGAAGATGAGCCTAGCAGCGGCATTAAGGATAGACTGTAGTGGAGAGAGTCGAGACAGTGGAATGCCAACCAGAAGAGTGTTGCAGTAGTCAAGACGGGAAATGATAAGTGAATAGAGGCATTAAATACAATAAAAGGCATAGAATCAGACAAACAAATCTTGTATTTGCAGGTATAGAATAATAATGTATGGTAATATAGCATTGCAGGTATAGATCAAATAAAGACATGGAAACAGCACTGCAGATATTGATCAACTGAATAAGACATAAAAACCCTGTACTTGCAGGTATACATAAATAATGTATGAAACCATAGCATATCAGATATGGATCTACAGAATAACACACAAACCCAGTTTTGCAGGTATAGATCAATTGGAATTCACATAAAAACTCAACATTAAAGGTATAGATAAACCCCCCTAAATTACAGGCATAGATCACAGATTGCACACCCCAAAGCCAGCCCTGGCGTCCACACTGCCCACATACAACAAGAAAGACTTGCCATCTTTGTCTCAACAGTACAGCATGAGTCAACTTTGCCTCCAAAGAGCCAGTCCTATGCCATCTTTGTCCCATAAACACCCTGCTTGTGCCATCTTTGCCTTTCCACAAATCAATTATACATCTATGATACACAAACACTTTTACAGTCACTCACTAATTCACACTTTCATTCACATAATCGTTTATTCTCTCACTCAAACAAATCATTTACACATTAATGCATTCTCACAAATTCATTCTCTCCCTCATTAAAACAATTCACACATTAATTCATACTCACCCATTCAGACAATTCATCCTCACGTTAATTCAGTTATTCTCTCACTCAATCTCACTCTTTATTTCAATATTCTTACAACCTTCTTCCTCACTATCTACCCCCTCTCCTTCCTTCTCACTATCTACCCCTCTCTCCCTCCCTTCTTTCTCATAATCTACCCCCCTCTCCCTCCCTCCCTTCTTTCTCATAATCTAACCCCCTCTCTAAGGTGCCGACGCGTCATATTCCGGCGCTCAGCATGACGCGCCGCACCGCAACCGAGCTAGAGGCCTCGCAGAGGAGACGGAGGGGCGTCGAACGGTCGCTGAAAGCTTTAGGGCACTTAGACATAGTGACAAGCTAAGCAATATATGGCCATATAGTGTGATGGAATCCCCAATATTCATACCTCAAAAAGGAGCTTTTAAATAACGTATTTGCTCGATTATAAGACGAGGTTTTTTCGAGAGCAAATGCTCTGAAAAATACCCCTCGTCTTATAATCGGGGTTGTCTTATAATAAGACCTCAAATAGGTCTGACTATGAGACTAAGATCCAGATCCCCTGCAGCGATGTAAGGGACCTGGATCCTCCTGTGTATGCCCCCCCCCCCACTTACCGGTGCTTCTGAGTCCCCGGTGCTTAGTCCGGGCAGCGTGTAGAGCTCTACGCGGTTCGCGTAGAGCGGAAGTTGTCTACGCGAATACACGCTGCCCGGACTAAGCACCGGGGGATTTAAAAGCACCGGTAAGTTTAGAGGAGGGAGGGGGAGGGAGTGTTAAACGGGGGCATAAGGCATTTCTGGAGGCAGAGTGCTCTGTGAAATGCCTTTTAACCCCCTTAATGCCACTCTGCCTCCAGAAATGCCTTTTAACCCTCTATACGCCACTCTGCCTCCTGAAATGCCCTATACCTCCCTATATGCCACTCTGCCCCATAATATGCCTTTAAACCCCCTAAATGCCAGAGTGGCATATAGGGGTATAAGGCATTTCTGGAGGCAGAGTGGCACATAGGGGGTCAAAAGGCATATCATGGAGAACAGTGGCATATAGAGGGTTAAAAGGTGTATCATGGGGCACAGTGGCATTTAGAGGGTTAAAAGGCATATCATGGGGCACAGTGGCATATATGGGGTATAAGGCATTTCTGGGGCAGAGTGGCAAGCCTGGGGGCAGATGTGCATAACTGGGTTGAAAAAAAAAGGAAATAAAAACAAAATATTTTTCTCAATCGTAGCTTTTATTAACAAACAATTGTTGACATAGTTTACATGAATTAACATTTACTGGTAAAACTTTTTTCCTATAGGGTCGTCTTATATTCAGGCTTTTTCTTTTTTTCATAAATTAATATTCAGATTTTGGGGGGTCGTCTTATAATCAGGGTGGTCTTATAATCGAGCAGATACAGTATTTAATAGACTAGCGCATTCGTCTTCGGGCAAACATGAAAACGAGCACGAAGAGGCCGTTTTTTTGTTCGTTCCGAAGACACGCCGAAGAGAATACAGTGCCGGCAAAACGTAGGAGAAGACGAAGACTCACAACCACGAAGAATCGTAGATTCTTCGTGATCGTCTTCGTTTTGCCGCGCAGCCCCCAAAATTTCAAACAGTTTCAATCTCGTCTGTCCAATCAGCTCACTCTTGTGACGTCACGCTAAGGGTCTCGTCCAATGCCTGTGTTGCTGTTTTTTGAATTCTGAAGGCGCCTTTATAAGACCAGAGCTTGCCTGAGAGATCCATTCATTTTTCGCTGTGACTGCTTTGGCAACACTGCTGTGCTGCATCCGAGCTTTACAAAGAGAGATTGTTCTGTTCTGTGTGAGACTGGCAAGCCTTAGCTTGCCATTTCTCACAGTGTACTTCATCCTCACTTCAGTTCTACTTAATTAATATATTTAATAATAATAATTTGATTAATTTAATTTTTTTTTTATTTAATTTGTCATCAACTGTAGTGTAAGTGCTGTTGAGTTGACAGTGCACCCAGTGCCTCAGTGGCACTGGGGTGCCCTTGCCCTGGGCTGGCACTAGTGCCTACTGCCTGTCCTGCTTAAATAAATTAAATAGAATTTATAAATAATAATTTAATGGAATCTATAATTTAATAGTACATTATAATATTATATATATATATATATATATATATTTGTCAGTCATATATATATATATATACTATAGTATACTAGTGTAGAGTGTACTGTAGACATTAAAGACATCTACTAGTGTCTAATTTAAAATCAGTAATATTAATTAATATAATTAATAATTGAATACATTATAAAATTATATATATATTTGTCAGTTATAGTTAGTAATAGTATGCTAGTGTAGAGTGTACTGTAGACATTCAAGACATCTACTAGTGTCTAATCTAAAATCAGTAATATCAATAATTCTATAATTCTTATCTTAATAGTTAATTAAATTATCTATAAATAAAAGTAATAATATTAATTAATTACTACTAGCGTATAGTTCAGCTAATCTTATTAGTACTGGTGAGAGAGTCCCGAAATGATGCTAGCGTGCCTTTGCGATCCAAGAATTAAGGGAAAGCTAGCTTTGAAATTTAATGTTCTCAGTAGCTACCAGGAGCAATTGGTCAACAAGGTGCGTGACTGGCAGCGTAAAATGGGAATGCTGTCCGAGGAGGGAGAGGTGCAGGAGGAGGAAGAGATGATGTGGTCTGTAGTGATGGGAAGTTCGGATCATTAAAGTGAATCGGATCATTTCGATTCATTCACTGAAATTATCCGATTCATGATCCGGATCTTCGGATCACTCAGTGTGCCTGCACGGAGTTACTGTTTTCCAGTAACTCCGTGCAGGCACACTAACGATTGGCCCCGCCCCTTTCATTATGAATCCTCCCCCCTGCCTCCAGTGATGTCAATGAAGGCAGAGAGTCGTTCAAAGATTCGGATCTTACAGGGATCCGAATCTTACAGTGATCCGGATCACTGTAAGATCCGGATCATTGTAAGATCCGGATCATTGTAAGATCCGGATCTTTGAACGACTCTCTGCCTTCATTGGCATTCTAATCATTCAGAGAATATCACCATACTGTTATAAATAATACATTAATAATCACTGCCCCCAGGATTTACATTTCCCTTTACCTGCAACTGCACCTTAAGCTAACTTTATTAAATTAATTAAATTAACCCTCACCATTAAATTAACCCTAAACACCCCATCAACCATGACTGCCCCTAAAATTAACCCTTAACACCCCATCAACCATGACTGCCCCTAAAATTAACCCTTAACACCCCATTAACCATAACTGCCCCCAAATTAACCCTAAACACCCCATTAAGCATAACTGCCCCTAAATTAACCCTAAACACCCCGTTAAGCATAACTGCCCCCAAATTAACCCTAAACACCTCATTAAGCATAACTGCCCCTAAATTAACACTAAAGACCCCATTAAGCATAACTACCCCCAAATTAACCCTAAACACCTCATTAAGCATAACTGCCCCTAAATTAACACTAAAGACCCCATTAAGCATAACTGCCCCCAAATTAACCCTAAACACCTCATTAAGCATAACTGCCCCTAAATTAACACTAAAGACCCCATTAAGCATAACTGCCCCTAAATTATCCCTAAACACCCCATTAAGCATAACTGCCCCTAAATTAACACTAAAGACCCCATCAACCATACCAATTTATTAGGTAATTTATCTGGAGTATATGCAATTAATTTAGGGGCAGTTATGGTTAATGGAGTATTTAGGGTTAATTTCAGGGGCCGTTATGGTTAATGGGGTCTTTAGGGTTAATTTCAGGGGCCGTTATGGTTAATGGGATCTTTACGGTTAATTTCAGGGGCAGTTATGGTTGATGGGGTATAAGGGTTAATTTTATGCTGAGGGTTAATTTAATTAATTTAATAAAGTTAACTGTAGGCGCAGTTATAGGTAAATGGGGGCAAACTCAGGGGAATCTAAATCCTGGGGGCAGTGTGAACATTATTAATGTATTTATTTATAAAAGTATGGTATCAGTAATATTCTCTGAATGATTCAAATCTCTGTAAGATTCGGATCCTTGTAAGATCCGGATCCCTGTAAGATTCGAATCATTCGACTCTTCGGATCATTCGACTCTTCGGATCATTCGACTCTTCGGTTCATTCGACTGTTCGGATCATTCGACTCTTCGGATCATTCGACTCTTCGGTTCATTCGACTGTTCGGATCATTCGACTCTTCGGATCATTCGACTCTTTGAACAACTCTCTGACTCTATGAGTCATCGTTCCTGTGTGAATTAATGAGCTGTAACCTGACCCCAGAGTCTGTGTCTGAGTGCTCTGCAGATGACTCACAGCTCTAGGATCAGGTTACAGCTGCATGATTCACAGACGGAACCGCTACAAATGAATCGTTCCGTCTAGTGAACCGATTCATCCGGATCACTAAAAAGAACCGGATCAAATGAACGATTCGTTCATGATCCGGACATCACTAGTGGTCTGCTACTCCTAGCAGCAGCATCAGCAGCAGTGCCACAAGCATCACAACACAGTTGAGTGGAGCAGATGCGTTTTGGGAAGAGGCGCTTGGGAGTATAGTTGGACCATCTGACAGAGCTAGCAGCAGAAAGGAGAATAGTGCTGCTGAAATGGTCAAACTTTACCTCTGTGAAGTTCCTTCTGTGCCTAATGTTGATCCTCTTAGTTACTGGGATGAAAAGAAGAGTGTGTGGCCTGCACTCTCATGGGTTGCGCAGCAGCTACTATCATGTCCGCCAACCACTGTTCAAAGTGAGCGCGTGTTTTCTATGACTGGAAACATACTGAGTCCACAGCGCTCACGCATGGCACCTCATCTGATGGAGCAGATTGCCTTTCTTAAATTCAATCTGCCCAAGTTGGGTTACCCAGTTCTTAGCTTGGAAAGTTAATTTTTTTTCTCTATAATGTTTAAGGTAGTTTCTCCCCCTGGTTGCACATGTTTGTGGTGTGGCAACGTCTGCTACCTCCGCCGGTGTAGCCAATTTACGCCTAGTGTCTGAGTTCTGTAAGTCCGCTCCCAAACGCCATGGACTGACAGACTTTCATGCTTTGCCCTGGGGTGAAACAGGTGAGCGGGTCGTCAATTGCCCACTCATTCACCTTTTTCCTTTTCCAACGCTGCTGCTGGTGGTGGTGCCAGCATCTTTTGCCAGTTCGCTTCCTGGCTGAAATCATGCCTCAAATGTCCCTAATGGAGAGGGTAGTTTCTCCCCCTGGTTGCACTTGCTGCGGTGTGGCAATGCCTGATACCTCCGCCGCTGTAGCCAATTTACGCTAGGGCCTAGTGTCTGAGTTCTGTAAGTCAGCTCCCAAATGCCATGGACTGACAGACTTTCATGCTTTGCCCTGGGGTGAAACAGGTGAGTGGGTCGCCAATTGCCCACTCATTCGCCTTTCCCATTTTTCAATGCTGCCGGTGGTGGTGGTGGTGGTGGTGGTGCCAGCATCTCTTCTCTGCCAGTTCGCTTCCTGGCTAGAGTCATGCCCAAAATGTCCCTAATGGTAAGGGCAGTTTCTCCCCCCTGGCTGCGTCTGTTTGCGGTGTGGCAACGCCTGCTACCTCCACCGGAGTGGCCAGTTTACGCTTGGGCCTAGTGTCTGAGCTCTGGAAGTCTGCTGCCAAACGTCTAAGACTGACAGTGTTTGGGTGCTTTGCCCTGGGGTGAAACAGGTGAGTGGGTCGCCAATTGCCCACTCATTCGCCTTTTCCATTTCCTTTTCCATTTCCATTTCATTATTTTCCTTCTGATACACAACCAACCAACCAAACATAACACACACAATAACACATATAACACAGTGACATAACACAGTACACACATAACACATAAAACACAGTGACAACACACATAACACACATAACACATACACATACAATGCACAAATCACAAGGACCTTTCCTCTTTTTATTTGTCCTGGCCTTCACTTCTACACTCACTAGCATTAATGCTATAACTCACACTTCATACTATAACATTTTTCCATCCACATACCTGCCAACAGACCCAACTTTTTCAGGGACAGTCCTGCTTTTTTCCAGTCCTGTCCCATCTAATTTAGCTAAACTAGGTATGCAAATACACATTGGTAGTTATAGCTCGGTAGGTAGCACTAGTATAAACATTAAATAAATATTTAATATATTTAATATATTTATTATTTTAAAAGTACTAAATAATAAATCTAACTTTAAAATACATTTAAATAAACCCCTAATTTTTTTTAAAAACCCATTAAAATTAAATTATTATTTAGACTTAATACATCTTTAACCAAACCAGTGCACTGCTACTAATCTTAAACATAACCGTACATTAACCCTAAGCTATTTTTTAGTTCTTGTCCAACATTTTTCCATCCGCATACCTGCCAACACACCCAAGATTTTGGTGGACAGTCCTGCTTTTTTCCAGTCCTGTCCAGTAAAAGTTGGGTTGTTGCAAAGTATGCCATTGTAAATAGGTAGCAAATGTTAGGCATGTATTACAAGTGGTCCAAAATCAATTTAAAAATGTAAAATAATCCCTATTCTTTTATTAAACATCTATGGATGTGTGACTGTGTATGATAAAAACGGAGGCCAAGTTCCTTGGAGCATTTGTCTCTAGGTCATTTTGTGTACAGTACACCTCAGTACGTGTGTGCAACTCTATTGGTCGTTTCGGCAGGGGGCTGGCCTGCCATCAACGAATGAAGTGCGTTCTGCAATTCACTCGTTGATGCCAGACCAGCCCCCTGCCGAAACGACCAATAGAGTTGCACACACGTACCTTCACGGCAGCTGCTGCTGCTCCGATGTGTTGTTAACCCCGTATTAACCCCTGCTAGGCAATCGGGAGGGAAACGAAGATTAAACGAGCACGAAGAATGTCCGCGAATATTCGCCCGAAGAGAAGACAGGAACAGGCGAATAATCGCGGAATACGAAGGTTTTTTCCCCGAAGACGAGCACGAAGACGAACACGAAGCGCCCCCTGGTGCCCAAGTCTAGTATTTAATATCTAGAGCGGTCCACCACAAAGGAGGAGCAGGGTAGAGGACTGCACTGGGAGGCGGGACCTGCCAAAAAACTTGCGGGCGCGGGCGGTCTTGCTGGGGCTGCGGGCGGGAGCGGGCGGTCAGGCACTGTACCTGCGGGTCCCGGTAATCCCGCGCAGTCCCGCAAGGCTGCCTTCTTGCTGCTCCCTTACAGTGTCTCCTAGCTTGCTCCGCCCAGGAACCAAACGGAGTCATGTGATGTAACGTCACTTCCTGTGACTCCGCCTTGTTCCTGGGCGGAGCAAGAGAAGAGACGCCGTGAGGGAACAACTCGAGGGCAGCCGCGCGGGACTGTGCGGGAAATCAGGTAAGGAGGCGGGCATGATTGGCTACAAATGTGGCGGGAGCGGGCGGGATTGGCCACAAAAGTGGCGGGAGCGGGCGGGAGCGAGCGGGAGCGGGCGGGAGCGGAACACCCACATTGCGGGAGCGGGCAGGAGCGGGATTAAAAACCGCGGGAGCGGGCGGGAGCGGGCGGGATCGGGATTAAAAAAGTAGTCCCGCGCAGGGCTCTAGAGCAGGGCACAGGTACCGGGCATACCTGGGAACTTCTGGGCTCAGGCTACCCGGAGCCTTCACTTGCGGGACGTGGGCAGGACTGCCCACCTGACAGTGCGAGTTCCCATTTATCAAGGAAGCCTCCGTGCCATTGGCTCCTGGAGGGGACTGAGTGCCAGCCTCTTTCCTACAGACTATGGGCCCTGGTAAGGAGTGCCTCGTTATCCAAATCATAAGAGACTCTAAAGACTGTGGAGCTCGGAAACAAATTTGGGGTTCCTGCATTTTGGGACTGTGACGGTTCCTAGAGTACCCCCTACCCATCAGTTAATGTTATCCTTTTGTATGTATTTTATTATTGCCTTATTTCCTTACTGTTTACACACAGCACACTAAGGTCTGGGAGATAATCTAATCAAGAAAATGTGTATTCCTTATTTTAGTTGTGCGTGTGTCCTTTTGTATAGTTAATCCCTTTACTGCCCCTGTTGTCTCTGGGATGCAGATTAGGTGGGTGGTTTGTATCCCAGTATCTTGTTTTATGTTAATGTGTGCTTCTCTGGGTCAAATCCGGAGAGCTCCCAGGTGTGGTACCGGGGGCTGGAGGACCACACCAGACGGAGAAAAAGCCAGTTTTTTGGTTGACAAAAGCAACTATATCATGTGTGAGAAGTAATGTATTTTAGCTAGGTACTATAATGAAACACAGGATAAGGAAGCAGTTGGATTTGTAGACATGCCAGTGTGCAGTGATGCCAAAGCTAAAACATATTAAACTGAATTGCATTATACATGCATGACAAAAGCCTTGAATGGTCTAATTGTGTAGGATTTAGCAGTGACAACTGCAATATGATGAAAAAGTGAGAATCAGAAGTCATCTCATATTCAGAAAAGGCTGAAAGACCCCAAAATGAAACTATATCCATGCTTTCTCCATAATGTCATAGAATGCTTTGAAAATTTCAATTAGATTTTTTTAAATAAGGCACCTATCCTGTTCAAGTTGGATCAGAGTGTAGAAGAGCTCCTGCATGACATGGCAAGCAGATTTATTTAGCTTAAGGTATTGAGAGAACACAACATTCAGGAAATAGATGGAAGCAACACTGAAATGTACCAGATGAAGAGCTTTTCATTGGGTACCTGTCTAGTAGTCAGTTGCTAAGTGAGAGAGGACAAGAGATGCCCCATTACAAGACAAAGCATTTCTTTAAAGATGCCAGATGATTCTATGTCAGAAGCATAAAAAAAATCTTGGATAAGTTCCCAATGAAAGACCAAATCCTGAAGAATATTGGTCAATATGGAGAACCAAGATGAGGAGAATCCAGAGCAGATTATGATTTTGGCAGAGAGATTTCCAAATGTGATCAAGGCAGATGTCAGAGAACAGCTGTTCTTGGAAGTCTTGGATTATGTCTCAACTAACCTTGAGGAATTGATGCCAAACTGCAAAGGTTTGCCAGTTGATGAATTCTGGGGGAAGCTGTCCAAAGTAAAATCTGTGAGCACTTGGCAGTTGAGATTTGCTATTTGATAAAGCTGCTTTTGGTGCTGCCAAATTCTAAGTGCGATGTGAAAAGGGCCTTCAACACTGTGCCTCACATTAAGACAGAACTCAGACGTCAGCTGTCTCACAAAACACTTGTGAATCTGATGTCTTGCAAACGTAACAAATTTATTGACGCAGACAGCTACGAGGTTTAGACTTTCAGCAAAATGCTCAAATCTGCCAAACAAGATGCTACACAGTACAATGAAAGTTTGCAAAATAAGTAGAAAAGCTATTTGCATAAACGACTGTGCAATATGTAGCTACGTAAATACTGTATTTGCTTGATCTGCCAATCTGACCCCCTGATATGCCTAATACCCCCTTATATGCCCCCCCGATTTACCGATGCATCCCTAGACTTGTCCACCTTTCTCCAGACTCCCTGGTGTCAAGTGTGGGCAGCCAGTGGACGTCTGAACGCAGCTGGGGCCTTCTATGACTGAGCACCTGAAGGTCACGCCGGTGCTCCATCAAAGAAGCCTCGGCGGAAGTGTCGGGTAGGAGCAGAGGTTGTCTGCTCGCATCATGCAGATGTTCACTGGCTGCCGGAAAGGAGGATCCAGGTCTATGCAGCGATGCGGGGGGATCCTCTTCTCTGGCAGCGGGTGAACGTCTGTGCAATGCAGGTACTTCCGCCGGGGCTTTTATGGTGGGGCACCGGAAGGTCACGTCATGCCGGCGCTCCGTCATAGTTGCTCTAAAAAAGCCTTATCTTATAATTGAACAAATACGGTAGTTGTGTTCTATCATGTCCTTGTTAATACATGTTTGGTGGCTGGGGGGGTCGTCAAAGTGAAATTACTTTTTGCGCGTTGGGATGTCTGGGTTACAGTCACACAGTCACATGGACCTGATTTGATATATCAGCAAAGTCATTCAAAATTACACATCCCCTGAAAAAACTAATTTTACTAATCGTATAGAGTATATAGAACATACAAAAAAATCTTCCAGTTGCCATATTTTTGGAATATGAACTTAGCTGTTAAATAAGTTGTCCTAAGTTTATCAAGTTTATCTTGATGTTTTGATTTGTTTCACCCAGTAACAGAAAGTAGTGGTGTGGTTCACAAATAGGATCAGTGGTTCACTAAGAAGAGGAAAATTGGCTTTTCTGCCTACTTCTGTTGTATCTTATGCAAAAGCATTGATAAGTGCAAGTCCTCATATGACATTTCAGGCTTAATATGTTTCCGATAATTCTCAAAGGAGGTAGAAATGGGCAGATTTGTTTGCCCATCTCCATCTGCTGCTTTATACATTAGACACTACATGCCTTCAGTGCAGAGGCGTATCTAGGGTATGGCACCTATGGCTCCTGCCATAGGCGCCATTTGAAGGGGGCGCCAGTGAGCGGCTTTCAAACACCGTCTTTTTGTTTTGTTTTTTTTGATGCGGAGGAGAGAGAGGGGCGTCTAGCAACCGCTCGGCGCCCCTCATTCTCCTCCACGAGGCCGGCACCATTGAGCGGCTTTTAAACGCTGTCTTTTTTTTTTTTTTAATGCGGGGGAGAGAGAGGGGCGCTGAGCAACTGTTCGGCGCCCCTCGTTCTCCCCCCAATCAAAAAAAAAAGACAGCGTTTAAAAGCCGCTGGTGTCCGCTGCTTCAGTGCTGAGCGCCGAAATATGACGTCATATTAAGGCGTGAAGCAGTGAAGCAGCGGGGACCGCAGCAGTGCAAGAAGGCAGAAGCCTCGTGCTCCCGTCGCTTGACCTCAAGCTGAGAACTACAAAGGGGGAGAGGGGTTATGGAGTGATAAGGGAGGGAGAGGGGTTATGGAGTGATAAGGGAGGGAGAGGGGTTAGGGAGTGATAAGAGAGGGAGAGGGGTTAGGGAGTGATAAGGGAAGGAGAGGGGTTAGAGAGTGATAAGGGAAGGAGAGGGGTTAGAAAGTGATAAGGGAGGGAGAGTGGTTATAGAGTGATAAGGGAGGGAGAGTGGTTAGAGAGTGATAAGGGAGGGAGAGGGTTAGAAAGTGATAAGGGAGTGATAAGGGAGGGAGAGGGGTAAGAGAGTGATAAGGGAGGGAGATGGGTTAGAAAGTGATATAAGTAAAGAGTGGATTAATGTGTGCATGCATTGAGTGAATGAGGGAGAGCATGGGTTAATATGTGAATGTATTGTCTGAATGAGGGAGAGCATGAGTTAATGTGTGAATGAATTGTCTGAATGAGGGAGAGCATGAGTTAATGTGTGGATGAATTGTCTGAATGAGGGAGAGCATGAGTTAATGTGTGGATGAATTATCTGAATGAGGGAGAGCATGAGTTAATGTGTGGATGAATTGTCTGAATGAGGGAGAGCATGAGTTAATGTGTGGATGAGTTGTCTGAATGAAAGTGTGAATTAGTGAGTGACTGTAAAAGTGTTTATGTGTATCATAGATGTATAATTGTGGAAGGGCAAAGATGGCACTAGCAGGAGGTTTGAGCCTTGGGGACCAAGATGGCACAGGCAGGGTGTATATGGGACAAAGATGGCACAGGCCGGACTGTTTGGGGACAAAGTTGACTTGTGCTGGGCAATTTGGGGACAAAGATGGCAAATCTTATGTGTGTATAATTTGGGTGCTGGTCAGGTTCTATGCGGGCAGTGTGGACGCCAGGGCTGGCTTTGGGGTGTGCAATCTGTGATCTATGTCTGTAATTTAGGGGGTTTTAAATATACCTTTTAATGCCGTGTTTTTATGTGAATTCCAATCTATACCTGCAAAGCTGGGTTTTTGTGTTATTCTGTAGATCCATATATTTATGTATACCTGCAAATACAGAGTTAATATGTCTTATTCATTGATTAATACCTGCAATGCTCTTTCCATGTATTTATTTGATCTATACCTGCGATGCTACGTTTCATATATTATTATTGTATTATTATTGTAATATTATTGTATTGAATCACAAGTGAATCACAAGTGAATTTCAATTGATCTGGGTTTGTGTGTTGATCTATACCTGCTATCGGCAGCAGGGTCTAATATTTATATATATATATATATATATATCGTCAGCAGGGACTAATATTTATATACATATATGGGCAGCAGGGGCTAATAAATGGATTTTAGATATTTGGACAAGGGCGCAATTTCAGTGCTTGCCATAGGCGCTATTTTCGGTAGATACGCCTCTGTAAGAGGGTCATAAATAGCACTAGAATATCAGTGGGTTTAAATGTACCACTCATTCAGAGGCATGGTACGCAAAAAAAAGACATGTTAGGATGAGACTTTGGGATACTTTGAAATAGTGTCAGTTTAAACAATGAACAACCATATTGTGTGATGGAATTATCAATATTTAAACTTGAGATAGGTGGTTTTAACAGCTTAATAGCAATTGCAATATGTACCTATCATGTGTGCTCTGGTTGCTTGCTTTGTTGTCTCTTCCAATTACCGTATTTGCTCGATTATAAGACGAGGTTTTTTTCAGAGTCTTCTAATCAGACCTCAAAATGTCCACTGGGGCCATGCTGCTTACCGGGCTTTGGTCGCGAGCAGCAGGAGAACAGGAAGCTAGAAGAGTGTCACATAACTGCCTCCCCACTCCTTCCTCTGGGGGCGGGGCCAGAGAAGTTCTTCGCACAGCCGGGCCCCTGCAGAAGTCTTCGAGTGAGAGATCTGCAGTTCAGGTAAGGGGGTGGGGGGAGGGTTTTTGAGTATGTGTGATTAATGGAATGAATGAGTATTTAAATGTTTGTGAATGAGTGTGTGTTAGTATGGATGTGTAAGGGGGGTGGTGGTGGTAGCATGGCATAGGGAGGCTGTACTCAGACTCCTATCATCCCCAGGTTCCAGCATGTACTGGCTGCCTTGGCTTGATAGGAGTGTGATTGCTGTTAGCAGTTTATATACATATATATATATATATATATATATATATACCTTCAGAAATGACTTTTAACCCCCTATATGCCACTCTGGCATATAGGGGATTAAAAGGCACATCATGGGG
This sequence comes from Spea bombifrons, assembly GCF_027358695.1. Taxonomy (NCBI): domain Eukaryota; kingdom Metazoa; phylum Chordata; class Amphibia; order Anura; family Pelobatidae; genus Spea; species Spea bombifrons. The sequence goes on from NC_071091.1 coordinate 48,222,394, forward strand.
CAGAGTGGCAAATAGGGGGTATAAGGCATTTCTGGGGGCAGAGTGGCAACCCTGGGGGCAGATGTGCATAAATGGGGGGGCAGGTTGGCAAATAAAAGGAAATAAAAAAATATATATTTTTCTCAATCATAGCTTTTATTAAATATGAAAATATTGTTAAGATGAATTAATATTTACTAGTAAAACTTTTTTTCCTATAGGGTAGTCTCATATTCAGGCTTTTTGTTTTTTTCCTAAATTAATATTTAGATTTTGGGGGGGGTCGTCTTATAATCAGGGTCGTCTTATAATCGAGCAAATACGGTAATCCACAATTAGCTTTTTGTCAGATCCAGCTTTGAAATGTACCTTGCATATGGTTGCCACATTTTCCTTTAAAAAAAATACTGGCCATAGTTGGGGGTTGGTGAGGCGGAGCTATTAAAGGGTGGAGTCATAATACAATGTGTTAGAAGTAGTGAAGGTTTACTTGGAAGACTGGAGCACTTCCTGTGACACTGGTACCAACACTTCAGAAGATTTTCAAAACCTCATTCAGAACTTTTTTCAAAGAAAAACTTCTTACCACAATTACTTTTGTGGTGGCTGCCCAACAGTCATTTGTTTAACACAAGTTTCAAAATAGAAATTTTTGAGGCTCTATATCCATAAGACTACTTAGGAGCACATTACCTAGGTTCTCAAATTAGCTGGTAAATATCTCGGCTGTCTCGTTGTCAGGAACTGTTGTTCTTAGGCATGGGGATGCGTAAGAATGGTATCAAGCATCCTTTCAAAACAGAGCATCTGTGATGCCTGCATCTGGTAGTTCTTCCGAAAAGATCTTGTTACCTCAAGAAAGTTATCGTTAATGTCCAGATGCGGACTGAGACCATCCAGGGCTTGGGCAACAAAAAGTAATGGGTCCCCAGCGGTGATGCCCCTCCCTTAGCCATGCAGTATCATGACCATGCCTCTTCCTGGTAAAGCCTCTTCCTGGTAAAGCCTCTCCCTGGTAAAGCCTACACACATATCTAATTTTTCAGGCATGACTAACAACGTGAACCGTACATGCCTTATAAAACAATATTTGAACTTGTTATATAAAATTCAACATTTGCTTTCACCTACAAATAACCCTATCCTAAACAAGCACTTTTTGGTCTTTTAACAGACGACATATAAGGAGAGAAGCATCACACAGGTACAGACCTTTCTCCTCCAGTAGAGCCTAGCACACGCTGAAGCAGAGGCGTATCTACCGAAAATAGCGCCTATGGCAAGCACTGAAATTGCGCCCCTGTCCAAATATCTAAAACCCATTTATTAGCCCCTGCTGCCCATATATATATAAATATTAGTCCCTGCTGCCGATATATATAAATATATATATATATATATATAAATATTAGACCCTGCTGCCGATAGCAGGTATAGATCAACACACAAACCCAGATCAATTGAAATTCACTGAAGGTATATATCAAATAAACTGAATCAGACATACAAATCATATATTTGCAGGTATACAATAATAATATATGAAACGTAGCATCGCATGTATAGATCAAATAAATACATGGAAACAGCATTGCAGGTATTAATCAACTGAATAAGACATATTAACCCTATATTTGCAGGTATACATAAAAATATGGATCTACAGAATAACACAAAAACCCAGCTTTGCTGGTATAGATCAAATGGAATTCACATAAAAACACAGCATTAAATTAAATATTAGGTATATTTAAAACCCCCTAAATTACAGACATAGATCACAGGTTTGCACACCCCAAAGCCAGCCCTGGCGTCCACACTGCCCGCATAGAACCTGACCAGCACCCAAATTACACACACATAAGATTTGCCATCTTTGTCCCCAAATAGCCCAGCACAAGTCAACTTTGTCCCCAAACAGTCCGGCCTGTGCTATCTTTGTCCCATATACACCCTGCCTGTGCCATCTTGGTCCCCAAGGCTCAAACCTCCTGCTAGTGCCATCTTTGCCCTTCCACAATTATACATCTATGATACACACAAACACTTTTACAGTCACTCACTAATTCACACTTTCATTCAGACATCTCATCCACACATTAACTCATGCTCTTCCTCATTCAGACAATTCATCCACACATTAACCCATGCTCTCCCTCATTCAGACAATTCATCCACACATTAACTCATGGTCTCCCTTATTCAGACAATTCATCCACACATTAACTCATGCTCTCCCTCATTCAGACAATTCATCTACACATTAACTCATGCTCTCCCTCAATCAGACAATATATCCACATATTAACTCATGCTCCCCCTCATTCACTCAATACATGCACACATTAATCCACTCTTTACTTATATCACTTTCTAACCCCCCTCCCTCCCTTATCAATCTCTAACCACTCTCCATCCCTTATCACTCTCTAACCCCTCTCCTTCCCTTATCACTCTCTAACCCCTCTCCCTCCCTTATCACTCCATAACCCCTCTCCCCCTTTGTAGTTCTCACCTTGAGGTCCAGCGACGGGAGCACGAGGCTTCTGCCTTCTTGCACTGCTGCGGTGCCCGCTGCTTCACTGTTCAGCGCCTTAATATGACTTCATATTTCGGCGCTCAGCACTGAAGCAGCGGGCACCAGCGTGCGGCTTTTAAATGCTGTCTTTTTTTTTTTTTTGATTCGGGGGAGAATGAGGGGCGCCGAACGGTTGCTCGGCGCCCCTCTCTCTCCCCCGCATCAAAAAAAGGACAGCGTTTAAAAGCCGCTCGCTGGTGCCGGCACCGGAACGGAGGCAGAGGCCTTGTGGAGGAGAATGAGGGGCGCCGAGCGGTTGCTAGGCGCCCCTCTCTCTCCTCTGCATCAAAAAAAAAAAAAAGACGGCGTTTGAAAGCCGCTCACTGGCGCCCCCTTCAAATTCCTAGCTGCTTGCATGCTCCCAGCAGTGCAGTGGGGATAGCATAATGCGAAGTATCCAGTTTGGTCTCTTGAGTGGGCTCCATTCCTCTCTCCCACCTTTGTTTCCAAGGTTACCAGAAGCTATGGATGCGTTCTGGATCCACAGACATGCTACTTAACGTGGTAGTTTTATGCAACTTGGACTGTTTTTGCTGCTATGGCTGAGTGTGTGGTGTGCCAGAAGGAGACTCCTAGAAGAGCCTATTCCTAACCAAGCATAAACCACTTATGGACAAAGCTGTTTTTTTATTTCCTGTACCTTTTACGACAATTGCTGTTCTAACATTTCTGTGGTGCTCATGTTTAAGTGTAATTTTCTTCTTCCTCGTTCCGCTTACCACAGAAATTATATTTTTTTCAGGATAAAAAGGGCTTTCTTTAGTTATCATTATTTTGATCATAGGGCTTTTCTGACTTTTATTTGAAAACTCTTTTACTCATCTACAAAAGCTAATGAAAAAATCTGCCAAATAGATTTTTACAATTGTCCTGAATTTACAAATACCCATTTTCTTTTTTGCAAGTTATAGGGCAATAAGTTCAAGTAGCGTATTACTATTTCAAAACTGCAGATTCTGCCCCCTTTTGCCTTCATCATTCGTGGCATACTTTCCAAGGTGTTGGAAACATTCCTCAGATATTTTGGTACATATGGACATGATGGCATCACGCAGTAGCTGCAGATTTGTCAGATGCACATCCATCATGTGAATCTCAGATGTTTTCTTCCAGAGGATTTCTAATTTCTTACACTCCCTCCACAACTGAATGAAGGTACCATTGGTTTCTCCACACCTCCAACATTTCTCATCTTGACCTCAAGCCTGGGGTGTCATGCCCTATATAAAGGAGTTTGTAAAATGCCTCCAGTAGGACAACATTATGTATTGTCAGTTTAGTTTGCTTTATAGAATATAGCCATTCCTCTTCTGAGTGTTTATAGCCCAGTTCAGTTTCTCACTTCTTAATCACCATTAGTTCTATGATTTAGTGTAGAGTTCACCCTCCTGCTGGCTTCTATTCTCTTATATATATATATATATATATATATATATATATATATATATATATATATATATATATATATATATATATATATATATATATATATATATATATATATATATATATATATGAAATAAAAAAAAAAAGGGTAGTATATTTTCTGTTCTCTGTTTATTCAGAATTCCCCCTCTACGCAGTGTTTTAAACGTTTATAATTAAAGATTTCTTTTATATCTAATCCACGTTTCTCCACCAATTCCCCAAATGGGATGAGTTTTTTTTCCAAGAGATGAGATATTATGTATTCTTTTCTCTATTGCCAGAGGCATGTAGGGTCCTAGGGTCCTATGGATCTATGTAGGAATGTTAGCTTCCGAAGAGAATATTTATGTGATTAATTCTGCCTATCCATGATAGGTAAAGATGTTTCCATTCATATATTTATTTAGAGAGATCTTTTTGGAGGGGAATGTAATTAGATGTCACCACATCCTTGTAGAAGGCTATATTAATACCCAAATATTTGACATGGTTTACAGTCCCCTGGAAATTATAATTTGTCTTTAGTAACCTCCTCTCTTATACTGGTGAAGCATGTGTTAGTTTCTGAGATTTTTCAATATTAACCTTATACAGAGATATTTGGCAATACTCCTCAATGTCTTCCAAAAGGCCAGGCAGTGAGATACAAGGATTTATATTAAGGGTCAGATATATATTGTCTGCAAATTAAAGGAGACTCAATTTTAAAATCTTGACCTATCCATTAAGCATGGGGACCCAAGGGCTCCCCTGATGCAACACTGTTTGGGGTGATTGTTGGGCACAAAGCAGACTCAGTAAAGAAGGTTTAAAGAAGTGAGATTCTATAGGTGCTACAGGTAAGTTGATCCGGCTTTGATAGGACAGTTATATCTTTTAAACTTTGATCAAGGGTTTATTTACTAAAGAACTTTACTTCTTCCTACATTATGAAGGCAAAATCCTAGCCAGCTTCTGCAGGGAGGTATTGGCTGGTTCCAGATAAAATAGGTTAACCAGGGAGATATCTTGAGAGTCTCCTCAAACATTAAACTATGTCAGTTTTGTCCCTTCATAATGAATAATTACATGAAGTTGAAACCACTACAGTCCTGCCAACTCTACCATTAGCGTATCTCTAATGACTGTTGAACAATGACCTGTCACCAGGTATTTCCTAGCTTTGTCACCATGCTCAAAGGTGACTTCCTTGTTAGAACGTTTGCTATATCTGATGAACAAGTAGTGATCTAAATCGACACACTCGTCTCACTGTGAAAGAAAAGCAATCCACATTGCAAATACTGAATCTTTCTAGTATCTGTGAGGAAAACCTTAATCGACAACATGGTAATTTAGATGCCAGAGTATCAGCCTCTTACAAAAGAGCTTTATTTGTCTAATGAAATACTTCTGTGGTTAATCATGTGGGTGAGAGTAGTACATGAAATATTTTATGTATGCCTGCCAGAGGTGCCAACACGTTACCAGTAACATTGCTCTTAACAATTGTTTTACACCTTTTATTTTTATTTGGAATGGAAGGTAGTGATCATTTAGTATGGAGTTTATCTAGGGGCCAAGAAATTGGCAGATCATGAGTTTTTAATATGGCGTGGTATTGCCACATTTGGCTAGAAGCCTAAAGGGAAGTCTTCACCTATACTACATACCAGATTTCTCCAGGGCCTTACTAAGTGGTCATAGTACCCTTCAGGTCTGTCAGGTAGTCCAAGAGAGATAAGAAAAAATAAATCACCTTTAGGGTTATGGAAAATTATCAAAGTATCAGAAACTGCATCAGGTACCACTGTCTCAAGGATTCCTTTGTACTCGTGTGTGGATGATCCTTACATTGTATTTATTGGCTTTGCAGAGATATATCTTGTGCATCAATGGTGATTTATATGTTGTTCTTTACTCTTCTAGATCTTCTCCTATATCTTAAATGTCAGAACAAAGCACCTGGAAACTCGACACAGTGCATCTTGTTTAGCAGTATGAGTTTATCCTTGTATATGAAGGTTTGTGTGCCAATCTCTGAAGTCAGAGATAGTTGGACAGGAATCTGCATCTGAATCTTAGGAATCTGAGAGCGTGGACCCAAAGATCTCTCATGAAATGGTTAGACAATGGTTTTTGACAGATCAAATGGACAGATAGCCCCTAGACCATTTATCACTTGTGGAAATTATTGTTCTGGGCAAAAATGCATGGTGATTTGGAAAAGAGCTCTTCTCCTACATATAGCCAAACTACACCCACCCAACTCTATTGCTGTTACAATCATTGAAACCTAGAATATAACGACTTTGTCCCATTGTACAGCGCTATGGAAATTGATAGCACTATATTAAACAATAAATAATAAAATAATTAATAATTGCCCATACCAATCAAAACAGAATAGACCCCGTACAGAATGAATTTGCTAAAATGCAAAGTTCTACCATGTTAGTTTGTGAGTAGACTACCTATTTTCTTGGATTACTTATTTTATCATTTTGTTTCCATCTGCACTATTGTTTGTTCTTTTTTCTCCCAATATTCATGCATTTTTCAATTTTTTGGAAGGGCTATTAACCTGAGCAAAGATGATGGAATCAGTTTGTTTAATCCAAGCCTCCACAGTTGTCCATACATTCACATTCCATAAACTGTATCCTCCAAAACTGGTCCCGGGAGGGCTGCTGGGGGGGGTGTGTGTCAAGGGTTCCGCCTTGGGAGCTACTGTGTTACTTACTTACCTTGGTGGCAGGTCTATGTGTTCCTGTTTGAACCATATCTGACCTGGACTAAACAGTTTTGACCATTGTAGACTGTTGTGTTTACTTGTGCATAGAATTGTGCCTTTGGGTAAAGGGGCAGATCTGCTTAAAAGGCAAGTGAAGCACCTGTTTACCGTATAGTTATGAGACCTTTCATGATGCTAGTAAGAAAAAGGTATGTACATTTCCAAAAACTGTCCACTGTAATAACAAAAAATGCCCTTTAAGAGACAGAACAGTGAAGCAGTGCAAACCTTGTCATTTTATTCGTTTTAAAGTGAAGACACATGACATAACTGTGTAATGGAGCGCAATATGTTGTTTTTCAGACCTTCAAAGAAGCTATCAATGTATATTTTGGCATATATAAATATTTTTAACCTATCAATTTTGCCTTTTGTTGTCAGTGTAATTGTTTAACCTCCCCCCGGTTTGCCCCCCCCCATATTAAGAATTTTAACAAAACATGATTCAATTTGTTAGAGCAACTTTTTCCCCCCATTAGATCGACTCTAAAATACACTGGCCTCCCTCAACTTAAATTTGGATTTTTTAAATTGATTTTGGTTGATAGACGTTAGATCCGGTAAGATCAACTGTTTTTTTTGTTAGATCTATCTCGCAGGAGGCGCTATTCACAATCCTATTTTGAAGCAGGTGATAGATCTAATGAAAAAAAAAGTTAATCTTACCAGATCTAATGAATATCTACCCAAATCAATTAAAAAATTCAAAATTTCAGTTGGAGGGGGGCCAGCCCATATGTAGTCCTATGGCCCGCATTCAATATAGGATTGTGAATACCACCTCCTGTGTGATAGATCCTACAAAGTTGATCTTACCGGATCTAACGGATATCTTCCAAAATCAATTAAAAAAAATAAAAATTTCAACCTGCATGTATTCCCACCCCCCGCACACAAAATAGGACTGTGAATACCACCTCCTGCGTGATAGATCTAATGAAAAAAAAAAAAAACTTACCGGATCTAACGAATATCTACCAAAATCAATAAAAAAACAATTCCAAATTTCAGTTGAGGGGGGCAGCCCCCCTCATTAAATATGCATTGTCTCAGTAACTAGATTAGATCTAACAAAAATGTTGCCTGATCAAACCTGATCTAACACGGAGCTATCATAATCAAAAACAGTTTGTTGAATTTTTTTGTTGAGAGGGGGCTGGCCAACCTGATCTAACAAAGACCTAACAAATTATATGATCTTTTGTTCAAATTCTTAATATGGGGAGGCTAACCCGGGGGAGGTAATTATTTTGAAGAGTTCGTTCAACAGTTCACCTCATGAAAGCAGAGGTGAACTGCTTGCATTACATAATTACTTTTTTTTAATGCACAGCTTGCATTACATAATTACTTTTTTTTTTTTTTTATCCTGAAGGTCTAACCCTTTTCCTCAGTCTACCTTTGCAAATGTTGCCTAAATCAATGAAAAAAACTTAACATGGGAGGGATAACAGGGAGGAATGATTACGTATGACTGGAGTATGAAAGGAGATGAAATTGCAGTCTTTCTCCTGACTCTCTTTACATTATAGATAAATCTGATTCTAATAATTCTAATATAAATGCACAAATCAAAAGTTGTATTATTCTTTGGTATAAAGATTTGTTATAATTTTACAGAGCTAAATTGGGAAACCAGTAAGGTAAAAAAGTATTTCAACTGACTTCTGTATTAAATATGTGGTATCAGCCTACAGTGGCGTCGCTACAGGGGGGCAAGGGGGGGCAATTGCCCCCCCTAGGATATTCCTTGCCCCCCCTGTTGCGCCCCCGCCGAATTTGGAGCCACCCAGGACAGTCCCCTTGACTGCTAACGACAGCATGGTGCCGTCGCTAGCAGTCCCAGTCAGGTACTAACGACGGCACCATGCCGTCGCTAGCACTATCTTACCTTGATGGAGGTCTGTGGACCCCCATCACCATCTACCCCGGCGATCTGCCCCTCACACTGAAGCATCACCGGAGCCACCCGATCCGGCCAGTGACGGCACGCGCGATGACGTCACCGCGCAACTTTATTAATAACTGACAATTGTCAGTTAAAGCGGTATGGGGGCATGCTGCTTAGATGCCTGTATCTCAGGCACCTAAGCAGCTACAGACCTCCAACATATACCGTTGGAAAGGTAATCGCCTCACCTTTCCAACAGTATATAGATTGTAAAAATAATAAAACATATTAAGTTTAAAAAAATAAAAATGTAAAAAAAAATGATTTAAACAAAGTAGTTAAACTTTAAAAAAAAAAAAAAAAGTTTAAATATTCTAGCTAAATGATCACTGTGGTAGCCAATGTTACCACAGCGATCATATAGCTATAAAAAAGTCACATTCCCTTTTTAAAAATGGCCGATACTAATTTTTAATCCCATGATCCCTTTAATCATGGGGTTAAATTTAGCCAACGGTAGAGGGAGGCAATTTTTGAAATCCTGATGAACTGCAAATATTATTAAAATCAGCCATTTAGCCTGTGCGGTACGTGAGTAACCATCTTATCCCTGGAGCCCCTTGCATTTTTACTGCAAAACTTATTTTTGCTGTAAAAGTGATTTTTTTTTCTCCCTTTACCATCATTTCTTTGGGATTGTAAGGGGAAAGAATGGTGTGTGCTTCTGTGAGTGAATGTATGGAAAGTATGGTGTGTGCTTCTGCGAGTGAATGGAGATATGAAAGGCGTGTGAATGATCAGTAATTAAGGTTGAAGCCTTGACGTGGCATTACTGCTCATGTAGGAAGTTAAATTATGGCACAAAAAGTACACATTTGCAAGAACTACACCCCTTGGCACATCAAATGAGGGGCTGCATGTGTTTCTACAAACCTGGAGTGTGCTAGACACAAATGAACATGTCGCTATGGATAGAAAAAACATATTTTCTAGCCAAAGCGACATATTCCATCATTATTTGTGCACTCAACTTTTGTCCTAGAAATACATGTAGCCCCTCATTTGAAGCTCCAAGGGGCGTAGTTTCTTAAAATGGATGAATTGTCTGAATGAGGGAGAGCATGAGTTAATGTGTGGGTGAATTGTCTGAATGAGGGAGAGCATGAGTTAATGTGTGGATGAATTGTCTGAATGAGGGAGAGCATGAGTTAATATGTTTGTGTGTATCATAGATGTATAATTGTGGAAGGGCAAATATGGCACTAGCAGGATGTTTGAGCATTGGGGACCGAGATGGCACAGGCCGGGTGTATATGGGACAAAGATGGCAAATCGTATGTGTGTTATCTGGGTGCTGGCCAGGTTCTATGTGGGCAGTGTGGATGCCAGGGCTGGCTTTGGGGTGTGCATCCTGTGATTTATGCCTGTAATTTAAGGGGTTTTAAATATACCTTTAATGCTGTGTTTTTATGTGAATTCCAATTGATCTTTACCTGCAAAGCTGGGTTTCTGTGTTATTCTGTAGATCCATATCTGCTATGCTATGTTTCCATACATTATTTATATATACCTGCAAATACAGGGTTTGTATGTCTTGTTCAGTTGATTAATACCTGCAATGCTGTTTCCATGTATTTATTTGATCTATACCTGCGATGCTATGTTTCATATATTATTATTGTATACCTGCAAATACAGGATTTGTATGTCTGATTATGTTTATTTGATATATACCTTCAGTGCTGAGATCACATGTGAATTTCAATTGATCTATACATGCAAAGCTGGGTTTGTGTTAATGTGTTGATCTATACCTGCTATCGGCAGCAAGGTCTAATATTTATATATATATATATATATCGGCAGCAGGGACTAATATTAATATATATGGGCTGCAGGGGCTATATATATATATATATATATATATATATATATATATATATATCAGCAGCAGGATCTAATATTAGGCCCTGAAATCAGTGCAAAAGTTAAGGTATTGTGTTGTTTAAAGGATTTTAAGGATTAGTCGTACTAAATTGTGGCTTCAGGCTTCCCATGTTGAATGATCAAGTATTGTATTGTCCAATAACAAAAGTATCATTCCATCGCACATTACTTTTGGCAATGTGTGTGTGTGTGTGTGTGTGTGTGTGTGTGTGTGTGTGTGTGTGTGTGTGTGTGTGTGTGTGTGTGTGTGTGTGTGTGTGTGTGTTTTCAGTAATATGATTTAATGGTGGAAATTACTAATGCCCCCCCAGTTTGACTGTGGTATCTTGTGTGCCCCCCCCTATATATTGTTTCTAGAGTCGCCACTGTCAGCCTACAACCATACTTTATTTCCGCTCTTTTTTTATTGTTTCTGAAATTACTGTTGTAATAGTGAATCTATTCATGCATAAATGTTAAAGCTCCTACTAGTTTATTGCTTTAAAGGTAAAGTAAAACAAAAATCCTTTGTGCTGAAACAGTTGATAATTTGTTCCTCACTGATCAAAAAATGGGTGTGGGGAAAACATTTATAATCAAAATCTTGCGTTTGTGAACATTTTGATTGAAATACTGTAATTTGGCCGCACAACATTAACAGGTACAATGATGAGCTTCAATTCCCTGATTTAAATGAGAAAATAATTGAGCAAATATGTAATTTATTAACAGATTATAAAATGTACAGCAGAGAAAACTGACATGTGAAGGTAAAGGGCCCCTTATTTGAGGTATCACAGTTGGAATCTTGCCACTTCAAGTACCCCTGCTGCCTAACATAAATGTCTATTGTATTTTTTTTTTATTGTTACAAAAATGGCATACTGGTATCTAAACATGATAAAAACAGAAAGTAAGCCTTGACCTTCAAAAAACACACGATCATCAAGGGGTTAAAGGTGCTGTTCCAGAATGTTAACTTAGATCTCTAACATGCTACGAAAATAAACAAGATATTACATTTTATGGCTTTAACCCCCAATTTTTTATAAATGTTTTCTCGTTCTATAGTAACATTTTATCAGTGCCTCTTTTGTCTCACATAAGAAACATAACCTGGAAAAATGTGGGTATGAGGCAGACTTACAAATTTGGTATTTGGGTACCATGAATTATACTTCCAATGCTGTATTTAGCTATAAATGTATTTTATTCAGCAGAGCAGGTAGAACTATTATTTACTCTTTGAAATTTTGGCTTTTGAATATAAAAGCATTTTACCTTCCTAAATATCTCAAAAACAAGGGCAGTCATTTTGTAAACAAGTAGTTTTCTATAAATAGAAAACACAATGGCAAGGGAAGTAATTTTGTACACTAGTAGTTTTCTATGCATTTAAGAAACACAATGGCTTTAATGTTATTTGCAAAAGAAATGCTCACAAATTGAGATTACTGAGCAGTATTTTATAGTGGACAAAAGGTACCTGCTTCTAAAATGTATATTATATACAAATATTTATATTACATATAAGCCCCACACGTTTGTGTTTCTAAGGCATATTCATTAGAGATAAGTTGAAATGACTTGTCCAGGCGTACAAACATTTTGATACACTTTAGAATGTGGTCACCTCACCTTAGAATCTAATGGAATAGTCTATTTTATAGGGACATTTGATTGGCTGGTATGGTACTAAGACCCCAAGCAATCCACCAAATCTCTGCAAAAAAAGTTATACAGGCTGGCACGACAGATCTTAACATCTATTAATGTTTTATGTATTATTTTCCTGTTTCTCTGCTAGGTACACATATTACCCTTGTCTTTGCTTGATAGCCCATGAATGCCCATACTGGGTTACGTGGCATTTTGGTGAAATTCATGTCATGCCTGTCAATTTATGTCTTAATTCACTTTCTCTTTTTCTGCTCCTATACATGCACTCTCACTGCCCATTGTCCACCCTTAGCATGCTGGGGCACAGTCATGCTGACCACAAGGTCAGAAGCATAGCATTGCCCAAAATTTCTTGGTATGCTGAAGCATTGCAATTTCCCTTTACCGTGCCTAGTCCAAACTCAGATTTCAATAATTAAGAGATGTGTCTCAAAACTTTTGTCCATATAGTGCTGCACAAAAGCACGGCCCATAAAGAAATGGCTGGATGTGTTTGGTGTGGAAGAACTTTATTAACCCGCACAGAGCCATCGAACAACTTTGCAATGACTACTAGAATTGAGATTGCGAGCTAGGCCTTTTGTCCAACATCAGTGCCTGACCTCACAAATGCCCTACTGGATGAATGGACAAAAATTCACACAGAAACACTCCAAAATCTTGTGAAATGCCTTCCCAAAGGAGTGGAAGCTGTTATAGCTGCAAAGGGGGGACCAACTTCATATAATGGGATGTCATCAAAGTCCCTGTTAGATGTCCAAATACCTTTGCTCACATAGTGTAACACAATTTTATGTATGCTGTTTCATGCATTATGTTGGTAGCTGCCTCTGCCTATGGATGCCATAACATTGTGATCACCTGCCTTATAATGTGTCAGTCCCTCTTTCGCCACCCAAACAGCCCTGACTCATTGAGGCATGGACTCCACTATACCTAGGTGTGCTATGGTATCTGGCACCAAGACAGCAGCAAATCCATTAAGTCCTGTAAGTTGCGAGGAGCATCCTTCATGAATGCATGCTGGTGCCATGTGTTCTCCAAGTAAGCAAGGCAGACTCACCCGGCCATCCACGTGATGTAAAAGAAAACATGATTCATCAGACCATGCCATCTTTTTCCAACGCTCCGAGGTCCAGTTCATGTAGGCATTGTAGACACTTTTGGCAGTGGACAGGGGTCAGCACGGGTACCTTGACTGGTAGCTACACAGCCACATATGCAACACTCTGCATTCTGATACCTTTCTATCAAAACTAGCATTAACCTTTTCAGCAATTTGAGCTACAGTAGCTCGTCTGTTGGATTTGACCACATGGGCCAGCCTTCGCCCCCCCATGTGCATCAATAAGCCTTGGGCACCCATGACCCTGTGGCTGGGTTCACCACTTTTCCTTCCTTGGACCACTGCACACCCGGAATACCCAACAAGAGCTGCGGTTTAAGAGATGCTCTGACCCAGTCTAGCCATCACAATTTGGCTCCTTTCAGAGTCGCTCAGATCCTTACGCTTGCCCATTATAGAGAATGCTACAGACTTTAATGCACAGAGTCTACTGTAAAATTTGGTGGAGGAGAAAAATGCCAGTGGCTGTTTTTCGGAATTTGGCCAAGGCCCATTAAGTTCTAATGAAGACAACTAATATCCTTTCAACTTTGTAGTACCAGGTTGGAGAAGGCTCTTCTCCTGTTCTAGCATGACTGTGCCCCTGTGCACAAAGCAGGGTCCATAAAGACATGGTTTGAAAAGTATGTGTGGATGAACTTGACTGGGCTGCAGAGCCCTGACCAAACAACTTAATGTGATGTTAATTGTGAGGCAGACCTTCTTGTCCAACATCAGTGCCTGCCCTCACAAATGCTCTTTTGGCTGAATGGGCACAAATTCCTTAACTTCCTAGAAGAGTAGAGGCTATTATAACTGCAAAGGGGGCTGCCAACACCATATTAATGCACATGGTTTTGTAACAGGATGCTCAACAAGCTCATATATGTGTGATGGTCAGGTGTCAACATATTTTTGGGCATACAGCATATTTCAGAAACATTTTTTCTACTCACATCAGCAAATGGAGGATTAATCAGAGTGATTACTTGTGGTCATGTGAGGGGGAGATAAAAAAAAAAATCAAAACAACTACACTGTAGGAGATGCAGTTAAGAAAACTGAAATTAGCACAGCATTCTTTGGGAAGGTATCTACTCCAGCATCCATATCTTTTGAAGTATATATAGGCTGCTGCTGCTTAGGTATCAAGAGTGAAGGTTTAAAAGGCATTACTGCTGTCCTTTGGGCTATCCTGCTCACAGTTCTACATAGAAATACAGTTCTCCCTAGCAGTATTTGGAAAAAACCTAATCTCTCTAATAATCACAGTATTTACCAATACACTCCACACTGGTTGTTCATTTAGTATCCAAACTTGCTTATAGCAAATGAAAAAATAAAGAACACAGATAGGCTATAAGTGTTTTGTTTGACCCCAGCATATTCAAGCTCTGTGACAGGTAAGAGGAAAAGAAATGTGAAAGAAACCTTAGCAGTCAGTAAACTGCTATGCTAATACATGTAAAACATTTAAGCAATAGCTGTTATAATCCCTTGTGAACATTAGCGCCTTTGTAAAAATTTTTTTACTACTTATAAAATTACTACATTTTTATTGATGGTAATTTCCTTTAAAGCTAAACCATCTCTTATGTTAATAGCTTAATGCCCAACAAATATAGTAATAAAACCACGAAACAAAGTATTTCTCATGCATTTGTTCAAATGTTTTGTATATGAACAGTGATACACATAAACCTTTAAATACACTATGTATTTAAATAGTGAAAAAACAACCTTATGCATAAAGTAATGCCATACATTTTATATGCGAGTCTGGATACATATGGAATATCAAGATACACAGAACTGGCTGCCAGATACTAGGGGCAGAAAAATAATAACTAGCAGAATTGTTTTGAGGAAAAATATATTATTTCATATGACAGAAAGTATTTATGTATGGATACTTTACAAATGTTCCTCTCCCCAGAAAAGATTAAACAATAAATATAACATCTGAGCAGACACTACCTTTCACCCAAGTACATAGGGCTGCCTTAACGCGCACACAATTATTTTTTTACCTGTAAAATTAAGAATAACTTATGTATTTTTCAAACAAAATACATATTTATCAGTGCTCCCTTATTAAAACATTTTGAACATTGCTCAACATTCAAGAATCTGTACTCACTCAAAATCTGCTTTTACATATCTAGTGCAGTACACAATAAACCTTAGTAGGACAATGCATAAACATTTTAGATGCATTGCTGAAATCAAACTACAATGTTTCAATGAACGCTTTCGATATGTGAAAACTTTGCTAGATGATAAACAGTTTAAATGTAAAATTTTTGTTTAGAATTGCCTAGAATTTTCTTAACTTTTTATTACGAGAGTTGTAGAGCCATTAGTTAAGTTTAATATGCTTCTTGATGTGAGGAAAATACATACGACGTATGTTTGTGAAGAGGACTCCATTCTGATCCATCCTGCTTGAAGAAATGATGACATGCAGGGTTCATATCCATCAAAGAAGAAAGTTCAACCGCTGAACTATTTGTGCAGCTCTGTTATACCTCTTGCAATCTTGCTGTATTTGAACAAATATCAGTTACAGTCTCACAGAAAACAAAATCAGAAGGGGCAGGGAGGAATTACATATGGGCAAATAAGAACCACTTTATAGAAACGTGACCAATCCAGTTGATATTTATTTTTTCTGGGCATGTTCCACTCAAAGTATAAATAAAGAGGTACATCTATTACACAGTGACAGGTCCTGCGGCAGCCTAGACTAGTCTTACCTTGCTTGCAAAAAAAAAAAAAAAAAAAAAATATTGTGTTTGATCTTTATCAGTACGAAATGCATTATGCAAGGAAATATCTGATGTGCTTCAAGATGCATAAACAAATTATATATTTGACATTGGCAGGGTAGGTTCTAAAGACAGCCCTGGTGATTTCATCACAACATTAAAATGTATACTATTACTATATTCTTGTTAGTAAATGTCAGTCAAAACTTTTCAGGAACACATCAGTGCGCACAGGGATTAATCAATTATGTTTTTATTAAGTTAGATAGATTTGAGTTTAATACTGATCTCCTTGGGTGATGGCTAACTATCTCAGTAGTCACATGCAAACCACTGGATGTCTGTTGGTTTGAAAAAAATAAAACCAAGGAAAGTGATAGAATGAGGTAACAGGTTTGAAAACTGAATGGTAAAATGTCTTAACAATTTAGGTCTGTCACGTTGTTCAGTGGGCTAACAGGGAAGAATCCAGGGATTTGTGATCATATACTAGCTCTGGCCAGAGCCATCTGCAGCTGGGTCGATTGGCCCTGTGCCAGTTTGTGTCCGCTTGATGTAAAGGTTTAGTAGTTTCATCTAGAAAGAACATGAGAAACATATTTATTCATGAAAAAACTGAGGAATAATACATTTGTTTATTCAGCTTCTTGATCTCTTTACAGACAACACATTCAGTATGCCATATCTGGTACTACTGAGAGTGCAAAAGCATCAGCAACGTTAACTTTTGTATTCTTAATCATTGTAAGTGCTACCAAATATACAGATGTTTTATAATACTGCTTTGATTCGGCATAGCTGGGGAAATAATGGGCAGTTTAGCATGGCTGACACCCTAACTATAGAAGAATGCATATTGCAAATTTTAAGATAAAAAGCAGTTGTCTTATTCATGATCTAACATTTCTTGGCAGTAATTGGATGTCTGAAAAGTAATTTAGCATCAGGAACATGCTCTACTGAGGACTTTCCACACATGTGCACAGGGGTCTTAATTCCCTGCAAGCAGCCTTCCCCTAGCTATCCATAGATCTGATTGGAGGAAAATATATCACTTTCATGGATAAGTGTCTGGCTGACCACATCTCCACCGCAGCATTTAGCCAGGGATGTGGAAAGGGGCAAATTCTGCATTAAAGTGCACATGATAGCTGAAGTGTCCCTTTAACTTGTCCTGACATTTCTCTCTCCTCAATATCTATGTCATACTGAAAACTTCTGACACTCAAAAGGCTAAAAGTGGTATGACAAGACCAATTAAAATGGTTCCATGAGCAGGAACACTCAACTTGTTGTTACAGTTTTAAGATAACTTCCATAACACTATCCAATAATTAGATTTTACTAACAACAAGTAACATGTTTAACTCGGCTTTACAACGTGTACCTAACTTCAAAAACACACTCCAGTCATCATATGCTCATATGACAGTTGTTTTACTTTATATTTTAGCATTTTCTTTTTAAAAAGGGACACCTCTATACAGTTGCACTATTTTTCCATCTAACACATCTGCTGCCCAGCAGTTTAAATGCACAGATCATGTCAGCTATCTGGGTCATGTATGATTTCCAGGGAGCCTATAAGTAAATACTTCTCTTACTCCACTGATCTGTATGCATTATACTTCCGCAACAGGGAGGCACCTCTGCACACACCAGAGACAACCTCTTACCCCATATGACAGAATTATTACCGTATTTGCTCGATTATAAGACAAGGTTTTTTCAGAGCAAATACTCAAAAAAAATAACCATCATCTTATATTCAAGGTCGTCTTCTAATAGGACCTTTAATAGAGGCCTTACTACAAGACTAAGATCCAGATCCCCCGCAGCACTGCAGGGGACCCGGATCTTCCGCTGCTCACATGACCTGGTGCGCAGACACCATCCTCTGCTGCTCACATGACCTTCCAGTGCTCCACCATAGAAGCCTCAAGGGAAGTGCTGGCAGCAACCGAGGTTGTCTGTGTGCGCCCCGAAAACGTTCACTGCCTGCCGGAATGCACACAGACAACCTCTGCTGCTGTCGGCACTTCCGCTGGGGCTTCTATGGTGGAGCACCGGAAGATCATGTGATGCTGGCGGTAGTGCAGGCCACCAGCAGCGGAGGACTGCATCGCACAGACCTCCACCGGCTGCCCCACTAGACACCAGGGAGTCTGAAGCATAGGTCACACAGGTAAGTTGGGGGGGGTTCAATGGTTTTCTGGAGGCATATAGAGGGTGGCATATCAGGAAGGCAGAGTGGCATATAGGGGTGAATAATGCATATCTGGGGCAAGAGTGGCAAATAGGGGGCTAAAATGCCTGTCAGGGAGGCAGAGCGGCATGTGTGGGTGTATAAGGCATTTCTGGGGGCAGAATGGCATATAGGGCATATCTGGGGGCTGATGTGCATAACTGGGGCAGAGTGGCAAATAAAAGGAAATAAAAAGTCAGTTTTTTTAAGGGCAGAAGGTCATGTGAGCAGCGGAAGATCCGGGTCCCCTGCAGCGCTGCGGGGGATCTGGATATTCATGCACTCTTTTTTTCCCTAAATTATTATTAAAATTTTGGGGGTCGTCTTATAATCAGGGTTGTCTTCTAATCGAGCAAATACAGTACATAAGGTTGTTTCATAATGTTCTATTTTTCACTGCTAGTGTTCATCCCATGTATACAAAGAATGTCAATATAATTTAGTGAATACAGAGATTTGGGGGGTTTTCTTACAGTATGCTGATTAGCTATACATCATTCAGTATCAAACATATAAAAAATGTCTGGTTCCATAGACATTCCTTCAGTCCCTTCTGAAGAAATCACATAGAACAAGTTAGGAAATGGGTGCTAAGGTCCCAGAGGTCACTATGACAGTGTGTGATTATATACTTACTTTACTGCCAGTGAGTTGACTAAGATGTGGTTTGAGGTCATCTCCAATAACTGCATGGATAGCTACGAGGCAGAAGACACAAGATTTCCGGACACTGCTCTCAGAGTTATCATATCCCTAGGAAAACAAAATAATTTTCATGTAAAATATGTAGGCAAAAAATCTCAACAGACAAGATCATCAGTTCTATGAACCACATGTAAAAAACACAGTGTATTGTGCATATAGCAGTAACGGCAGCACACGCACGTTTTCAAATGAAACCAGTCTAAAAGATACCCTCTATGTGATCGTAATATTTAAATGTTTCAATCATTTCTCATTTGGCAGTAACGTCCAGATGCATGGCAAACCAAACTCTTTGCCTACAAAACAATTAGTTACCTGTATTAATCCTGGCACAATTTCAGGTAAAAGTTGTGTTAGGACTTCTTTCGGCACTCTCTCTATAACTTTAGTTTGCATTTTGATTGCAGCTAGGTTAATGGGATAATCTGCTGTCTGGATAATTGGACACAATACTTTGATGCACTGATCAGGACTAATGGAAGTGGCTAGCGTTGATGCTGCTTCTTCTGCTGCTCGTACTACCTATTTGAAGAAACAGAAATGCTAAGATGCACAAAACTATTGCTTATATGGTTGTAATTAAAAAAGAAAAACATTTACCGTTTTCATTTACACAACCAAATTTTAACTAAAAAGTTAAATAAGATCTTACTTCTTTGTGATGGTCTTTGTGTGCCTCAAGGGTTTTCATAATTGTGAGTTCAGCGTAATTTTTAAACCTGGATGGCTGGTTATTGAGTATTTCTCTCAACACTCTCAGTGCCAAGGAACGGATAGAATGCTAAAATACAAAAGTTGAATCATCATGAGCTTGTCAACATATTACATAAACTGCATGTGTTCAAAAAGCGTTTAACCTGCACAACAGTCCAGAGGCAGCAACATTCATTATATGCTTCCTGTGGCAGAAATGTAAAACTCTTTGCAAAGATAACCACTCTCTGGCCTCTATGAAAATAAACATTATATATATACAAATTTATTTATGGAAAGCATGGCGATTGTAAAACACTTTTACAGTAGGTGGACAATGAAAATGAATATTACAAATGGTTAATATATAATTTCAGAATAAGTTTTCCACACTTTATGACATAAGGGTACAGAATGAGAACACGGCTGTGGACTTGCGATCTTACAATATATTAGAATGAAGCAATGGCTTGATTCCCTACTGAAAGCTACACATTAAAAACAGGTTTCATTGTTCAAGGGGATGCCTTGGAATTATTATTATCTTTTATTATTATAAAGCGCCAATAATTTACGCAGCACTTAATACAATACATATATTCAAGGAGGTATGACAAGATGAGTATGACAAACCGATACATTCTGTGGAGGGAGCCCTACTCGCAAGCTTATAATCTTAAGGGAAAATATGTTTATATCTTTCTTACTGAAGCAACGTTAACAATGTTTACTTAAGAGATTGCTACTGAATAGGAGAGTACATTTTACAAATATGTGATGCCCTGCATTTCAGACAAATGCAGCCTTTCACCCGAGTACTTAAGGAGCTAAGTGTGGAAATAAGTGAAGCTCTGTTTTTAATCTTCAAGGATTCTTTTCTTTCAGGAATTGTACCGGAGGAGTGGAGGAAGGCAGATGTGGTTCCTATTTTCAAAAAGGGTTCAAAATCTTTGCCTGGAAATTATAGACCTGTGACCTTTACATCTGTGGCTGGGAAAGTATTTGAAGGGTTATTAAGGTGTAATATTGAGGAATTCATGGGGAAGAACAGTGTTATTAGCAAAAATCAGCATGGCTCTAAGAAACATAGGTCATGGCAAACTAACTTAATTGCATTCTACAAAGAAGTAGAAGTGTAGATCAAGGTGCTGCAGTGGATGTAACCTACTTGGATTTTGCCAAGGCGTTTAACACGGTTCCACACAAAAGGTTAGTATTCAAACTGAAAGAAATTGGTCTAGATGGAAATTCTTGGGTAGAACATTGGCTTAATGATAGAGTACATAGAGTTGTCATAAATGGTAATTTTTCAAGCTGGACAAAAGTGGTAAGTGGTGTCCCACAAGGTTCTGTTCTGGGACCAATTTTATTCAACATATTTATAAATGATATTGCAATAAGTCATGTTTCCGTGTGTGCAGATGACACTAAACTCTGTAAAGTAATACAATGTGAGCAGGATGTTACTTTGCCTTTGCAGAGGGATTTAGACTGGGGGACTGGGCACACAAAGGCATGCACTTTGGGGTAAGGAATGCACAAGCAACTTACACCCTAAACGGTAGTGAATTAGGGATAACAAATGAGAAGGATTTGGGACTTGTTATAGACTATAAACTAGGCAACAATGTACAATGTCAGTCAGCAGATGCTAAGGCCAGTAAGGTACTGTCATGTAGAAAAAGGGGCATCAATTTGCAGGATAAAAATATAATTTTGCCACTTTATAAATCAATCAATGGTAAGACTGCACCTTAAATATACTGTGCAATTTTGGGCACCTTTTCTAAAGAAGCATATTATAGCACTAGAAAAAGTGCAGAGGCGCGCTACAAAATTAATAAAAGGAATGGAACACTTCAGTTATGAAGAAAGGTTAACATTTAAATCTGTTTAGTTTAGAAAAACAGCACCTCAGAGGGGATATGATAGCATTATACAAATATATTCGGGGCCAATACAAACCATTTTCTGGAAATCTATTGGTAAACAGGACTATGCATAGGACACGCGATCACGCATTTAGACTGGAAGGAAGGAGATTTTGTCTAAAACAAAGGAAATTATGGGGAAATAGCTTCTTGATCCAAGATCTGACTGCTATTCTGGGGTCCCCCTAGTTTGTTGCAAAACTGGGAAGAGCTACAAACTGGATTTTTTTTCCTTTTTTTGGGTCAACTGCAATTAACAAATATGGGAAAGGCTGAACTTGGACGCATGTCTTTTTTCAGCCTATGTAACTAACACCACTTCTTGAATTCAGGTATTCCTCATAATCATAAAGGGAACTCTTGCCCTGAATAGTTTAGTTCACTAAACTGAACTAAGCCTCCTTGAGAAAAATATACAGGGAACTCTTGCCATTGTAGTTTTCCAGTTTAGCAGTATGTATTACAACATGACTTTAGTTACCGAACAAGGCAACAGTAAAACATATTAACTTGCCTCTTTGTCCCCGAGAGTTTCAAGCAAAATAAGTAAAATTGTCTTGAAGTGTTCATCCCAGACATTGAAGGATTCTTCCCTTGTGCATCTCATAAGCTCACACAATGCTGCCTTTCTCTCCTCCACACGTTCATTATGGTTTGACAGCTCTTTAAGTAGCTCTCCAACAAATTCTGAATAATCCAGAGGCAAATCAGCTGAAAATGTTAAAAAAATAAAAATAAATGAAAACATCTTACAGAACAAAATTAAAATTTAGGTTATCACACCTCAACCAAGACAATCTGCACTGTAGCCTTTAAATAGTAAAAAGGATGACATATGCATAATATTATAGAAGGTTCCACTAACATTTTTTTTTTTTGAGTTTGTTTTTGGATTATAGTAGAGGCTTTTTTCTTGAAATCCTTCCAAACAACTTGTGGTCAGGTAGGTTGAAGACTTTCTGACCCCAAGACGCAACTGACTTTTGCAATTCTTCAGCTGTGATCCTTGGCCACTCAAACCATTCTCTTCAAAGTATGTTGAGACAATATAGACACATGTCCTCTTACAGGTTGATTTCCAGTTGACTGGAACATCTTAATTATTGCATTTTCAACGCATTTGCTATTTTCTTATAACCACTTCCCATTTTGTGAAGCTTACCAACCTTTTGTTGCACATCACAACTATATTCATTGGTCTTACCCACTGTGATGAATGACTAAGCGAATTTGGTCATGTGCTGCATAATATTTATACCCCATGTGAAACAGCAAG
This sequence comes from Spea bombifrons, assembly GCF_027358695.1. Lineage (NCBI taxonomy): Eukaryota > Metazoa > Chordata > Amphibia > Anura > Pelobatidae > Spea > Spea bombifrons. The sequence continues at coordinate 48,245,372 of NC_071091.1, forward strand.
TCATGGTTGAACACTCATGTTTCCAGTCACCCAGGTGTGATATATATTTTTCTCATTTGAATTCTTAGGGGTGCGAATAATTGTGGAACACATTTAACTTTTTTGGATAAACTTGTTTGTGTTTGCTAATGTTTGATATCCATGAGAGCAGAGTATTTTTGTGTATTTTTAAAAGAAAATATCAAAGGGTTAAACAGACAATTTTTCACATAATTCTTAGTCATATATTCTCCATGGGTGCCAATATTAGTGGAGGGCACCGTAGATCAGCATTAGGTCATGCATAAGTAGCAGTTATACATTTAAATAAATGGTGGGTGATATACTGTATTTCCCCAAGTATAAGACGCTCCTTCATTTTGGGGGCCGAGATTTTAAAAAAAAATATTACATAAAGTAATTGTACTGGCTGCCTGGGCATGATATGAGTGTGAGTGATGTTAGCTGCTAGCAATTGTTAGCAATAGCACACCTATCATGCTCAGGCAGCCAGTACATGCACATCACATTCAGCCTCCCTCTGCCCCCTATACACTGATCCATGCTAACACACACACACACACACACATACATTCATTTACTCCCCCACCTTACCTGAACTTCAGATCTTCTGCTGCCGCTCGCAGACTTCCTTAGGGGCCACTGTTTCCCCCCTGCCTTGCTCGAGCAGGAACAGGAACTGAGCGGAGTCCTGTGATGAGAGGTGCATTCACGTGACTCCACTGGGTTCCTGTGTCGCCGCGGTGGATCAAGAGACGCTGCTGAGCAAAACGGGTAAGCAGCAGGTTCCCTTTCCGGTCCCCTTTTTAGTAAACAATATATATATATATATATATATATATATATATATATATATATATATATATATCTACCACCACAGTATAAGACGCACCCAATTTTTAGACCCTAAATTTTTCTAAAAAAGGTGTGTCTTATACATGGGGAAATACGGTAATTATGTCGAGATATCAACAAAACGTATTTAAAACAACTGATATTCGCTTTTTCATACTCCAAAAAATCAGGTAGCCAAGGAACGAAGGCAGGCTGAAAGACGGATAGGCCCGGGGAGGACATTCCAGAGAATAGGGGCAGCCCTTGAAAAATCTTGCAAGCGTGCATAAGAGCTACAAATCAGAGACGAGGATAGAAGGAGATCATTGGATAAGAGAAGGGACCGACCGGATAGATGTGTATTTAGAGATGAAAGAGGATTAAATGAATCCTGAAGTGCACACAGGCAACCAGTGAAGAGATGTTAGTACAACGAATCAAATCAAACGCCTTTTTCAAATGTTGCAAAAAAATATTTCTCCTGCACAACTTTTGATACAACTTGGTTGGCATCACTGGCTAGTAGAAGGGGTCACTTGCGATAAAGTATCTTTATAAAATAAAAATAACAGATTTCCCTTTGCCTCCTGCCTATTACTGTCTTGCTTTAAGTGTACTTTTTTCATTTTGTGTTCTCTTTATGAATTTGACTGGAGAGACTCTTACCTCACGTATTTAGGGATCAAATTACCTAAAAATATCCATTCTCTTAACGATCTCAATATCGTTTCAATATGGAAACAAATTAAATCCGATATTTTATGATGGAGACAATTTGAACTTTCTTGGATGGGTGGCATTAATGCCCTCTAAATGACTGTTCTTCCCAAACTGCTTTATGTTCTCCGTACGGTGCCTATATCACCTCCTCCTACACTGTTACATTCCATACAAACTTATTAATTTCACTAAAGTTAAAGGTAAATCTCTGATTGCTAACCGTACCCGATTCGTTTCCAGACTCCAAGGTGGCTTGGGAATCCCGCACATAGAATCGTATCACAAGGCTTGCATTTTATCCCAGACTCAAATGTTCCATGGACATGTCAATACACCGACCTGGGTCACTCATGAAAACGCTATCCTCTCACCTTACAAAGTCTCACAGCTCCTTTGGACCGATCGCACACACCACCCTCCTCTCCAAGACCTACCTCCCACGACAGCCTACATGTTTACAGTTTGGAATAAATGCCTACGGCGTTTCCCTTCCCTCACTGGATTTTTTCCCTTTACACCTTTATAAAAGATGGAACTTCTCATTCCTGATTTGACCATCCGCAATTGGCTTCACCCTACATTAGGGACCTTGGGTGACATATCATGGAACTAATCTGGCCTATTTCAACCATCTCGCTCAGACCCATAACATTTCTCATCAAGATTTTTTTCAATCATTTACAAATCGCTCATGTCCTCAACACCCGAGTCGCCCCCCTAACCCCACCTCCTCACATTCTTCACCCGATTGTAAAACTATTTAAATCAGTCCGGCACATTAAAAGGGGCAATCTCTAGTTGGTACTCTCTGCTACTTTCCAAATTTTCCAATAGTAAGCTATCCCATATGTTAGCATGGGAGAAAGTTACAGATCACATTCCCTCTAGAGTCTTGGTTTGAATCAGAATCTATGATGAAGGGAGTTTCCCACTGTTTAAATCACCTGGAACTCCAGAAAAAAACGTAGCTGCCGCTGGTACCTGACCCCAAGTCCGTCTTTCTTTCATGGACCCTGGTTACCCTAGAGCTTGTTAGAGAGGTTGTGGCCAAGAAGGTACAATGTTACATATGTGGTGGTCCTGTCCAGCATTGACCCCATTACAGCTGAGGATATTCTCTATTATTGGCTCTATACTCAATGTCAGGTTGGACCCCCTCCCGGAAGTGAAATTAATCATTCACTTCTTTATCGCTGTAAAATTGTGTATTGCAGGATCCTGGAAAGCTAAAGTTCCTCCACTACTATCAGAAGTACTGTCTGTCTTAGAGAAAATGTCACACCAATCCTCACTTACCTTTGAACTATATAAAAAAGTTTGGTCTCCTTGGCTTAATAACCGGGACACTTTGCCCCTTGATGATTAGCCTACATGTGACTTTGATATGTATATGCTTTGATTATTGATTTCTCAGCCACATACTTTACTCTGCACCACTGTGTTCAATCGCTTCTTACGGTTTATCCTGCTAGAGGAGATGAGCTTTTCATTGCTATACTTCCCACTCGCACCGTCTCCTGCTTCTACACACACTAGAGGACTGCATTGGGATGTGGGTCCCGGCAAAAAACTTGCGGGCGGTCTTTCTGGGGCTGCGGGCGGGAGCGGGCGGTCAGGCACTGGGGCTTCGGGTCCCGGTAATCTCGCGCAGTCCCGCAAGGATGCCTTCTCGCTGCTCCATTACAGTGTCTCCTATCTTGCTCCGCCCATGAACAAGGCGGAGTCACGTGATGTGACGTCACTTCCTGTGACTCCGCCTTGTTCCTGGGTGGAGCAAGAGAAGAGACGCTGTGAGGGAACAACTCGAGGGGAGCCTTGCGGGACTGCGCGGGAAATCATGTAAGGAGGCGGGCGTGATTGGCCTCAAATGTGGCGGGAGCGGAACACCCACATTGCGGGAGCGGGATTCAAAACAGCGGGAGCAGGCGGGAGCGGGATTCAAAAAGCAGTCCCACGCAGGGCTCTACCACACACTACACGTTGAGTGGCTCATGCCATGTATTCTACATGGAACTTCACTTTCTCCGAAATTATGTCGACCCTAAAGTTCATGTTATTATACGCCGTTTTGGTTTGTGTTCTCTCTTATTTTCTTTTATTCCAACATGTATGTTACCCTGATATGTGTCATCTCGCACATGTGATTCCCGGAAAAACACAAATTTTTTTTTTTTTACACGGATTCACTATCTTCACGTACCTACTGATTATACAATGATACAATATGCCAGCCCAAAGGCTCACTCACTTTTATTTGTTACTGTGGATAAAATGTTACCTTGATTGTACCTTTGTGCACTTATGTATATTACAATGGCCTCTATTGTACTTGTTCCATCATCCTCTGTATGGTTGTTTTACTTTTTCCTATGCAACATCTTGGTAAGCTGCACTTTTTCTTGCTGTACATGTTATTTTAACTTTAAAAATAAATAAATAAATAAATAAAACCCCATAGCATATTTAATATAATACTATTATTAAGGGAGTTTTGGGTACTACCCGATACCGCCTGCAGGCGTTTATTTTTCTTGAATAGGTGTATAACACCTGGGGTACTTCCCCGTTCATTTGACTCTTTGAGACTCCCTGGGGTACTCCCCCTGTTGCGCTACTCGCGTATGTTGTGATTTAATGGGTACCTGATATGTATGGTTCGGAGTGCCAAACTGATCAGTCTGAAGTGATACCGGTGTTTTACCTGGCCCATCTAATTCTCGACGGGTCAGACTGGATTCATCCGAGTTTAACCAACCCACAGAAGTAGCAACATCCAGCAAGACTTCTGTGGATGACGCTGTAATCTTAGATGCACTGGGGGAGCCCATTTGTAGACCCAAAGAACATCAAACACCCGAGATCTTCAGAGTGGTCACCCCTGCAGCATATGTCCAATTTTCTAATGAAATGGATGAGGTGCTCTTTGGAAAAAGGAGCACACAATAAATTGAGGGCGGAGCGTCCTAGACCATCTGTGCTCCATTATGTGATGCAGACTCCGGAGCACGATTCTACAATAGTGACATTCCTGGGTGGTCACGGAAAGGACACCCGGAAGGGTATTGAAAAAGGTTTGCGGAGTGCACAAGACAAGTTGCTGGATGTGGCGGGTCCGGCCTCTCAGATCTTTTTACTGGCCGATCAGGCGATAGTGGAAGGAAGTCAGCTGGATCCTCATCTTGTTAGTGAATGTGTCCAACATACTCTGATACTACTGGGTAATGCTAATGCTGCGTTATGCGCAGAATGCAGGAAGGTGGCTTTACTGAGGACTGACGGTCATCTCCTGGAGTTGGGGCAGAAAGAGTTGTGCTCGTCTGCTGAAGGTCTCCTGTTCGGTGAATCTTTCATCAAGGAGATCAATCGTCACATACAGCTTTACTCCTCCTTGGGAAAAATCAAGCCATCCATGAAAAAAGGCTTTTACACCCCAGGGGCGTTTTTCCTCCAGTGTTTTTTTCCCCACACACATTGTGCTTCAAATATGAATTTACAGCTCCTGGTATGTGTCACTGCCGAACCAACACCCCCAACATGTATTCAGCAATATCACCTGAGCACAATGATACCATCTATGCAGGAATCTCGGGAAGATACACAGCTACATAATTGTAGGGTGTGGTCACATGACTCTGCTGGGCTCCTGCTTTTCCTGGCCGGTACGAGAGACGCTGCTCGCACAGTGTGTGCGACCAACGCACCGGTAAGCAACTTGGCCCCCGCGGACAATTAATTTTGGCCGTTTTCTTAAAAATTATTTGGGCATTTTGCTAATAATGCCCTTTTCGGCCGATATATTCCGTCAACCGATATATCGGTGCATCCCTATAAATCACCAACTGCACTGAACTACTTTTAAATCAGGTCAGACAAAATTAATGGTGGAGAGTTCCAGGTGGTCACAATGTGCAGCATAAGGAAGCAACTAACTTTAGGTCCGTCCACCAGTCACCTGCAAGATGACCCCGCCTGCACCAATCAACGAGAACAAGAAAGAGGAAAAAAAAGGTACACAGTCCTAAAGGTGGATCCAATGCTGATACATTGGGTAGAACAGACCACAGCAGAACAAAAAATCAAACAGCTTACCGCATTTTGCACTCAGGTAGTTATTTATAAGCTCTACGTTTAAATCAGGACTAGAAATCAATCAGTTCTCAATAAGCAAGATAAACAATACTCACAAATAACAGAAAAAAACAACAAAATTAAATAGAATAATTTAAAAGCAAGACATCTTGAACATACCTTCAGGAAACTGCTCTGCATCATCATCAAACATCGCTTCCTTCAAAGCTGACTTGTTATAAGAGCCTAAAGAGTCTGAATAGTTGCTTGGGATGTAGTCCCGTGCTCGCTGGTTCAATCGAGGGGGCATGGTGTTGAGCAGCGACGTTTTATTATCAAGAGCTGTTCTTCCTGTATCAGAAGAATCACCACTGCTTCTTAAGTCACCCAAGCCAGAAGCACTACAAACCTTTGAAGAACAATTAGTTTAATTGAGTGCTGTTACATTAGCAAAGAGCATTTCAGGTTATCACTGACCGTTTATTCTACACAAAATACAACTCAAGTAACTCAAACTTTCATCCAGAAAATAAGGTATTAGATTAAAGGTTACATTCCCTAAGACAAATAATGTTAGATGTTTTTTTAATAAATATTAGTGTGTTATTTAAAACTACTTCAGAAAAAAAACAGTATCTCAATTAATGAAAAATCATATATATATATATATATATATATATATATATATCCCACTATTACTTACTGAATCTGTTTCATCCTTTCTAGCTTCACGCTTCACAGGTTCATTCATGTCTTCTTGACTTCTGAAACTAAAATTCTGAATGGCCTCTGTTACACCACGCAACGAACTGTAAATATCTTCGGAGTTCATGTTCTCAGTATCATAGTCAAATGCACTGAAAACCAAGAACAGGGTAAAATACCTTTAAACGCTATTTGATCTTAAGCATGTTCTGAGGGTTTCTTAAACGAAAAATGTATTGTTTTTGGTAGGCACTCAATACCATGTTTATAATTTTGTTTACTGAAAACATATCAATAAAATAGCACTGGATTTTGACAATATGTTTTTGTTAGAATGTAGTGTATTAAATATGTTTTGCACCTGCCTTGTTCTTTATGCCAACTTAGGTCTTACAGTAAGCAGTACATTTATTATGTGTCGCCTCTGCAGCTAGCAGAATGCATTGTTTTGTAATGTTGTGTGGGCCACAGGACCAAGACTAGAATACAAAATATGTTTGGGAAATATCACATCCTACAAAAGAATGTCATGTACATGGGATGGGCTGTGTATGTAAAATCACTGAAAGTGCAGAAAATGACAATATCTCAGTCCCTCCTGTTAGACTAAAAAAGTCATAATCTCTTACTTTGAGAAGCATTAAGTGGATATTTCAAAACTTAGAAATGCCCAGTCTACAGATATTTGCTACTGGCATACTGTCACTATTTTAACTTTGCAACAGGATCACTTTTTAAATGTAACTCCAATGTTTCCTAAACAAAGTTGTCTATAATACAGATATAATAATACATATAATAGTACATGACTAGCCTTTACTGCGCCTTAAAATATCTACTGTTTACATTTAGTCACAGCTTGTGAAAGCAAACAAAATGCTGTGTGGAGTTAATGGACCATAACACAAGTCCAAACTTGCAGGTAAGCAATGTATAACTAATTACAAGAATCAACCAAACATTCACCATATTAGATTTTGCCTTATGACCAAGCTGAAAACACTGTAGTCTTAAGTGCTACAATTAAGTAAACCTAGGAGATGACCAAAATGTTAACTCAAGCTATAAAAGGAACCTTTACACTAACCAGCTTTGAAAATGATAAAGGCTAAGAAGCTTACAAAGGGTGAATGGTTAATAAAATAAACAATATAAGTCAACATAGCATGACTTGGCCAAATGCTGTAATCGAAGAAAATATATTGGGACAACATAATTAATCTATTCATGGACTTATTTGAATATTACTTCTGTTGCAAATATATCAAGTATAATCAATAAATAAAACATTTAACTTACTTTGGAGATAAGGTGTTTTGAGATGTATTTGTTGGAGATGTGAGAGGGCTACCCCAGCTGGCAGGTGAACGTGAAGATGGCCTTGTTAGAGGACTACATGTTGAACCCTTAACACAAAAACACAATCAGGATGGAGACTGACAAACATTGATCTAAACCTTCCTATTTTTCAGAATCCAAAATTATACACACAGTGTTGTACTACCTGGCTGCCATTGCCTGTGTTGCGGAGATGATTGTGGAGAAGCTTGGTTGCCCCATCCTGAAAAGTTTTTGGTAAAGCTCCAAGAAGCATGGTAAACTCGGGGGTGTTAAGCTCAAACAGTGAAATTAGCACCACCTGAGCAGCCTGAAAAAAATGTATTCAGAACAATCAACAAAATTATTTCTTCTCAAGCTCACGCTAAATGATAAAATCCATAAATCTACACAAGGTACTATCCTGCATATGTATATAAGGCCCTATTCCAACTAAAGAAAACATTTTACCATCCCTCAGTTACTACATTGATAAGTGCTTGCTTTGCATCAAATGACAAATACATGTTTCCGTTAAAAGTATGAAGGCAACCAAAAATGACCTTATTACTAGGAATGATGTTTGTAATCACTGCATTTAGCAGTAAAAATGTTAACAACTTAAACAGGCCTTAACATAAAACAAATGTTCCATATAAAGATGTTGAAGTAGTTATTTAAGCCACAGAATTTAGAGTATAAAGCTTGCAGTGGATAGAATTTTAGTTAGGCACAATCTCTCTTGTAGTTCTCCTAATCTACCATGGCACTTGAGCTCTTCGCAATCTTTGTGATCTAGCAACCACGATTTTTCTGATAGTTACGGAACACTTAAGAATTGGAAATCATATTTCTTTGAAGTTAGAAAAAAAAGGTTTCTTATAAGTTTCTGGAATCATCTGAGGATGTTTTTGGAATGTTTTGTTTCCCTGTGTATAGAGCGGAAGTGTTTAAAATAGTACAAACAAAATCTATGCAAATAACTGAAAAACACTGATCAAGTTAATCAATTTTATCACAAGTGCTGGAACATTCCCAATGTCAAACTGCAGCATACGATGCCCCCTATATGCCACTCTGCCCAACCAGATATGCCAGATATATTTTTTTGCTATGTCTTGGTTAATCGACAAGATAGCCATACTAGTCTCTCTTAGCCTGTTGATGCTCTCAGGTAGTTTTTTATTAAGCTTAAGCTTGGTAAAACTTGTTTCACAAGAAGCTACAGTCACTGGCAAACTGAAAGAAATTCTTAAGGAAATTTCTAAATTTGGGTAAGATTCGGCCAAATCATGGCTATGAATAAACCGAAGAATGTCCAAACTAGATGCTGTTGAAATGGTAGTGAGCAACACTAAAGCCTGATGTTTAGAAACGCTTGATCTCAGATGAAAATTCACACATATTCAAATCACGGTTGTATTTTAGACTCAAATCTACTGCTGCTTTTTGTAGACTCACAGTATCCATTTTGATGAGTGGATCACATAAGAGAAAATATAACTCCATTGTCAATTTGCATGTATCTCACAATCTAGGACATGTGTTCTCGATGATATATATCTGGTGTGCAGTCCAAAAGGAATGAATAATATTTAGCTTTTGTTAGCATTGGATATAACTCGGTGAACCTTTTTTGTGAGTTGTGATATGCTGTACCTAGTGACTTCTAAGTTCCAGCAACTAAAAAATAGGGTTGTTACAGGGTCACCATACCAAAGGCTGGGTACCCCAGTCAGTACCTTCATATGGATAGCTCCTGCTATCCAAGGAACAGTCAGACCACCATTTGTGCAGTAAAACAAGAACAACTTTTATTAAAACCACATAGAGCTTATATAGATTCTTAATTCTATTAACATTCTTGCTCAATCTACACAGAACCCAACCCCAAATCCCATCAACTCAGGAAGGGAATGGATAAAGTGAAGGGATTAAGGGATACAATGGGTTTCCCCGCCTGTGTTATCCCCCCCTGTAGTGAGGCTGCTGTCAGGCCAAACAAGGCTGTGCTGGCCGATTAAGAGCTCCAGCCAGGTTACATGATTGTCCCTTTGAAAGGCCGGAGCTGCAGCCATATTCAGTCTCTGGGGCCGGTTATAAAATAAACCACAAAACATTACCGGGTCATGGGATCAGGAATAGGACACAGACGCGCTCCATGACTCGGCTAAGCCACACACAAATCCCCAAAGACCTCCAAAAGACCCTCACCCAACAAAACACTGCCCCCAGACAACCAGACCCAGAGTTCCACGAGAATGTCTGTCTCTGCCCGGGGACAGGAGGTCCAGGGCAACTCCTGTTAACCTGGCCCTGTTACAAGGATCTTCTATGTTACTTGATCCTCTAAGAGGTAAATAGTTTTTAGCGCAAAACATTACAGCATCAAGTATTACTTTTAAAATGTTAAACCCTACTTTTGGAATGGCAGTATTGGTGTGGTGTGGTTTGGCGAATCATTGATCAAACATACATGGGACACAAAAATAGCCAATTGTGTTTGGTTTTTCAAGAAGCTTTCTGATGGTGAAATTGTCAGTCTTTTCAGAATTTTCTACCATCTTCACATGCTGGCTTTCGAACATCTGCAGTTTTTCCTTGGTTAGGTCTATGCTCAATAAGGTAGCACCTTATTTTAACTGTTATGCAAGGCCAAAGGGGGAACATTAAAATTTCGATCACAAATGTACGCATTACTATGAGTATCAGTTATGATATTTAAGGTGCTGAGTGTCTCATGATTGTTAGTACTTGATAATGATGGTATTCTCATCGGTTGATGCAGTTTTTCCTAACCATTTTCCTATTGATGGGCAGTTTGTTATATTCTATTTTAGCATGTTTTCTTCTTTTTAAACTATTCTGCCCCACTGTCTCCTTTAGAATATGAGTATGAGTATGTAAATAAAATACACCTAATTCATCAAAACATAAATCTAACAACGAAAATTTCAACTAGCCAATTTTTCTTAGGATTTGAAAAATTCCAGGAGACATGGCGAATAAGATCCCCTAAGATCTCAGGATCTGGGAAACCATAAGATGCGGGCTCTTACATTTGTGGATTGTTTTAAATAGAACCATAAGGATGTACCATTTCCAGGCTCCTGAATTTCTTTGTTTGGCTCATAAAGCCTACAAATATTTGGAAAGCCCTGTTATCTATATAAATATGGTTATTATTATCATTATACTTTATTTATAAAGCCCGGACAGATTCCGCAGCGCTGTACAAAGAAAATGATACAGATAACGACAAGTACAATACAGCAGGAATGAAGGGCCCTGTTCCCTTGGATAAGGGGTGAGAAACAGGAAGTGAGGACTGCGTGGTAGTGAATGACGTTAATGTAGGGTGAGATAAGGGTTGTAAGTGGGTGAGAGAGAAGTTTTGATGTTTATGTCAGTGGTAGGCTTCCCTGAAGATAAAAGTTTTATAAGCAAAGGTACCAATGGTGTAATGCATTTAAAGCCATTTAAAATTCACCGAGATTGATAAACACCCTTGCAATGACTTGTCCTTGCCATCTGCATTAAAAGCCTCCTAGTTTAGACTAACATGCAAACAGTATGAAAAAGAGCACAACTAGAGCCTTCAGCCTTTGTGCTAAGGTAAAAACCCAGTGATTTATTCACATTTTGGGCTGGTTGAGGCCCGAGTATGTGTTTTGCATGAGACTAATGGAACACGGACAGTAAAGTAGCCTTTGGCACGCCAGAGGTTGCATACTACAATCCCCATTATCTACATCTACAGCCATCATCAGAATACAGACAGATATGATAACAGTGAACATTCGCATGTAGGGAGCCAGACACTCATTGCTGTACTGCATAACACCTATCATTATATTTTAAGCAAGACAATGACAGTGGTACAGCATAACTCCCATCATTAAATAGTAAGTCAGACTTTGGGGGCGGTATAGCACAACTACCATTATATACTGAGCCTGACAGTGGTACAACATGATTATATAGTGAGCCAGACTGTAGCACAGCAATACTCTCATCACTATAATCTGAAACAGGCACTGACACTGGTACACCATAACTTCCTAATGATTTACATAATATAAAATGTATTTTATGTGTATGTAATGATGTGTGCATATGTGAATCAGTGTTTATGTAATTATATCATACTCCTGTGTGTGTCTAATCCAATCAGCTCTATACTGTGTCCCTGAATGGCAGAAATAAAATGTGTTCACCCTAGCCCCCACTAGTAGAGCTGTTGCTAGTCTCCCATCATGGATGTGTCCTCAGCCACCTCATCAGTGCCCCAAACAGCTTTTCTGTGACATCTCTGACCTCACGGCTTGTCTGTGCCACCAGCGCGCATAAAAAAAGTTTACCTCTGTACCATGTTTGCCCCAAACAGCTTCCTTGTGGCATTTGAGAAAGTGCTATCACTCTATTAATGCCCCCCTACATTCGCTGCTGACCACCTCCACATGATGTCCCTTCTCCACTAACTTTCTAATTTGTTTGACTTTTGTTCTTCTGAAGGGGCGCAGAAAACAGTTTCATTAAAAGGCTGGAGCCTCTGAGCAACTGTCTCCTCTGATTGGAGGAACAGGGGAAAGGCTGTTAACAAGGTGTGCATAACAGTTATGCAGCATCAGTTTACAAACACAGATGGAGAATGATATACCTAGAAACATTCCCACACTAATATACTTAGACACATGACAAAAATCACATACCTGGAAACACACTAACATACCCATAAAACCAGATGTGCACAATAACATACCCACAAACATACGCTATCATACCCAGACAGACATCATTCCCTACCCCTAGAATTAGGGGTTTTGTATTAGTGATGCCCAGGGCCGGCCCTAGACCAAGTGGCACCTTGGCAATATTCTTGAGCCCAAATGCTGCATACATTGACACACACACATTTTAACCAGGAACAGGCCTGGAGATATTTCATGGAGGACATTTTCACAGCTGCTAGACTCAGCTAAGGACATTATCATTTTTAAAACAATTATACTGCCACTGGGTTTAACTTATGTTACAGGGAATCATTCTCTTATCTTTAAATAAGAAACACCTGTCCAACATAAACTGATCTTACGTATGCCTGCTCACAAACATACACATATATACTGCACTTGCCTGCACATACTCGCTTGCCAGCACACACTAGGGATGCACAGAAATGAAAATTCTGGACCAAAACCGAAAATGCAGGATTCACTTGGCCAAAGCCGCAAACAAAAATGACCCCACACCCCCCCAGTTCCAGCAGTCAGTACATGCTGCAACCTGGGCATGATAAGAGTGCGACTGCTGTTAATCATATATATTTGGTGCGTTACCAAAAAAAAAAAAAATATTAATATATGATTGTTAACAGCAATCACACTCCTATCATGGCAAGTCAGTCAGTACATCCTGGAATCTGAGTATGCCTGGGCATGATAGGAGTGTTATTGCTGTCATATTGCTATTACTACCATGCACAAGCAGCCAATACATGCTGACACCTGGCTAGCTGCCCCCTTGTGTATTGATGCTGCCAGCAGTATGGGGTCTGCACATCACTTACAGCCTCCCCTGTGCCAATGCCCCCCCTACACATCCATGCTATCACACATTACATTCATACATTCACTCATTCACAAACACTGATTCACTCATTCACAGATACATTCCCTCAATCACACATACTCATTCATAAAACATTACAGCAAAAGCTAAAAAACTTTCGCTTCTTAAGTGTACAAACAGAAAAAACAGCCTTAATCCAAAGGAGTTAATTTGATACTTTTGGTTGCAATCAAACGGTGCAGGAAACATTCAGGTGTGGGAACACTTTGATCAAAGTGTAATTGATGTTGTGCAAGTCATCAACTCCAGAATAGAAGTATCATTCTGCAGAGGCATGACTTATCTTCTAGTTTAAGTTGTATGGAAGAGATTTGTTTTCCAACAGGAGAAAAAAATCCCAAACACAATACTGATGATGTGCCAAGCAAGCACATGTTACAACGGCAATTAGTAGACCTCAACGACTTTGGGAACATTTGAAATCTCTACACCCTCACTTAAAAAATAAATAAATATCGCAAATTCTATAATTCTGCACAATTACGTACACCATTAACTCAATTGACGGCCATACCAATTATTGAGATTTTTTTTTATTTGTAGCATGTGAGAAATTTAGATGCATATGTAAGAAATAACACAATAAATTGTTATTAAAAGTAGTAGATATTGATTGTATTGTAGTTCAGCAGTGACTACTTAATAGTCTCACAGTATGACTGAACTAGGACAGCTTGAGGTCTGGCACAAGGCTTAAAAATATATGATAAAAACAATGAAGTAGCACAACAAACAGAGTTTATTAAGTGGAAATTTATCAGATAATTCTTGTTACAGTTTCGGGAGCACCAAGTCTAATCTAGAATCATTAAAATCACCAGTGCATAATAGTTTTATTTTTTCTGCAATAAAATAAATAATGCAGGTTTCCCCAGGTGTAGAACAAAGATGTGATTAAAAAAATTAACAATTTCAAATTAATCTATTCTGCGGACTAGTTTTAAGCATGTAAACATGAACCACTAATTTCTTGCTTAATTCAGTAAACTAAATAGCACAAGACATTACATTTCTAATTTACACTCAAGCATTAATGGGACAGTTATAATATACATAATCTATTTCATCTGTGAAACAAGAATGTTTAGACTGCATGGCGTAATTTGTCACCTTTGTCATTGTTACCTTATCTTGTACCAGACACAATGTCATCACATTTTAATACCAGTATTGAAATCCAACCAATTCCTGATTGATTCTTTTACCTATGCCCTTCCTGAAGTATGTGTATATAGAGACATATGTTGTCTGCTTTCTTGGGGACTGATAAGCAAAGAGCTATCTTAAGGCTATCATAAATCGCTTTTTGGCCTTTTGGCTAAGATCAAGTGAGTACCTGTGACAGAGGGAAAGCTTGGTCCTCTGGCCTTAGGGGTGGGATAGCAGGAAGCCCGAGGTTGCAATTTGTCCCCAGTCTTTGGTCCAAGACTGGGCGCTGGGCACTATGATGATGTGTGAGGTTGAGTACTTCACTTTTTTTATTTTTTTTTATTTTTTTACTACACATGCTGCTAAGCACTTTTTACCCCTACATTAACTTTTTATTTTTGTATACACTAGCCCCAGCCTTTAGGGTAAATTTATTTTTACAGGGCAGGGAAAGGGCCACATATCCTTTGTTGAGTACGGAGCCACTGACCTCGGGGCTTCAAAGAAGAAGCAGAAAATAAAGCTATGATTAAGTGGCTCTACATGTAGGTCTGCCCCACAAAGGCTGACCGCTTTTCAACTGTTGTTACCCTGCAAGATTTATGTTGGAAGGCTTACCCTAGTGCCTGAAACAGGAGGCCATCTTTACACTCAGTTTCCCTGGAGCCGTGTTATGTGAGTAGGTTTACAAGACAGTGCTAAAGGAGGTTTGCATGCAATGTCTAAGCCTGCTAGAAGTAGTGGTACAGTGCTGTGAAAGTATTTGCCCCTTCTGAATTTCTTCGATTTAAGCTTGTCACTCATTAAATTAATTTTAATATTAGACAGATAATCCAAGTAAACACATAACACAGCTTTTAAATGATCATTTAATTTGTACATGCGTGTACGTTAGGAGCCTTCCAACAATTGTAGCAGGGTTCATGTTTAAATAATTAGAATGGCAATTCAGAGCCAAATACTTAACACCAAGGATCGGTTTAACAGCTTACAACCTAAATCATTAGGAACATATCAAATACCTGGCTTCTGTACACGTTTCCCAATTGACACAAAATAGACAGTGTCCTTGACACGAAGGGTTTATATAAAAACTGACTCTCTCTCTCTCAAGTTAGGTTTTATACCGTATTGGCTCGGATATAAGCTGCACCCTAAAAGTTTGGTTTTCTTTAAAAAGGCACCAAAAAAACATGCTGCCACTCTGTCCCCCCCCCGAGATATGCTGCCACTGTCCCCCCCCCGAGATATGCTGCCACTCTGCCCCTCCTCCGACTTCTTGTAGAAGAAATTCAATAATGTTTTTGTTTTTTTTTGTAAATGACCAGAATCCTTGCAAGTTCTGAGCTGTTTAACCCCTTAAGGACAATAGGGGTTATTACCCGTAGTATATTGTGGGACAATGGCTATTTTAACATTTTTCGGTGTTCCTGTTTAGCTGTGATTTTCTTCTTTCTCATTTCATGCTCCCACACATATTATATATTGTTTTTTTCAGGACAAACAGGGCTTTCTTTAGATACCATTAATTTTATCATATCATCTAATTTACTATAAAAAAAAATGATAAAATATGGGGATTTTTTGTTAAAAAATTACTTTTTCTCACTTTTTAAACAAAAAACTTTTACTCATCTGCAAAAACGAATGAAAAAACCTACTAAATATATTCTACTATTTGTCCTGAGTTTAGAAATACCCAATGTTTTTATGTTTTTTTGCTTTTTTCTGCACGTTATGGGGCAATAAGTACAGGTAGCGTTTTGCTATTTCAAAACCTTTTTTTCCAAATCTGGTAATTCTTCCCCCCATGTGCCATTTCGGGTATCTTTGAAGCCGGCCAATGCAATTTACCCCATCAAGTCATATATTTTTAAAAACTAGACACCCCAAGGTATTTCACATGCTGGTAATTTAACCCTTTCCATGCACTAATTTTACCACCAGCCTTTGTGAAACTTTATGGTAGTAAATTTTTTTGTATTTTTTTCCACACACGTTGTACTTCAGGTATAAAATTATCGCTCCTGGTATATGTCCGTGTCAAACAACACCCCAATATGTGTTCAGTAACATCTCCTGAGCGCAGTGATACCCCACATGCATGGGTTTGTTGGGTTATTTGGGAGGTAAAAGGCCGCCTTTGTGAGGTGTGTATTTTTTGGCCATTTAGACATCTGATCCTACTGCCCCCATGTCCCATATTTGGGACACCTTTGAACCCGGCCAATTCAATTTATCCCATCCACTCATGCATTTTTTAATACGAGACACCCTATGGGCATTTGTAATGCCAATATTTTAACTCTTTCCATGCTGGAATTTTTGTAAAGATAAAGAATTTTAGGACTTGCTTATTAATTTTTTTTTTTTTTTTTGGTGACAGTGGGGATTTTTATATGTTACCATATTATTTTTATTTTTGTAAACATTTTTTAAAAAAAAATTTTTAACATTTTTTTAAATTTTTTTTTATTTTTTTTACTAATCACTCATTAGTGAGCTGGGCTCCATTGACCTTGCATGGTTGGATGCAGTACCTGCATTCAACCTGCAGGAGGAGCTCGAGAGTTCACAAGAGGGTCTGGATAGACCCTCTGAACTCAGATCTATTGTTAATGCCATCCTGTGAATGACGGCAACGTCATTCACAGGATGGCACTTGTGGTTGCTCTTCGGAGCAATCACAAGGTGATCGGGGGTCGGGGGCTAGTGTTGCTGATATGCCTCGATATCGAGGCATGTCAGTAACACCATTTATGCTTAGGAAGCGATTCAGATCGCTTCCTAAGCTGTTTTAGCCGGGCGCCGCCGCGATCTTTCATGATCGGTGCGGCGGCGGCCATTTTTCTTCCGGGGAGGGCTGCCGAGGGCTGCCCTCCCCGGATCCACGGTCAGCCTCACTTGGGAGGCTTCCGTGGATGCTGCAAAGCCGCCGATCGCAGCGAAAACGCCGCGATCGCGGCGATGCAGCTGTTTAACGGCAGCCCGTACATGTACTGGCATTGTCGTTAACCCGTTGCACGGCAACCCCGTACATGTACGTGGATTGTCGTTAAAGGGTTAACATTATGGTCAAAAATATCAATGAAAGCATCAATGAAAGCTGTTCAGGTACCCATAGGTTTCTCCTGTTGGTAGGAGATCTATTGTTAGATCCAATGGCCAGTATGCAGGAAAAAAGGTCGTACTTGTGGATGTGCACATCTACCCGTTTGTTTCTTTATTATTATAATTAAATAATGTAATCACATATTCTACCCTGAAATAGGTTTTTGTAACATAACCTACATGTATCTACAGAGATTGGTCAGGTCTTTCAGGAAAACACAGATTTTATTAGTTTTATTATTTCGTTCCGTATGTACCTTCAAGATCCGGAGTCAGCATTTGTCAGCTATTATATTTTGCATAACTCTTTATAGCAATCCTAAAAGTCTGGTTTGTACAATTAAACATTTTCCTCTGTATACTTTCATTAATCACAGTGTCAGGCCGGTTGGATATAACAAACATTCTATTTTTTACTACAAGGCATTATGATAAGAGAAAAATGTTTCTAGACCCCTGGCACTCAAAGGGTTAAATCTGGTTCTTCCAGCCACTGTGCACTTAGCACTGATAAAGCCTACATGTAATGAACTTAAAATTTATTGATAAAAAAAATGCACAAATAAAAGTAATGGGGTTGTTTGTTATTCATTGGCAGCTGGCATGCTGTTCAGATGAAAGATTAGTCTGAGTGGCACGAGCCGCTGTGCTTAACTGAACTGATTAAAAATGATAGTGCTGCCTCGACAATCTTAGACATTTAACAGTCCATTACAATTCCTGGCATTCAAACAAGACTGAGCTTAACCATTTTTTAAATGCCTACTTTTGCCTCTTTGGTTAAAAATAAAACTGTAAATATCCAGAATATTCCTGAATGACTTTCATGCTTCTGGGTTCTTAAATGATTTATATCTCAAAAGCCCCCCTGGGCAAAGCCATCTTATAACAACTGCTGAACCTTGAAATCATATGTGAATTGTATTTCATGCAAAGTAACTCCAGAATCCCCCACTCAAGCATTAAGTGTTGTAGATTACCATACAAATAAATGCGACTTTCATAAAAATGTTAGAAGATGACTGAGATAAACCTACATTTTTATAAATAAAAAAAAATCCTACCTTGCGAACATCAGAGCTTTTGGGTTCTGTGGTCCAAGTTATAATACGAGAAACTGCAAGTCGTGTCTCACTTGAATTCACAAAGTCTCCAGGATCCATTTGCTGAGCAAGTGTTTCTATATATTTAAGAATAGCAACCTTC
This sequence comes from Spea bombifrons, assembly GCF_027358695.1. Taxonomy (NCBI): domain Eukaryota; kingdom Metazoa; phylum Chordata; class Amphibia; order Anura; family Pelobatidae; genus Spea; species Spea bombifrons. The sequence continues at coordinate 48,264,113 of NC_071091.1, forward strand.
ACCTAAAACAAGAGGTTTAATTACATTTTAATTTTTATATCTACATCTCCCTTTATAGATACACATGATTTCTATTGCTTATGTAATAATATTTTAGCGCATATAACTGTTTTGAGGGTCGCTGTCAATTTGGACCTGTGATCAAGTCCATTGCTAAATGTATAAAGCTGCAAATGAAACTGTATTTTTAAATATTCTAATGAAACACAGGATTCATTGTAATATAAAACAGGCACATTATTACCAGATTTCAAATAAAATACATTCTTAGATTCCTTCAAAATTGTTAGTAGTTATATATAACTACTCAAATTCTTATTAATATTGGGATATTGCTATCCTAGTATCTTTGCCCTTGCCAAGGGCATCTGATTTTTTTTTTCTCCTTGAAGAAAGAAGAAATCTTTGGTAGGTATAGACTTCACTATTACTATTATATACTCTGTTTAACTACACAGCAGTACCAGTAATATAACAGCAATTGGAGAATCCAAAACATCTTTCCATGAATTGATTTGAAATAAATACAAATTATAACATTTGTTATAATTACATAATCTTGAAACCAATTATTTGTGATTTAAGTGCAAAAAAAACCAGTCTGTTTCTGAAAGAAAAAATGAAAAAAAGTACTAAAAGGACACGCTACTTGGGGAACAGACAATTCAAATTTCTGCTACCTTTTAATTATTAGAAATACATAATACATAAATACATGTGCAATAAATAATGAAAAACATGCTTACACCATAAGTCAAATGTATATGAGCTTTTTGCAGTGTTCAATCAGCAAGGCATATACAAATGCAGTTTAGATAATCCTGTCTTGATATTAGTGAACCACAGCTCATTGTTTTCCTTATAATATAATTATCAACCCACAAGCTTTGCTATCACACTGGTTTAGGGCATGATATGTTCAAAAGGTACTCTAACCATCCATACATGCTACATAAGCTTTTTTGCAGAGAGTTAGTTGCTCACAACAAACCCACAGCATTATGTTATCCACAGAGAAATTAAATAAATCCAGCCAAAGTTGTGAGATATAGAGAAGGGTTAAATTAGTGCACCAAAACATAACAGAAATAAGTACACATATTGGAGTATGTGAAAACAGGAGAGGGTTGCAGAGTAGATGAAAAAAAGAAATAAAACTAGAAGAGTAAAAAATAAAACAAAACAAAAAAAAAACCTTTGAGCTCCAAAAAGAGCGAAGCTGGTCCTGCAGAGCTGGTTTGGCTGTCTGAAAGGTTTATGAAAAAGAGAACAAATCCACTATTTTAAAATGGTTAAACAAAGGACCAACATTTCTTTGAGACCCTTGAAGCTGCAGTTAGCTAGGTGAATATTATATGTCTGAAAAATCCAGCATACCAAATACAAATGTACATTTCAGCCTTCTATAAACAATAATTATGAGGTTACAGAAATCAAACAAAAACACAAAGCATAGTTTTGACTCAGAAAAACACTGCCTAATTCCCCATTCCCAGAGAAGTGAGGGAACAACTGTTAAAAAAAGTGAGGTATATATTGATATTTTTGTCAGAGTAATAAACAATGATCAATTTAAGTTAAAAATTAATTATAAAAAAAATATATTATTATATTATTATAATAAAAACGATATTGTGCTCACCAAATTGCTAGCAAATCTATAGATGATGTTTGATACATTAATCCAGTTGGCCAGTGACAACAGAAAAATAGACCTGCTTGCCCTACCCAATTCCAAGACAAAAACAGCATGCACTGCGTTTTGGGATGGTGCAAAGTAAATTTTGGGCCTACGATCTGCCCTATTGTTAAAGGCGAGAATATTTTCAGGTAAGATAAATATATATATATATTTTTTATTTTTTTTTTGCATTTTGGCTAGCATAATGTAAAAAAAATACGAGATGAGCACTTGCTGAGAGTATGGTGAGGTGACCCTGCTTATAAGGTAAAAGGAACAAGCCCAAAACACAGTAACCCCTAACTGTGTAATCAAAATATATCATGAACTGTTGGATAGCGAGCAGAGTATAACTATATTTTGTTAACCTAGCATAATGTCTAGCTGAAGACCTTATTATACAAACATGTTTACTGTGAATATATGTACTAGATACATTTCATTATATTTCTTTTTTTTAAAACAGTGACCTTGGTTTTAATTATTAAATAGACAGGAGTATGTGTATTTTTGTAATAGAGAAATCAGAAAATCAAAGTAAAATGCTTTATCAATATTAGAAAAAGTACCTTGACTCCTGTCTATTCTACGGACTAACACAGTATTGTGCTTTCTCACATTAAAGGGGCATTTTATCCTTCTCAGCTATTATATGCTTTATGAAGTCCCTATAAAATGATTTGGTGTCCTTTTGCAATTTAATAGAGTGGGTTTTGCAGAATCGCCCCACATGCATTACACTTCCTTTGAGCCATACTATTGATAAACATGTGAAATGTGCCATAACATTATTTATGGAGACACATACCTTGAGATTTGGAGTCTGGGTTTGATCAACGGTAAACCTCATGAGGATATTGAACTGAAGATCATTTGCAAAAGATTCTCTGTTTTATAAAAATAGAAAGAGGGAGAGAATTTACACACACAGCGGTTACATGGGGAAAATAGAGGTACTTAAGGTAAGCATGGCCATAAATATACATTACCTAGTCACATCAAGAGCTTTCTGAACTTTTGCTTGCACAGAGCCCAGTAGATCGGCACCCATCTTCTTAAGCAGTTGTGTGATAAGCACAAAAAGCCAGTCCTGTAAGTCCTCCTTATGTACTTGAACAAAATCAACTAATGTTTCCAGAAACATACTGAATACCTACAACATAAAAGGTAAGGGAGACCGAGAAAAAGTATTCAGACCCCAAATGTTAAAACTAGAAGGCACAAAAGTTAGAAATGAGGGTAACGTGATAAGCAAAATCACATGGTGAAAAAAGATGCAGCAACTAAGCAGCCAAAAAGAGTTAGGTATTATTTATTTATTAATTAATTATTATTATAGTGACCGGTCTTGTCTTCCAATTGGTTTAGAAACTGATATTGAAATTTTCTAATGACTGAAACACTTTGTAAATTACATTTTATGCTATGGTGAGAAATCAGTTTGCTATTCTCATACATCATAACTACATTAAGAAATCACTGAAAGGATTGGGTGATAAATATGCATGCATACATTTCAAAATCCCTCGATTTTTCAACTATAGACATGCACTGTATCTAAATCCCACAGAATAAAAATGACTTTTTAAAAAGTATTTAAATAACCACATGTAAATTATAACGAAAATAAAAATTAGTAAAAAAAATACATCTGGGTTGTACTGGGTTGTTTTTTTTTTTTGTTTGTTTTTTTACACTGAAGTACCAAAGTAATTTTTTTCAATATGGCACATTTTATTGTCATTACATCAGATTTTGTTAAGTTAATTTAAAATAAATATTCCTATTAGTAAATGTGGCAAATATAGATATTTTTTTTTTATTTTTTTTTAACTTTGACTGAATACGGTAGGTGAATGTAATTTTAAATATTAGGTTACATACTATTTAATAATTCTCAATTAACCCCTTAAGGACCAGGCTGTTTTTTTTTTATTTAATTTTTTTGTACCCTTTGTGACCAAGGCTGTTTTAACACTTTTGTGGTGCTCGTGTTTAGCTGTAAATTTCTCCTCTCCCATTTAGCGAACCCACACAAGTTATATATTGTTTTTTCAGGACAAGAAGGGCTTTCTTCAGATATCAATTTATTTGATTATATCATCTAATTTCCCTTAAAAATAAATATGAAACATTTAAAAAAATCTTTTACCAAAAAAGCTGATGAAAAAACCTGCTAAATAGATTCTACTATTTGGCCTGAATTAAGAAATACCCAATGTTTTTATGTTTTTGGTTTTTTTTGCTTTTTTCTACAAGTTATTGGGCAATAAGTACAAGTAGCGTTTTACTATTTCAAAACCATTTTTTTTCCAAATCTGGTCATTCTGTCCCAATTTCGGTATCTTTAAAGCCGGCCAATGCAACTTACCCCATCAAACCATATATTTTTGAAAACTAGACAGGCAAAGGTATTTTAAATCTTTCCATGCATGAGATTCTACCACCAAGCCTTTGTCAAAGTTTGTGGCAGTAATTATTTTTTTATTTTTTCACACAAATTGTACTTCAGGTATGAATTTATAGCTCCTGGTATAAGTCACTATCAAACACCCCCCAATATGTGTTCAGCAACATCTCCTAAGTCCAGTGATACCCCCCATGGGTTTCTCGGGTTGTTTAGGAGGTAAAATGCCACATTTGGGAAGTGCGCAATTTTCTACTTGGAACTTTTACATTTGGTCCTACTGCCCCCATGTCCTAATTGGGCCATCTTTGAAGAGGGCTAATTTAATTTACCCTATGAAACCATATATTTTTGAAAACTAGACACCACAGGGTATTTAAAATAGCGGTAATTAAACCCTTTTATCACACAAATTGTACTTCAGGTGTGAATTTACAGCTCCTGGTATATGTCACCATCAAATAACACCCCAATGTGTGTTCAGCAACATCTCTTGATTACAGTGATACCCCACATGCATGGGGTTGTTTGGGGGCTAAAAGGCCACATTTTGAAAGTGAGCTCCCCCCATTTTGGTCTGTGCCTATGCCCTATCTTTGAACCTGGCCACTCCAATTTACCCCATCAAACCATTCATTTCTTTTAAATTAGACACCCCTTGGGTATTTGAAATGCTTTTATTTTAACTCTTTCCATGTCAGGATTTTTGGGAAGATACAGCGCTAATTTTAACACTTGCTCATGATAAATTTTTTTCCATTTTTTTTTTAATTATTTTTGCTGGAACTGGATGGTTCTCCTGATGGTGACATAACTGCATAATAATTTTTTATGTTACTACATTTTCCCCCATATTTATTTTAAAAATATATATATTTTACTAATCACATTGTGATTAGAAAACTGCGCTCCACTGAGCTCAGTGTTGTTGGATTGCCTTGCTATTGAGGCATTTCAGCTACACCATTGAAGTCATGGCCCCTAATACCGATCTTGACACAGAGGCATTACAGCAACAACCTTTAAGCGAAGAAAGCGGTCATAGATCACTTTCTAAGCTTGTTTAATGCCATGACGTGCCGTGCCAGGCACGTCATTGATCTTTAACTGACCATTTTTGCATGACGTGCCTGGCCCATCATAGGTCGTTAAGGGGTTAAAGAAATATAAGGATCTGTGTCTACTTTTTTAAATGTACTTTTAATTATGACTACAGCCCATTCTAAACTTGAATTATATTTCTTCCCTTAGATTTTTGGCACAATGAAAATCCCCCAAGCAATTGAAACTGAAAAAAAACGACATCAATATCCATTATTATGCATTAATAAAGGTTTATAAGTAATGTTTTTGTCTCTGCATGAGCTGCTAAGCACAGTGATTTATCAAAAGGTTAATACTGTATGTCATGCGATTAGCTTATAGATTCTCAGCAAACATTGAGCCAACTTACTCTCTATAGAGAGTTCCAACACAGGGGGCCGCGTGCACAAAAAACAAAAGAAAAAACACATAAAATTAGTCCAATACATTTCCTACGAGTAAAAACACAACATTGTAAAGAAAGAAATAAAAATTACACAACCAATTTAACATTTAATTCTTTTTTGGAGCCACAACCCAACATATCACAAACTATTATATTCACATTCTTTTTTTTTTTTGTTCAAGCAAGGCATTGCTTTTCTAATTCTCTAAGCAGATTGGTTTACCGTAAAATGTTGGGTACAATACACAACAAATAAACTACTATCAGATCACTTGTAAGACAGAAGTTTAGACCAGGGTAGATTCAAATTGAAACAATCCGTTTAAAAAAAGTTAGAGATAAAAAGAAGATAGGGCGGTAGTTCGTCAGACAGATGGAATCTAACGAAGGATTTTTTTTTTTTAGAATGGGCAGGATTAGAGCATGCTTGAAGGTTGTTGGTACAGTTCCATGTGACACAGAACGATTAAACAGGTGGGTAAGTGATGGACCAAGGGAGAGGGATAAAGACTTTGCAAGATGTGATGGGATCAAGGGGAAATGTTGTTGGGTGAGAGGAAGAAAGAAGAGTGGCTAGCTTTTCTTCAGTTGTAGGGGAAAAGGTAGATAGTATTGGTTGAGCAGGGGGGGCAATAGAGGGTGTTGTAGGAGGGGGTTGTAGTCTAATAGTTTTGATCTTGTCTTTGAAGCGGGTAGCAACATTTTGGGCAGTGAGAGAGGTTTGTGGCATGGGTATGGAGGGACAGAGAAGGGAGTTGAAGGTAGAAAATAGGCAATGTGGGTTGGAAGGAGGAGGATATGAGAGCATAGAAGAGTTATGCAGTGAGAGAGAGCAGAGTTGTGGGTGAAAAGCATGAATTTGTAGTGAGTAAAGTCTTCCATGGATTTGGATTTTATGAAGTAGCGTTCGGCAGTACTTCTGAAGAAAGTGTGTGATTTTGGTATGCCATGCTATTTTCCAAGCCTTGGCTTGGTGAACTCTGTGGGTGTCTATTGAGATTCCCCCTCCACCTGTGCATTTGCGGAAAACACTACTACAACAAATTCTGCTGACTCAAGATCTATAACTAATAGTTCTATTTCCATGGGTGTGTCTTGACAGACAGAAATTAGAGCTCTTGGTTTCAGTAAGGTGCTCAGCACAGCACCGATTTTAAGAACCTGCCATTTAGATGTATCATTTTATGGGAAGACCTATGAAGGTAAAAATCCCCAGGCTGAAAAGATAACCCAGTAGATAGACATTCTGCAAGAATCCTGGTGTGCCCTCACTCACGGTGGGCACCTTGGTGCATTAAGATGCATTTACATATAGGCTAACACATACACAGTAAGTAGATAAATTAATTTACCTTGCTATGGGGATCTGCAAACATCCTTGTAAAAATCTCACAGAGTCTTTTCAGCTCAACACGACTGTAAAAACACAAAACAGCAGTAATTATAAAATTTTGCATAAACACAATTACTTGACCAAGGGTGCATTTATTTAATTAACGTCCTTGTACTGCTCTAATCAGGGTGCAGAATGACTGGATGTCAACTTTGGGTATTCTTTGTTTGAACTATAGAGCAGCCCTCATGATGACAACATCACTGGGGTCTGTTGAGGGAAATACCTGGAGTTCCCCTCTTTTCACTATATTTTATAAGTACCACCAACATCAAAGTACTTAAAGAATAAAAAAGACAGCACTGACTCAGAAGTGGTAGATGCTTACAGATCTGAGCTGTCAGTGAAGTTCTACAGTATAATTTGAAAAAGCTGCAGAGCCAATAAGAAGTTGGATCCTAGTGATCAGATCACTCCTTAACAAACATGAGTGATATGATCAAATCCTTGGCTATCCCACCATCACTCTTGACACGTGCAGCCACTAATTAATAAGTGATTGTTTATGTGAGCTAAACCTGTCATGTACCATTGATTACTTTTCTACTTTACAGTATTTCATATTTTCTGATATAATAAATCACTACAGAATCTGCTGCTGCTCAACAGTAAATTCTCTATATTGACACCTATTAGCATTACCCAACACCAACACCTAACCGTAAATTTTTTTTTTTAAACTATGAGTAATTGGTTATTTTATTTTTTGACAACTACATTATTGGTCGGCTTAGATGTTTGCTAAATAGTTAATTTGAAATTGATTTAGTTATTTGATTGCTAATTGAAAGTATAGTTCGTAGCTTGCACAGATTGCTAAAACATTCCATACAAAGCAATGTAGTCCCCTGGTGGTAATGTGCCTAATATGCTGGACTCGAAGTGGGGCTACAGTCTCTACTACCGTCCAATGATCTTCTCTGGAACTAATAAGTAAAAACGCAAAAATTACTAATTTTTGTGTTCTGGATTTTGTAGAAACTGAAACCAATTCAAATGCAGAAACGCATTATCGTCAACAGCAACTATGTGGCAAAGTGAGAGCAGTATGTGTGAGAAAACTTTCTGGGCTTTCACATTAGCAATGGGCAAAAAAGGAAGGAAACGGAACTCCTCAGTACATAGGGAGAATACAGCTACTCCTCTTTCTAGACAGGGCAGAAACATTTAAATACCACAGACCTCTACTCTATTGAAATAACAAAGTGGGCAACTGCCAGAAAACTTTATTGAGTGGGAAGAAATGTATGTGCTACCAGATAATAAAGGAAATAAATTCCCAGGTAAGGTATTCTCCGTTTCCCTTGCTATTACCTGTTGCACATAGGGAGACATATACAAAAGATCAGAGAGGATGAGTTGCTAATTTACAGAATATAGATATTTAAGTGTAGTACCCATGTCGGTAAGAGTAGAAACACAATTATCTTTAGCAGGAAAACTGTCAGCACCATATACATAAATAACAGGACCAAAATTGCTAAACATGAGTTTTATTAATTTTTTTCAAAATTACCAGGCTCATATCTCACAATCTAGTTAGAAATTGGTATAAAAACAGTAAAATAAAAATAAATTACAAAAAATATATTTCACCTTAAAGTTCTCTGGTTTTTTAGAAGATTCTGCAGACCAAGCAGTCCCTCTTTCCTCTCAGACCAGTTTGAGCTTGCACATCGGTTTAGGACCTCAGCAACATCCTCTGTTTGGCGCATATATGTGGGAATGGTTCCATTGCGCGAACTATACGAGCGTTCGGAGCAGGCACTTGAGGCATCACTATTGGCATCATCATCTGAATACATGCCATATGACTCATACCTTCGGCGGGCTGGTTTTTTCTGTCAAAGGAAAAAAAATTGTTATAACAGATATTTTGTACATAAAATATAAATACAAATACACACACACACATATATATGCACACAAATTCACATGGCATAAAGGGGTTGGATCTACAATATATTGCTTTCGCAATTATCCCCATAAAATAAAATATTGCATACATTTAACAATGTCAAACAAAGAGTTCAAACTAACTATTCTTAGCTGTGCAGGATGTTTTGGATTTTAATTGGTCCTTGGGCACAAAATCTGTGCAAACATATGAAACTGTCACACAATAGGTTTTTAACTACATGAAGGGATTTTACAATCTCTTTCTGTCTGTGAAGAAAAAAAAATTAGTTTTTCTTAATCAAATGTCACAATGACATACAAACATTTTAATGCTAAAACTAATACAGGTTTAGTACTAAACACATCACCAAAGGGTCAACGGGTGCTAAATACAACAAATACACTTGGTAGCTAAAACCTGATTGCTGGCCTTATTATATGGCATTACGTTAAATATTGTAACATTCATCTTTTTATAACTAACTTTTTTGCATTTACATATGTAAATTACAACATAAACTTAAAAAATATATATACCTTTGTCCGTATGTCTCCTAAGAGCTGAGAGCAGTAATTTATTGAAAAAGAAAAATTGAGAACATTGAGGAATCATTATTTAACAAAAATAAACATAAAGACCCATAGTATCAGGAGTTAAATGTACTGTCAACATTCATTATGCTAGACATTCACGGTGACACATTAGCAGTAACTAAAAGTGCAGAGGAAAGAGAATGAACTGACAGTACACTTGGACGACTCTCTAGGGAAAGAAGACAAAGGGCTATTAATTTCTCCAGTAGGAGTGCTGGACAAGTGTATGCACAATCATAAATCGTACACAAATCAAGTCTTTTTGACATGGTGTTCTCAGAATTTGCGAGCGATACGTAGTTCTAAATAGCGGAACACATACGTGACATGTAGCTAGATAAAAAGACGAACACATACCAAAGCATCAGCAACAGCTTCTTCTACATCAGACCCTGTATTCAGCACTCGCATAGCACTGACAGATGAAGACAGTCGACTTTGTTGACTGATGCCATATCCTACACCTGTTGGAGCAGAGAATATTCAACTTGCGAGCTGACACTGGTTTTCCATGAATTCTATATGGTAAACTAACCGAAACGTTGATGAGCAATTTATACATTTGAAAAGACCAGTGAGTGCGTGTTTACTTTGGGTATATATATATATATATACACACACACATACATGCATGTTAACACAAAATAACATGATGTTAACATGGAAAATGTAACTTTGTGCAGACTGTAAACTTTGTATTTTATTCCAGGAATGACTAAATAAACCCTGCCTAGGTGACCTTTTTGTAAATACAAATACTAGTTGTGAGTCATTATTTAGAAGACCCTGCATTTAGAAGACATGCAAAGAACAAAGTTTTTACCTGGATGGACTATGGGGTGTATTTAGTAAACATGACGATTTTACAGGAGAGATGAACGTTATTGACGCATTTGAGTCGGCTGTGCATAATGTACACCTCTGACCATATAAACCTGTGAGATGATTTTTCAGAAATCTTGGCCTACTACCATGTATTAGGCATGGCCAGCCTGGGCCTTCGTAAAGGAGTAGCCCACTAGGGTTAGACCTTCATAATGCCAAGAAGCTTAAATTATCAACCCAATTATAAACTGTACACAAAAGGTGTTTGTTTGGGATGCAAAATATCAATACAGTAATGAGGAACTTTATTTCTGTGAAAAAGGAGATTTGTATTTCTTAATCAAATGTACCAACACAAATATAGACTTATAAATAAAAAGTGCAGTCAGTTGCAAACAAATAAATTCAGTTTCAAATGTAGTCCTGAATTAATCCCTTCACGACGACAGACGTACATCATTGTCAAGGTTTCCTCATAGGACCAGTGACGTACCTGGGGATTGCAGGGATACTACTGCGGCTGTCTACCCAGAGGTCCGTGGAGACAAGCACACTGACTCAAAGACCCCCAAGACTTTGACTGCTCCTACAGGAGCGATTATACATGCTCACATCGCTGGTTTACCACCATCGCATTTCCAGCTGCCACAGGTAGCTACAGGGAAGGGGGCTGTGTTTCTTGGGCCGCCACACTCCCCTACTGACCGATCGCTCCATGAGAGAGATAGCCCAGCATGAACCCCTTTAGGAATATTTTAGTGGTCAATACTCTTTTTCATGAGGCACTACTACTCCTATTTGCCTGGAAGCTGGGCAGACCATCAATAACAAAAAAGAACCCCCACGAGACTTTAATTGCTCCCACAGAAGCGATCATGCATTGTTAGGTCCAGGGTTGCAGCAGTTCTGTCCCAGCTGCCATAGACAGCTTCAGAGTTAAAATATTAACGGGGGGGGGGCTTGGGTTAGTACTGACCTGGAAGCAGGGCCGGCCTTAGGGGTGTGCGACCTTGCCACGGCTGCACAGGGCGCCATGGCAACAGGGGCGCCTTCTGGGACTTAAATGAAAAAATCGTTTGTTTTTTTTGTAACTCTATTTAACATCCTCCATGTTAAATAAAGTTTTTTTTTAACTTTATTTAACATGGGCGATGTTAAATAAAGTTTAACAAAAATAAAAACGGTGTTTTCATTTAAGTCCCGGGCAGGGGCGCCGAGCGGTTGCTCGTGAAGTTTTCAGCAACTGCTCGGCGCCCCTCATTCTCCGTGACTCCGTCACGGTGCCGGCGTTTCAATTACTGTCAGTTAAGAGTCTGCTGCAGTTTAAAAATGGGCTGTTTGAAAACAGTGATGTGAGTCATTCATATTTAACCCTGTAGCTACCAAAATGAATGAAAAGAGGCGTTTCCAAAATCAGTTTGTAAATTTTTTTCCTCATTTGCACTGGCTATGTATAATTTTTATAGGTGAAACCGTATTAAATGATGGTGTGTATAAGTTATATTATATTATATATATATATATATATATATATACACATACACATATACACACACACACATATATATATATAAAATTTAAAAGAAAGCTCTACTTATCCTGAAAAAAGAAAAAAAAAAACTATATATAGTTTGTAGGGGTGGACTAAATGAGTAGGTGGGAAATCACAGTTGAATAAAGATGTAGCAAATACACACAATTTTTAGCGCAAACATGGTAAAAAAAACCCCAAAACCCAGTCCTGAGGGGTTAAAGGTACTCTCAAAACAGAGACCACAGAGCAAAATATTTATTGCCATTCATTTTAACTTTCCAAATAAGCATTTTAGCTCAGGGCAACAAAACACTTTTTTCATGTTCTACAAAAAACACTTAAGATGCACTTAAAAGAGACACAGTTAAATGCATATGAAAGCTATGTGGTCCTTTAAAACTCATTTGTCCCCTTTCCATGTCCCCCTGCCAAATGCCAGGCGGCATTTGTGTTTTCAGCTACTTTTAATAAGCATTCTTCTACAGAGGGTGTCAAGGATATAATATATATTAAAGAAATATGTCTCCAGTTATTCAATTGAGGAACTTGGCAAGCAAATATTTGCATTTTCCTACATATTGGTCAATATCTAGCTATTGGCTGGATATCCAAAGTAAAGTCACTGCCTCACAACAAGAACAATCACTGCCACTAGTTGAACTGACTGTTTGGGGTAGACAAACAGAACCACTAGGGAAAAGGCTGTAATTTGAAATACAAATGCAAATATATTAACCTTTGTTGCACTTCTAAAAGCAATTTTATATGTTAGCAGTTTACTGAGAAGATAACACCAACAGTTTGAAGAGAAAAATAACAAATACATAATATCAGGTATACAAAAGAGATCAAAGATAAGCAAAAAAAAATATAAAAAATAAAAATACATTAAATTAACAAATGGAAGGAATGAGTAACAGTCTGTGACTTAAAATCAAGTGAAAATCTGATGAATTCAACTAGAAAATTAACACAATTTAGCTTAAAAAAATTAGAGCATTAAAACATAATTGTTTTAAAAGATGCAATTAAAGGTTTGTTCAAAAATAATATAAAAAAAATAAATCAAAGAAAATTGTTAAAATGGGGGTTACAAGCACTGATTGCACAGACATTGAAAAAAGATTTACTCATCCTTCACCTGAAGCCCCATACACGTCAGGGGTGTGGAGAGCACCAGTAGATCTGGAGTGATGTCTGGAGGCTGTAATTATAGGATCACAGAAACTATATCTATCACCATGGGAAGAATTAATTAAACAAATTGCTTAGAAAAAGTACAAAGCTCAGGAGAATCTGAAAGTAGAACAGCAAGCATGCTTCCCAGTTAAAGCGGCATCAATGTTTGTTGTTACCAAATACCAAATATAATTCTGAGTGTAACCATGTGTTCGGTATGATAAATTATACAAGCTTAATTTTCTATAAGGCTTTTCCTTAATAGAGCCCGCCAGTGTAAAAAACTCTGTACAAAATAGGCAAGTAACTTTAGTTGGTTTGTTGTTTATAACCCCAATTTCTCTTAAGAATTAATAAAGATTTTAACCATATTAAGAATGGGAAAATGTCACTGATATAAGTGCAGACATTCTATTTCTACATACCGGTTAGCAGAGGATAAAGATTATAGGAAGTTAAGGTGGTATCTCACCATAACAGAAACTAAGTAAAAAAGGAGAGGTGGCCATGCATTGTCAAAGTTTTCTACATGTACTTACCAAGAGGCTGAAAAGAGCGGACAGGGCTTGTGTCCCTGCTGCTTTCGCGGCTGGCCTCCCGGCTGCATCCCTGACTCACACTAGGTCGAGGGATACGACTTCCTCGTGCTAGTGTGATTCAGGGAGCACATCAAGTGAAGAAAAGAGAAAAGAAAGAGAAACACACAAGAAAAAGTCACAGATTTTGCCCAAACACGATCTTAGTACAGATTAAGTTAGCTAAACAGAATTCATACACAAAACTTTACGTTATAACTTTACAATCTTAATTACTTAAAAAGACGAAATCCATGTGAATAACAGAATACTACATAGTTTAGCTACCTGTTAAAAAAAAGGGTTTTGTTTGTTATTGTACATTAATGTTCATTTTCTAACCAGGAGATATACAAATGTCATACTTGCGAGCCCTTGTGTCATACTTGTGAAATACACTATATGGACAAAAGTATTGGGACACCTGATCATTACACCAACAGGGACTTTGATGACATCACATTCTAAATACATATACATTAATATGAATTTGGTCCCCGCTTTGCAGCTATAACAGCTTCCACTCTTCTGGGAAGGCTTTCCACAAGATTTTGGAGTGTTTCTGTGGGAATCTTTGCTTATTCATCGAGGAGAGCATTTGCGAGGTCAGGCACTTATGTTGGATGAGAAGGCCTGGCTTCGTAATGGCTCGTTCCAGTTCATCTCAAAGGTGTTCAATGGGGTTGAGGTCAAGGCTCTGTGCAGGCCAGTCAAGTTCTTCCACACTAAACTCATGCCTTGCTTTGCCTACTGGGGCACAGTCATGTTGAAATAGAAAAGGGTCTTCTCCAAATTGTTCCCACAAGATTAGAAGCACAGGATTGTCCAAAATGCCTTGGTATGCTGAAGGATTTCCCTTCACTGGAAGTAAGGAGCCTAGCCCAACCCCTAAAAAGCAGCCTTATATCATTATCCTTCCTCCACCAAACTTTACAGTTTGCACAATGCAGTTAGGCAGGTAACATTCTCCTGACATCTGCCAAACCCAGACTCGCCCATAAGCCTGCCAAACAGAGAAGCGTGATTCGTCCATCCATATAACTCGTTTCCACTGCTTCAGAGTCTAGTGGCAGGGTGCATTACACCACTTGATGCGATGCTAGGTATTGTACTTGGTAGGGCTGCAACAACTAATCAATAAAATCGATGAGCGATAATGAAAATCGTTGCCCACGAATTTAATTAGTTGAATCGATTTTATCGATTATAAGATGAGGATTTTTTTTTTCAGATGCTCTGAAAAATACCCCTCGTTTTATAATCCGACCTGTCACTTACAGCAGTTACTACATACAGTCCCTCCCTGCAGTCCCACTGACGATTGACCATGCCCCCTTCCTTATAGCGTCCACACTGCTCAGCAGCTCATCTGACAGTAAGTATAAAATTAATATTTGGGCTGCTGAAAGTTAGGGGAGGTGGTGGTTAATTTAGGGGCAGTTATGGTTGATGGAGTTTTTAGGGTTAATTTAATGCTGAGGACTGAGGGTTAACTTAACCCCTTGACTGCTAACGACGGCATGGTGCCGTCGCTAGCAGTCCCAGTCAGGTGCTAACGACGGCACCATGCCGTCGCTAGCACTATCTTACCTTGATGGAGGTCTGTGGACCCCCATCACCACCTACCCCGGCGATCTGCTCCTCACACTGAAGGGCATCACCGGGGCCACCCGATCCGGCCGATGACGGCACGCGCAATGACGCGATGACGTCACCGCGCAACTTTATTGAAAACTGACAATTGTCAGTTAAAGAGGTATGGGGGCATACTGCTTAGATGCCTGTATCTCAGGCATCTAAGCAGCTACAGATCCCCAACATATACTGTTGGAAAGGTAATCGCCTCACCTTTCCAACGGTATAATGTGAAAAAAGAATAAAAAATATTAAGTTAAAAAAATAAAAATGTACAAAAAAAGTAAAAAAAATGATTTGGGGGTCTCTAAAGGCAGATAAATAAAGATCAAAATTGCCTAGAGACCCCCAAATTAAATTATTTAAACAAACTAGTTGAACTTTAAAAGTATTCTAGCTAAATGATCACTGTGGTAGCTAATGTTACCATAGTGATCATATAGCTATGAAAAAGTCACATTCCCTTTTTAAAAATGGCCGATACTAAATTTTAACCCCATGATCCCTTTGATCATGGGGTTAAATTTAGCCAATGGTAGAGGAAGCCAATTTTTGAAATCCTGATGAACTGCAAATATTATTAGAATCAGCCATTTAGCCTGTGCGGTACGTGAGTAACCATCTCAACGCTGGAGCGCCTTGCATTTTTACTGCAAAACTTATTTTTGCTGTATAAGTGATTTTTTTTTCTCCCTTTACCATCATTTCTTTGGGATTGTAAGGGGAAAGAATGGTGTGTGCTTCTGCGAGTGAATGTATGGAAAGTATGGTGTGTGCTTCTGCGAGTGAATGGAGATATGAAAGGCGTGTGAATGGTCAGTAATTAGGGTTGAAGCCTTGACGTGGCATTACTGCTCACCTAAGAAGTTAAATTATGGCACAAAAAGTACATATTTGCAAAAACTACACCCCTTGGCGCATCAAATGAGGGGCTGCATGTGTTTCTAGTACAAACCTGAAGTGCGCAAGACACAAATGAACATGTCGCTATGGTTAGAAAAAACATTTTCTAGCCAAAGCGACATATTCCATCATTATTTGTGAACTCAACTTTTGTCCAAGAAATACATGTAACCCCTCATTTGAAGCTCCAAGGGGTGTAGTTTCTTGAAATGTGTACTTTTATGTACCCTAATTTAACTTCCCAGATGTCTAGACCACTTTAACTTCAGATATGGCAGATTGGAGAATCTTGTTAAAAAATTGTCTTAAAACATTTAGGGGTGATACCTGCATTTAGACAGCTCTAGACAGCTGGAAAGTTAAATTATGGTACATAAAGTATATATTTTCAGAAACTACACCCCTTGGCGCATCAAATGAGCAAGACATAAATGAACTTGTCGCTTTTAATTTAATTTTTTTTTTATTTTTAGAAGTGTGATATTCACTTATTTGTTGTGCACGTTAGATTTGTGATACAAATACAACTAAGACCTCATTTGCTGCAGCTGGGGGTGTAGTTTCTAAAAATATATAGTTTCGTTGGCATATTTTAACATCCCGGGCAGCTAGAGCTGTTTAATTGACGGCAGCCATGCATTAAATTTAAAGATGTCTTTTGTGATAGTCTAATAAATTTTACTTTTAGCTATACAATATTAGAAAAACACAGTCTACTGTTCTCAATTTCTGTTTATTTTAGACCGGTTACCTACTACAAATATTTAGCAACACAGCTTTTGATATTAGAGTTTAGAAAAATTACGAACTAGTTTTTATTGAGTCGGAAGTGACAAATTACACTTTTTTCCCATTTTTGGCTTTATTTTGCAAACCTAATGAGACATACACATATAAAAATGTATATTTGGAATCTGCTGGGTGTGCTGGTTTGTATAGTTTATTCCCAAGAAATTTACTTCTAAACGCGTTTAAACGTGAGATGCACCAAAATGCCGAAAACCAGCTTAGCACCAGGTTGGGAAATGGCTTAGCAGCCAAGGGGTTAATTTAATAAGGTTAATTTAAGGTGCAGTTAGTTGTAAAGGGGGGGAACTAAAGGGGAATCTAAATCCTGGGGGCAGTGAAGATTAATCCTGTATCTTAATTAATCCTGAACAAATCTGTGAATCTATGAGGGCAGAGTGGCATATGTGGGGAGGGCAGAGTGGCATATGTGGGGAGGGCAGAGTGGCATATGTGGGGAGGGCAGAGTGGCAAGCCTGGGCTGAAATGTGCATAACTGGGGGGAAGGGACAGGTTGGGAAATAAAAACAAGAAATGCATTTTTATCAAAGTTTTTTGTATTCTACTGTTTGTTTTTACCACCCTGTTTGTTTATTAAATGTTTTAAAATAAATGAAAAATTTACATTTATTTTTTTATCCGATTAATCGAAAAAATAATTGGCCAACTAATAGATTATGAAAATAATCGTTAGTTGCAGCCCTAGTACTTGGTGATGTGAGGCTTAATGCAGCAGCTAGGCCATGGAAACCCAACTCCTCAGCTATGGAATTAGCAAATCGTTGGTGACTTTTACGCACCATGCGCCTCAGCACTCTGTGACCCTGCTATGACACTTTATGCGGTCTTCCGCTTCGGGGCTGAGTTGCTGCTGTTCAAAAACACTTCTACTTTACAATAACAACACTTACAGTTGACTGTGGAATATCTAGCACGGATTCAATTTCTTAAACTGACTTATTGCAAAGGTGGCAGCCTATAACAGTACCACGCTTGAATTCAATGAGCTCTCCACAATGACCTGTTTTCCCCCACAAATGTTTGTAAATGCAGACTGCATGGCTAGGTGCTTGATTTTTTACACCTGTGGCAATGGGTCTGATTTAATAATTAAGAGGTGTTACTAATACTTATCAATATAGTGTATTTTCCACTTGTCCCAAATCAAATCACCTTTTCTATCATAAGGGCATCCAACCCCATCTAATGCCAGAAAAGTTGCCACATTAAGTTTTAATTGGTCACTATCCAAGCACTTTGTCATTTATAGCCCAGGAAAATATGCACTAAATATGCACCATTCATACTGAGATGATAACGTGTATCGTTTGGCCACACTTATATTATTGTATTTGTTCCTGTTGGATAGTTTATAAACTTTCCTCATTCTCTGGTCATTGTATTAATTACAGTGGAATATAATTTTCTGGCTGGTCAGATAACTTTTATATATAAATAAAAGTGTAGCAGAGATAATCAGCACTAGAATATTACAATTGAGTTAGCCAAAATAAATGGAGGACATAAACACTTCTTCAGGGTAACTGTATAGATATTATTTCAGAAAATTCAGTTATAAGGCAAACTTATATTTGATAACTCTGGACTAAAGGTATGGTTCAATTTTCTGGTATCCTTGCAAATACAGAGGGGGGGGGATTCTGCATAATTCCCCATATGCATTTTCCCCTTTGTCCATTGATCAGGTTTGGTTAAACGCATTTCTATGCACGTGATATACTTACCTACAGTCAGCTCCAGCACTGGCTTTGCAAATGCTGCCGAAGGAATCTGTTCAGACCCCTTTGCAGATGCAGCCACCAAACAATCAACGGCAAGAATCGTTTGACCACAGAGGAGGAAGAATAAGGCATATTAGAAACAAACTGGAGCTCTTCCTGTTCCTGACATGCTGGAGTTAACAACCTGGATATCTTATGGCACATTCCACCACGGACAGAATCTATCCATTCTCCTTATCTGATTTTCCTTAATCCTTCCTGTCTTAATCCTTAATCCTTCCTGTCTCAATAATGGATATTTCTATTAAGGGTGCTCCTAAATGCTTCCTGGACACAAGGCATAGTACCCGTTTACTTCTTCATAGACCGCTGGGAAGAATAATATCCTTTAGGTTCTTTCTTGAGTTTCATAAACACCCAAGTGTCTGCCTTAAATATGAGTATGAACTAAATCTACCAAATCTTGCGTCTCTCTTCCTTAACCACAATATAAAGTATATAATTTCCAATAATGAAATAGGGGGTTCACCTCTGGGTTTACATTCAACTAAAACCCCATTACCCTCTACAACTTTAATATAAGTATTCTGCAAGGTCAAATTGCCTATGTGTTCCCTTTCAAATTGGGTGTCAATATCCATGTTTACAACATTGATCCATTAACCTTTCAGCTAAAGAAGTTCTATTTGTAAAGAAGCAGTGGGATAAGAAACAATAGTCATCTACACAGAGTACTTCTACCTTCTCTTTTGTAAGAACATTCGAGGGTAAAAGGAAGTTTTTAGGAATTATGTTAATGTCACTCCACAAGAGCCAAAATTGCCTTGCCCTTTAATTAGTTTTTCAAAATATACAATTATTGGTCTGCTCCATACCAAAAACATTAGTGCACAAAATAGTTTAATCAGAACATTATCCACATTCAATGGGTTCTGGCAAAATATTGACATCCAATTTATACGTGTCCCAGCTCCCCACACTGAAATGGAGTCTGGTAGTCTGTAATCCCAAACAGGAAGGGTGCAATAATTTCAGCCCACTGCTCCTTAAAAGGCAATGAGGTGTGGACTTTTTTTTTTTTTTTTTTGCAAGTGACTTGCCAAGATTAGTTTGGCATTGCTTTTCTGCTCATCTGTAGCAGTTTGTGTTATGCCATCTCCTTCAGGACAGTCTGTGCCTCCAACACAGCTTCTCTATTTGAGTCGTTAACAACTGATTTGTCTCTTGTTGCACAGCGGTAGCATGCAAGAGGGCCTTTCAAACTTCATCCAAAAACCCCCCAGAATGTTGCAGAATCTTGTAATACCTTTTTTTATTGGACTAACAGTATTTAAAATAATAGATGAGCTACAAAATCATACAGAGCAACAAAATGTCATCCTGTAAAGACTAAATTCATGTTGTTAACTCCATCATGCCAGAAACAGAAAGGAAGCACTCCAGCCTTCTACTAAAATAAAACTGTGACTTTGACACAATAGCTAAAGGGTTTGTAAATTACCGTATTTATCGGCGTATAACACGCACTTTTTTAACTAAAATTTGAAGCTGAAATCCTACCTGCGTGTTATACGCCGATAAATCCTAGAGCCAGTGGCGGAACTACCGGGGTCGCAACTGCGACCGGGCCCTGTAGTTCTGCCAGTCAGGGGGGGCCCAAGGGGTGCCGAGCGGTTGCTGAAGACAACCGCTCGGCAACTCTCGGGCCCCCCTGACTGACAGAAATCCAGGACTCCTCTGCTGGCGGCCGCCGCCTTCCTCAGCCTCAGCCGCCCGCCTCAGCCTCAGCCGCCTGCCTCAGCCTCCGCCGCCTGCCGCCTGCCTCAGCCTCCGCCGCCGCCGCCTGCCTCAGCGCTTCAACTCTTGTGTTGGAAGCGTGAGGCGTTTGTCTCGGGTGCCGGCGCTCAGCAGTGAAGCGCCGGCACCCGAGACAAACGCCTCACGCTTCCAACACAGGAGTTGAAGGTAAGTGACCGGGATGGGGTTAGGGAGAGAGAGGGGAGATCCTGAGAAGGGGGGTTAGGGTGTGTGTGTCTGAGTGTGTGTGTGTCTTACTGTGTGTGTGTGTCTTACTGTGTGTGTGTGGTTTCCCAGATAGCAGTGATTCTGATGAAGTTTTTTTTGTTCAGTTTTTTTGTTCAAAAATGGGAGTGCGTGTTATACACCAGTGCGTGTTATACGCCGATAAATACGGTACATTTTAATAGAAATATAAGCATCTGCAAGGTGGCACACTCAGCATGTAGCAAATGCTTAAGTGTACGTGATAATATATGGTTTGTACACACTGTATAAAAATAGCTTCACAATTGTAGGCTCTCTAGAAAACTTTCATATTTTTGTGTTTAGGAACATAACATCTAGATTTGTTAATACCAAGACAATGCAATAATTTGTTGTAGTCCTCATTTTTTGGAAATACAAGGCGTTATATACAAATGAAAATGCTAAAAATGTAATTCCATACAAAATGATATTGATATCAATACATGACACTGTTTAAAAACAATGTATTCACAGGATTTAACCCCTTAATGACAAAATGCATTGTTTTCAATGGGTTTAGGAGCCGCCCATTGTCCTTAAGGGGTTAAAAAAAACACTCAGATTGCTTTTTCTCAATCAGCGAAACTGTTTTGGAGATAATTTAGTTTGAAAGTAAATGACTGTCATAGCAGAGCTGGTTTTAGTTGCAACTGGTAGCCAAAATTCCCTGTCCTGAATGTACCTTTCTTCCCTTTCGATACACCCTTATGAGCATGCCAGGATGTTTATTAAAATGGGAGGAAAAACTTAACAGAATAAACTTTTAATCCTCAAAAAGGGAACTGCTGTCATCACATTTTTACAATATTTCTTTTTAACAAAATGTATTTATCAAAAATATATTTGTGACTTACCAACTGAAAGACGGGATGGACTGGCCTCTCTGCTGCAGCCCTGGCTTCTAGGTATCTTGCTCCGCTTTTGTGCTGATGGGGGATTGGCCAATACTCTTTGGACTCCACTGTTCATAGTTGATAGTGCAGTGGTAGTTAAAACTCTGCCAGGTGAACCAGATCGACTTCCAGCTTAAAACAAATTCATAAAAACAAAATTGATTAATTATATATATATATATATATATATATATATATATATACATACATATATACACACACACACTCAAAACTCATTCAAAAGTATGAGGTCACTTAGAAATTTCCTTGTTTTTGAAAGAAAAGCATTAAAAATAATATTAAATGGATCAAAGTACAGTGTAGACATCGTTAATGTTGTAAATGACTATTGTAGCTGGAAACTGTTTGTTTAACAGAGTATCTTCATAAGCATATAGAGGCCCTTTATCATCAACCATCACTCCTGTGTTCCAATGGCATGTCGTGTTCGCTAACACAAGATCATTTTAGAAGGCTAATTGACCATCAGAAAACCCTTTTGCAATTATGTTAGTACAGCTAAAAATTATTTGCTTTCCATAAGTGACCGCAAACATTTGAACAGTACTGGAGTGTGTGTATACACGCACACACACACACACACACACACACACATACATATATATATATTATACACACACACACACACACACGTAAAATAAGAAAGCTCTTCAAGGCTCATCTTAAGTGAAAGTTGTAAGGACAATGAGAGCTATCCTTCTCATTGCCTCTACTTTACCTTTATTTTCAAATAAAATGACCATTAAAGAGCTTGTTTATGGATCACAAACAAACAGTTGTTGATAACATTTAGGTTTACTATGTGTGGAAGAACCCACAATATTAAATGGGTTACTGATTTAGTTTTAAAATTTATTCCAAATATAGTCTATATTTTATGTATCATAACTACTGTAGCAATATCTGGTTGATAGATTAAAGGCTAAAACAAATTATCACACACATTTCCAGCTAATTTATCTTTCCAAATGTATGATATAACTGTAAATAAAAAAGTGTAAGGCTAAATATTTTAAGCATGCCAACAAACTTTTATCTTCACATCACTTTTATGGTAACATACTTCTTAAAATCGATTTTTTTATATTCTATATTATAGCCCAGTTTTTTAAATAGATTCTAATACGCTAAAGACATGAAAATGCTACACTGTTACTTTCTTAAAAAAATAATGTTGAAGAACTGACATTTATAGTTAAATAGGATAATGCAGCTGATAAGCTTCAGAACATCTGAAATACACGTTAAATATTTCATTAAAAGTTTTATTCTAGAAAAAGAAATCCTGTATTCAATCACATTTTCATCTTCTGGTGCATACTGAAATGATATGCGCACTATAGTTCAATCACAAATACTGGATCATTATCGATGCGTTAAAATTTTTTTTTATAAATGTTTTTATTGAAATAAATTGGCGTGACACCTCAAATTTGTGCATCATAACAGATCAGGTGGGAAAGAAAGAAAAAAAAATATAGTAACCAGTTGTGGCTTACTTTCTCGGCATCTAAGTGATAACATAAATATTGTAGTATAGAATTTATTGTAGACAGCACACAGTGGGATAACTAACTGAAAAACTAGCCTCCCTTATTTGTCCAATTGAGAGGCCAGAAGCAAAAAAAAATAGTATAGAATATCCATCTGGCTAGGTGAGATCCAATTTGCCCAACTGCTTTGCTAAACAACTTTATACGTAAGATTTATAACTTCCTAGAAAGTATTATGTTTTTTTGAGCAATTAAAAGTAAAATGCTGCACTGAATACCTGTTGAAGAAATTTATCAGAAGGCGATCCAAGAGGAGGAGACATTTCTTTGACTATTGACCTTTATTTAAGGGATAACATTCTGCAGCACTGCACAGTTAACAAGAACAAAAGTACACGAACAGATGCAACTAACTATTGCATGTTGCACAATTAGCATAATATGCTTAAGTTGTAAATATCTATTCTCTTGCAATATGCATGTTTTTTACTCCTTCGTAAAAGGAAGACTTAGCAGGTACGTCATCAGAAAATGTCCCGTGTGGACCAAAAACGCCTTCCACGACACCATCATCATGTCGATCGCGGGGGCACTGTTGTGGCAGTTTGCCTGGAGGTATAGGTGGATTAGGAACAGCAATAACCACCACCCTCCGACCGCTCCTACTTTAGCAATCAATTACACTTAACTCTGCGTTTTGCTTCCCAGATTCAGGGACAAATTACTGTTTCATCGGCCCCATAGATCCATAGAGGAAGGCATCTACCGCACCAGACCAGACCCAAGGTGCCGGCTGTGTAGAGGGGCTTCTGAGATAGTCCAATACATAGTGGCGGGATGTAAGATGCTTTCAGGGACAGTGTACACTGAATGGTACAAACAAGAAGCTGGCATTGTGTACAGGAACATCTGCACAGAGTATGGGCTAAACCCTCCCAAGTCCAAATGGGAGATTCCACAGAAGGTTGTGGAGAATAGCAGAGCTAAGCTCTTGAGGTACTTACAGATCCAAACCGACAAGTGGGTACTAGACTAGAGCTAGAGAAAATGTGGAGAGTGAATGCCAAAGTGGTCCCAGTGGTCATAGGAGCACTGGGGCTGTGACTTCTAAGCTGGGAAAGTGGCTCCATCAGACTCCAGGAACAGCTAAGATACTGCACAGAACCCTGAACACAGGCCTCTGGTAGTAGACTCAAGGTTGAGGAAGACACATACCACCAAAAAGTGTGAAAAGGGAATTATTTTTTTGTTATTTTTTTCACACACACACACACACACAACTACCATTGAGAATGTTGGGGTCGCTTATTTGTTTTTATTGGAAACAAGGAAATATCTAACTGCATTGCAAAATCATTTGCTAACGATCAATTGTTCTTCTAAAATCATAAACTTGGATTAGTTAACAACATACCATTGGAACACAGGAGTGATGGGACTCTGTATGCCTATGAAGATGTCCCATAGTACTAAAGCAGAAAAGGGATACTATATTCAAAAGGAATGCTGTTGTCGGTCACACTGGGTGGGACATAAAGCCAAGGACTAATTAGAGCGTACTTGCTGCAGAATGATTGGATGTTGTCCTACTAAGCATCACAGTTTCCAATGTGTGAGTACTGCAAAGCACTCGGTGTGTAGTTACTATGTAGTGGGAGCTGAAGCTACATGTCTGCTGTGTCCTCTCTGTTGTCTGTACAGAGGTCATGAAGGGGTGGCTATTTGGTCGGTGTGATAGCGTTAGGGATATTTTTAGCCGTTGCCCTGATTCACCAATATGATAAATGTGGAAACACAAATGTGGTGGTGGGACAACCCCTTGTATGGAGAACAGAATAGCTTTTGAAGAGGAAGGAAAGGAAATTATTAAAGATATATGGCAAAAGGCAAAAACGGAATGCCTTTTTAGAATTATAGTTGGTATCATATTAAGACTGTATACAGGAAACCTGCTGTGGAGAAACAGAATATTAAACAAAATATTAAATTCAGTTCCCATTTAAGTTTCCTTGTGCTAACAGTCATGACTACATACTTAAAAAAAAACGTATACTTATAGTGAAAGCTTAAGTTTCAAAACAGTTTGAGTGAAGGTTAAGATGAGGCTACTTTGATGATGCCAATGATGAACTATTTATAACATAGAACCAATTTTATATATATTTCACACACATACTGAAAACATTATACATATTTTGGAATTGATGTTGTAGTCTGATGTAACGTTGTTAGCTATTAAATCATCTGGACTATGGTATAATCACAATTGTAAGGAAGCAGAAATCTCAAAATGATCAAGACATTAAGACAAAGCCCGTACATGTACGGGCTCACAATGCATTGTTTTAATGGGTTTAAGAACAACCCATTGTCCTTATGGGGTTAACCCTCTCTTTTAGACAAAACAAAACTATGCTTTACAGATACAAACCATTCCAAAATGTATTTAATTTTTTAAAGATGGGTAGCTGAAAATATTTTGTAGTTTATGATTCAACATGAACGAAGGTACATGCAAGCAATGAGGTGAAAGATACAGACACATACACACATAGTCTAAGTTCTTACCAGGGTTAGCGGACTGTGGTCCTGAACAAGTGTACAGACAGTAATAGGGGAAAGGTTTGCAGTCCATGTACGTGAAAGGACAAGAGCATTAGGGAGTTGGGTAGCAAACAGGAATAAAAAAAAAGCTTTTGTCAGTTAACAGAAAAATCTGCAGAAACACAAACAGTGAGAGCCAGGGCAAAGTGGTTATTAAATGATCAAAAAAGCAAATGAAAACTGGGAGGCACAGAGTGATTATTAGTCAACGTAAAACAAATCAGAATGGGCATATAAAATGATCACAAAACATTGACAGCTGTAGTAAAAACCTTTAGTATGCCAAATGATGTTCACACTACATAATATGTTGAATGTTTCAACAAATATACTTCAACTATATTTTCCTCATATTCCTAGGGATGGCAATAATTTTATCTGTGTAATTTTTTTAAGAAAATATGAAACTTAAATAATTTTTCACAGCCTTCTTTGCTCATATTTCCCAAGGGCGCCAATATTAGTGGAGTGCACTGTATATAATATGTATAAATCACTTCTTAGTTTTAGGATCTATGCGGGAGCATGTATTTATACCTCTTTTTTCAATGGATCCCATTCAAGTCAAAGGACACGACTTAACCCTAAAGCAGAAGCTACGTAGGCAATACGTAGTTGGCAAAGTAGGCTCAAACAGTCAGATATGCAGTGGCATTCAGAGCCCCATACTGAGCAATGGCCTAAACCAATCGCTCAGATCTCTTTTCCATAGAGTACATGAGACTTCCCTCACAGTTACTGTTAGATCAGAGGGTAGCAGAGGCATTAAACTACTGGACAACCCAGAGGCTTATTTTTCCCACAGAAATATTGGTCCAAGTGGTCCATATAACCAAATTTGCACATACCTACGCAGAATACCTTGCAGTGGTGGTAGAACTACAAGTTTTCCGTGTGAAAAACAGGTCTGTCTAGTGGTTGCCAATTAGTGCTTAATAATGCTTCTGCTAAGAGGAAGGGTTTTCCATTAACTTTACCCCAACTTATGTTGTATGTGCATTAGATAAGAGGCACTGTCTAGGGAGGGAGAGAAGCTGCTTTTTTTTTTTACCCTTGCATCCCACAGGATAGGGAATGTAGGGAGGGGAGAGGCTTGTGATGGGGTCTGTGCCCCTCTAGAATGTTTTTTTTTTATTGCTTTTTAATCCACTTTAAGACATTTACAAACTCTTAGGAATGCAGGATTAATTTTGAGTTGCTACTTGCATTTGTAACTCACATGCAATTTATGGGTTAATCAATTAATTCATCTGTGAGTTGCTTGCTTTCTCAACTTGCATGAACTCACATACCCTCAACATTTGCATATACGAGTTGAGAGCCATTTATTACTAACAATACTAATTAAGCCGCCTTTTACTGCCCGAAGTGCACTGGATGATTAAAAAAGCATCAAGCATATAAAGAGCTTTTTCCATCATTGATACTGGGTGCGGCTAAAACGTAGGCAGATGTATAACTTGGTTCCTGAGGAACCAATGTTAAGCTCACTAACCCTTCTGGCCAATGTGACCTCGAGGTACAGCCCGCATGAGATCTGCAGCCAGGACAACCACGATTGCAGGATCGCAAAAGCCCTGCTGCTCACCTGTGCATTGTTCGCACACACTGTGGGAACACTGTCTTTTGCACCGCCAGAGGAACCAGGAACCCAGCAGAATCACGTGAATTTACATCACATCACTCTGCTCCATTCCTGGTTCCCGTGTTCGGTACAAGAGAGGTTGCTTGCACAGGGTGTGAACAATGCAGAGGGAAGCAGCGGCCCCTGTGGAAGTCTGCGAGCAGCACCAAGAGAGCTGCAGTGCAGGTAACGGGGGCGGGTGTATGAAGGAGTATGCATGACTGAGGGAATTAATGAGTATCTGTGAATGAATATCTGTGAATGTGTGACTGAGTATTTGTAAATGAGTGAATGAATGTTTGTTAATTAGTAAATGAATGAAAATGTGTGTGACAGCATGGATGTGTAAGTGGTTAGGAGTAGGGCTGCAACAACTAATCGATAATGAAAATCATTGCCGACTATGGGATATCTGGGGGATATAAGGCATATCTGGGGAGGAAGGCGTGGCATATCTGTGGCAGCATGGCAAGCCTGGGAGGCAGCGTGGCAAGCCTAGGCTCAAATGTGCATAACGGGGGGGGGGCAGGTTGGGAAATAAAAACAAGAAATGCCTTATCATCAGTTTTTTCTTTCTGCAGTTTGTTTTTAACATCCTGTTTATTAAATTATTTTAAATTAAAATTTAAAATTTTCTTATCCGATTAATCGATTATTGGAAAAAATAATCGGCCAACTAATCGATTATGAAAATAATTGTTAGTTGCAGCCATAGTTGGCAGCATGGCACAGGGAGGCTGTTTGAGACTAGGATGCCAAAGGCAGGCTTTTTGGGGGCAAATAGGGCA
Organism: Spea bombifrons; assembly: GCF_027358695.1. Classification (NCBI taxonomy): domain Eukaryota; kingdom Metazoa; phylum Chordata; class Amphibia; order Anura; family Pelobatidae; genus Spea; species Spea bombifrons. The sequence continues at coordinate 48,292,224 of NC_071091.1, forward strand.
TGCCCTGTACTTGGGTAGGTCCTGTGGATTCAATGCAAGGGTGTGAGGTGTGCTAGCTCGGGGCATCACATAAATCAATACTAAAGGGGGGAGAGTGGTTGGATAAATGTGGGGCTAACTGGGGACAATACACAAGGGTGTGGGGGGTGACCACATCAGTCATGTTTTCCAGGACACATAACTTTTACATATTGCTGACCAGCCCAGATAAAATGCTGCCCTGCAATATGGGGGATGTATGGACTAATGGAAGGGAACCAATTAGATATACATCCCCCATACTGCAGGACAGCATTTGATCTGGGCTGGTGGCATCATTACACAAAGGGGCAACTGGGGCAATTACATAAATCAGTACTAAATGGAGGGGCAGGCTGGAGCACAAATAGACATAGTGCTGGCCGGAGGCGATACACAAAGGGGCATAAACACAAAAGGGGGTGTCAATGACAAAGCATTGTTTGTAGTTTAGTCTGTCCGGATGTGGGTGTCAGTGTGGCAGAGCCTGTCCTGGTGTGTGTGTTTGGGTGTCTGTGTGGCAGAGCCTGTGCTGGTGTGTGTATTCGGTCATCGGTTTCCTAGCACTTTAGTTACTGTAGAAATAAATAGCTATTTAATTTTTCTTTAGTCACTTCAGAGGACAAAACTTTCTAGGCATAGAAATCAGTGAGCAGAAAAGGTTTTGTGTTATTTACTTTATTTCAATCTGCATATCTTATTAACCCCTTAATGTCCATTGACGGGTCAGGCGCGTCACGCAAAAACGGTCACTTTCTTTGCTTAAACGGTGTTGCTATAATGCCTCGATGTCGAGGCATTCAGCAACACCAATCTCGGCATCAGGAACCATGTCTGGCCCCTCCCCGGGGCATCAACATCCGGCATACACACCCGTTTTAAAAGTTTGATTGTCTCCTAAACTTCCAATGGTGTTGCTGAAAATACCAGCATTTGAAATACCTTGAGGTGTCTAGTTTTCAAAAATATATGGTTTGATGTGGAAAATTGCATTGGCCGGCTTCAAAGATACCCGAAATAGCACATGGGGCAGAATGACCAGATTTGGGAAAAAATGGTTTTAAAATAGCAAAACGCTACTTGTACTTATTACCGAATAACTTGCATAAATTTCTTAACTCAGGACAAATAGAATCAGGTTTTTTCATTAGCTTTTGCGGATGAGTAAAAGATTTTTCGGGTAAAAGTAAAAAGTTTTTTTTTTTCTTCATCATATTCTATTTTTTTTTTAATGGGAAACTAGATAATATAATCAACAAAATGGTATCTGAAGAAAGCCCTTCTTGTCCTGAAAAAAACAATATATAACGTGTGTGGGTAAAATGAGTGAGGAAAAAAATACATCTAAACACGAGCACCGCAAAAGTGTTAAAACAACCTCGGTCCCAAAGGGTACAAAAGGTAAAAAAGAACAGCCTGGTCCTTAGGGGGTTAAAGGCCGTATTTTCTCCCAGTGAAAAATGCGTGCGGCCCACGCACATACACATTTCTGATGAAGTGGCCCACTGCAGAAAAAAAACTTGGATGCCCCTGGTATAGAAGATTGTTCTCCAGTTCTACCCATCTGCGGACAGAGCCTGCAGATGTGGTTCGTAGGGCCTGTGTTAAACCAACTGCATTGTGGTAGTATAGTAAATTTGGTGCACCCATTCCTCCATGAAACACTGGAGTGTATCGCGTTTTCTTTGCAAATCTAGTTTTGTGATTTAACCAAGTATGATTGTCAACGGCACTTCGATACATTAGAAGATAACTCTTCAGGATGGGTAGCAGAATACATGCGTTTAGGGAGGCACATCATATTTAATGAGATAATACGTCCCCACCCTATTTCAAATTGCCTCCATTTCTGGATATTCTTGACTAAGTTGGCCCATAAGTTCTTTAAGTTATAATGCACAAAATGTTGTATACATTTTGTCAGATGAATACCCAGGTATATTATTGAACAGTTTCTTTAAAGGAGTGCTTTGCTTTAACCCCTTCAGTCCCAGGGGTATTTGGTACCTCAAAGCACGGAGCAATTTTGCCTTTTTTTGCACTTTGTCAGATCAGCGATTATTCTTCTTTCTTGTGAATAATGTACCCATGTAAACTAAATAATGTTTTTTCGAAGACACCCTTCAGGGATTGGGCATTTAAAAATGTAAAGCCGCGCTCGTGCCGGAAGCTGTTATATGAGATCGGGCAGCAGAAAGCCAGCGATGCTGGCTTCTGCTGTCAGGGGGGAGTCCGGGTTGTCAAACAACAGCCTGATCTCCAGTGTAGCAGCAGGGACGTAATAATGTTTGAATAGGTTGTAGGGCTGTACTTGGATTGAAAATAGCTAAAAGAATATCAGCAGCAAATAACCCTATCTTATGTTTTTTAGATCTAGTGTGAAAACCTTGTATTTGAGGAGAGTTTATGTGAGAGCTATGGCTGAGGTTCCAGAGCTAGTACAAAAAGAGTGGTAGAAAATGGACACACCTGCCTTGTACTGTTCGTTATATGGAAGGGTGTTGATTGAAATCCAGTGTATGCGTATTGATTTCTATAAACTTCTGTGGGAATGGACAATGATGTTCCCCAGAGACTTAACAAGGTTGACAATATTAAAGTTGAAAAACTGCATCTCACTGTAAGAATGTGTGCTAGCCTTCTTCCCAGTTTCCATGTCTGAGTATTAAGGGGGCTGTGCCTATAAACACAGTGTATAATAGAGCATATTAAACGAGTAAACACTAAAACTTTTAACAAAGCCAGATATAACTAAACATATGGGTTCTCCAATTAACCTCCTCCCCTGGAGAATATAACTCCGTCAAGGAGACGTGGCGATCCACAAGGGATATGTTTAGAGAAGTAGCAGTTCTTGCCATTTCTTCTCTCAAAACCTAACCATAACAGGGTGAATCTGTTGTGACAATAATAAACTTAGCGAGCGGTTGATATCATGTTTTATCTACCGTATATGTATGCTATTGTCCTACTATTAACCCTTCCCATCAGAATTAGTCCAGTCATCAGTAATGTCCTCAGTCCAAGGATCCGTCCATGGGTGACTTACAGACCAATGCCATCATTCATGATAAAGTCCATCGTGGATCCAGCTTCAATCCGCTTGGAATCCCGTTGATTGACTAAAAGATGTTTGGCTCTCACCCCTCCTAGGACGGGCGAAGACTTGATTCCAGGGTATGCAACTGAGGCCCGCTGCTTTAATGTGACTGCTCTTGATGCATTTTAACTGGATGTTTCTTTGGTGGTGGGATTGTTGCCTCTTGTGGCAGCTGGATGCTTCATGCCTTTAATTTCTCCATACCTTCTGAAGGAAAGTGTAGCGCGTGTGTATTGCCGCTGATAATAATTTTGTGGGGTACCCCCATTTGTAGTGGATCTTGCCTTTTTGTAAGGCCCCTACGATGGGTTTGAAACTACTTCTTTTAGTGAGTGTACATGCAGAAAGGTCAAAATACAGGGACATGTGTTGGTACTTCTCAGTAATCTTATTGCTCCCATAATGGCATATTTCATCTTGAAATAATGAAGACTACTATAAAATCTCTGGGAGTTGCGGTGGGTAAATTATAGTATGTTAGCAGATATGACTCCACTTCTTATGATTGAATGGACTAAGCCACTAAGCTGGATATTGTTCCTGCACAAACGTTACTAAATCAGCAATTTTTTTTACTGAAGTTGAGTGATCAATACACGGTATAAAACGGTGACCCAGGTAGCCATGTTTACTGTGCATGTGCTGTTAAAAAAATATGGCACGGGAAAGAGGAACTCCAACTAAAAGTTAACACTTCATATTCAAAATACACAACATGAAGATGTTATACATCTTACTGGCAGGCAACTTTCCTTGCACGCACCCCCTTTAACCCCTTCAAGGCCGGGACGTACCTGGTACTTCCTGGTCATAGGTCACAGCCAGAACGGGATGCACCAGGTACGTCATCGATGATCTCCCCAGCGATCCGTAGCAGCCACTCCCCCTCAATTCTGTGCACGTCATCACTTTGAAGCGAATCACGAGCACGGAATTTAAATATTTTAAAAAAACTGCGGTCTTTCAGGGAAGACACAGTACGCAAACGCCGGTCCTGAAGGGGTTAAAAAGTGCCACAGAAAAGGTGCAGTCTGCTATAAAAAAAGGGGATAAGGATGGACCCCCCGTACCACTGCATCAACAATTGAGTTTTATAGAAACGGAGACTATTAGATTTCTTTTTTATGTATATTGTTATTTTTTTTATGCTGCAATCGAGTCATGGGCCTAGTAAACCGTGTGCTGTGTAACATCCACAAAACCATGATAAACCTATGCACATAGGGTATTTCTGTGATCTGGAGATGAAGCTGAACACATTTTGTATTACAATTTCTGACATTTCAAATACATTGTTCAAAATAAAGCTAAACCAATGCAGCTTTGGTTAAAAATGTGCAGGAATGTATAGCCAGGGCAGATTTATTTTGGGACAAGTGTCCAAATGCTCATGATTAAATACACTGTTTTCTACTTTATAGTTGCAGGAAAAAGTATGTGAACCCTTTGGAATTACCTGGATTTTTTGCATATATTGTTCACGGAATTTGATCTGATCTTCAACTATGTCACAATAGACAGTCTGCTTTAACTATACAAAACACATTTTGCATGTATTTAATACACGGTGTTAACCATCACAGTGTAGAGTGGAAAAAAGTATGTGAACCCTTGGAGAGGTAGACCCACTCCTTTTGTAGTAATAACCTCAACCAAATGTTTCCTGTACTTTTGGATAAGACCATTCCTCTTTAAAAACCTGTTTCAGTTAAGCAGTGTTCTTGGGATGTCTAGTGTGAATTGCACTCAAGGTTATGCCACAACATCTTAACAAGGTAGAGACCAGGGCACTGCAGAAGTTTTTCTTTGTCCTGTTGAAACTATTTTGCTACTGATTTATTTCAAGTGCTTTGGGCCTGTTGCACAACCCAATTTCTGTTGAGCTTTGAGGATCAAAAGGCCTTAAGATCATGAGGCGACAAATTTGGTTTGGATCTAAGAGCCAGCTTTTTTTTTCTTCCTTGGGGCAATTCAACATAACACACTTTCCTTCAGTGCTGCACCACTTTGTACAGTACTGCAGTTAACCACTTCAAGACCAGAGGTATTTTACACCATAAAGACTCAAGCTTGTATGTATCACCATTATTCTTACACACACTAACACCATAAATTAACAGGCACGCTAACGTCTTATGCTCACAAACAGTAACACACATTATAACATTCGACACTCATGTATACACATGCTTACCGTATGCACTAATATACACACACAAATATGGTGACATACACACATGGTAATGCCATACTGTAACATACAGAACACCACACTCTTATACACATGCTAAATGGTCTCCATTTATAGAAATTGTGTTTTACTGTAGACTGATGAAGGCTATTAGAGATAATATTGTTACCCTTTCCTGCTTTATATAAGTCAACAATTCTTAATCTTAGGTCTTCGGTAATCTATTTTGTTAGAGATGTGTTATCAGGCAATGTGAATAGCATACTCAAAGATTGCGAGGGTTGCTCTGACCAACACATCCACTCTTCATTCATTGGACTGCTGAATTCGCTTTTGGCGAAGTCATTAGCATTGGAGTTCACATTTTTTCCACCTTCCACTGTGAATGCTGGAGATGCAGCTGAACAAATGTATTTATCATTTCACATAAACTGTACAAAATAATCCTAAGAATAGTAAAAGCGTTACTCAAAAAAGCATAGAAAATGATTGCTAAAGCACCAAATCAGACATAGGGCCACACAATATGTGAAAATTTCAGTCTTGGAAACAGTCTTCAGATAAGCACCTTGTAGCTTCTACTCATAATTTGTGCAAAACAACAAAGCCACATGGAAGTGTTGGCCACAGTAAAGAGTTTCTGTACTTTTTCACTAACTTTTGCAGTGATTTGGTGGCGAAATGGTTGCATGACGAGTGTCTAAACACTCTTAGCAACATAGTTTGTTCAATATTAGTTAAAATCCTAGCATAAAAATGTATTTGAAACAATGTACAACTTATATTTGCCCTATCATTGTCCGAAATACATGGACATTCTATAGAAATGATGCATTTCCAGAATGAGGACACTTGAATTTACATTTTTTGTGTATTTTTGTCAACCTAACTAGTTTCATGGTTTACATAACAAAATTCAATGAAAGGCATAGTTTTTTTATTGTCTATTTTACTCAAGTTCTCAACAAATTATTCATACTAATAGTTGGACTTAACATCTAAAATGGTATCAAAAGAAAGCACTCTGGGATACACACATACAAAGCACACATATACAAAGTGCCAAGAAAAAGTAAATCAACCATTTGGAATAATCTGGATTCTTGCATTAATTTTCATTAAACGTGATCTGATCTACTTCAATGTGCTTAAGCTAATAACACACAAAGATAAATCTCCATTTGTATATTGAACACACCCATTAAACATTTGCAGTGCTGGTGGAAAAAGTAAGTGAACCCTTTGGATTTAATAACTGGTGGAACATACAATCACTCCAAACAAGCCCTTCGGATACCTGTAAAAGCTCAGTCATATTCTAAGGACGGATAGTGTGAACGGCTCTCATGGAGTCATTCCATAGCATCTCTAATGGATTTCTGTCTGTGCTAATCCAAAAGTCAAATTTTCTTTTTTTTCCAGCCATTCTGTAGTAGATTTACTTTGATGTTTAGGGTCATTGTCCTGCTGCATCACCCAACTTCCACTGAGCTTCAGCTGGCAGACAGCCATCCTGGCAGTATCCTGTACGGTACCTAGATAAACTTGGGAATTCATTGTCCCCCTCGATGATGGCATGCTGTCAATGCCTTAAGACAGCAAGCAATGGCATGCTGTCAATGCCTTCAGACAGCAAGCTTCCTCCATAGTGGCCTGCTATGTACTCCATGCCTGTTCAATGTTTTACTTATGATAGACTCATGAACAGAGATGTTTACCAGTTTTTTAATTTTAGCTGGACGCCCATTTCTAGGGAGAGTAACCACAGTGCTACTTCATCTCCATTTATAAAGAATTTGTCTAACTGCAGACTGATGAATATGTAAACTCTAGGGATGCACCGAAATGAAAATTCTGCACTGAAATCGAAAATTCAGGATTCACTTGGCTTAAAAATAAATTACCACACTTTTATTAAAAGTAACACAAAAAAATGGGACAAAAAAATGCAACAATTATATATATATATATATATATATATATATATATTTGTTAACAGCAATCACACTGCTATCATGCCCAGGCAACCAGTACATGCTAGAACCTGGGCATGATAGGAGTGTGATTTCAATAACAATATTACTTATATGATTGTTAGCAGCAAATCACACTCCCATCATGCAAAGTCAGCCAGTACATGCTGGAATCTAGGTATGCCTGGCATGATAGGCGTGGGATTGCTGTGTTTATATATATATATATATATATATATATAATGTTGTTGCATTTTTCATCCAATTTTGGTGTTAACCAAAAAAAAAAAAAAGATATTTTATCTATCTATAATGTCTAACAGCAATCACACTCCTATCATGCCCAGGCAGCCAGCACATGCTAGAACCTGGGCATGATAGGAGTGTGATTACACCATGACCCCCCTAAACACTGATATACTCATTCATTCCCTTAATCACACATACTTGCTCAGACAACCTCCCCCACCCCCTTACCTGACTGCAGCTCTCTCACTCGCAGACTACTGCAGGGGCCCTGCTGCTTCCTCTCGAACAACTTTTTTGGCCACGCCCCCAGGGGAAGAAGGAGTGGCGCAGAGTCATGTGATTTGCATTCACGTGATTCCGCTAAGTTCCTGCTTTTCCTTGCCGAAATGCTGCTCGCACACAGTGTGCGACCAAGGCGCAGGTAAGCAGCCCAGCCCCTGCGGAAGATTTTATTTTCGGGCATTTTTTTTTTTTCTCGCCATTTTGCCGATAACGCTCTTTTCGGCCGATATATTGGTGCATCCCTAGTAAACTCTTTGAGATAATTTGTAACACTTTATGCAAATCAACAATTCTTGATTGTAGTTTTTCTGAGATCTCATTTTTATGAGGCATGTTTTACATCAACAGATGCTTCTTGTGAATAGCAATAGTCTTTTTTAATGTCAAAGTAGCGCTAAAACACACCTCTCATCCCGTTTCATTGGTTGGACTTCAAGTTTGCCAACTTGGCTTGGCTAGGGGTCCACATACTTTTTCCAACCCACACGGTGAATGCTTGAATGATACTTTCAATAGTGTCAAGAAGAATACAACAATGTGTGTTGTAAGTTAAAACATATTGTTTGTTCATTATTTTAACTTAGATGAAGACCATATTATATTTTAAGACAAATTTATCTATAAATGCTGATAATCCCCAAGGGTTCTCTTGCTTTTTCCTGCCACTGTGTATATAGAGCCAATGATCTCTGGGTGTTAGAGTGGTGTTTCACTCCACCTACTCTTAACCACTTTCCCACCTAGTACAGGGTAGAACTGCACTCCTAATCTGTCTCTGCTCCTCCCCATCTCAAGGGGGAACTAGCTCCGGTAAATGTCCAGGTATATAAAATGTGTGTGTGTTTGGTGTCTACCACCATCAGAGAAGCATGTGAGATGTGCACATTTGGTGACTATAGAAAGAAACTTTGTTGAAAGTGAGCAAATAGCTTCAAAAGAACCAAAAATGTTGTGAACTTTAGGGTTGGATCATTTAATTTACAAAAAATGCAAATGGGTATTAATATAAATACAAGGAAAAATTTGGAAAGTGAAATTTACGAAGGTTTATAGTATGTTGGCATATGCACTATATATAAACTAAATGCAGCTATAAATAACATTTGTAAAGTTGGAAATTTTACACGATAAAACACACTTGCTCTTAACCCCTTAATGACCAGATCATGATGGGCAGAATTACTGCCATTAACAATCAAGGGCAATTTGACCATGCTTGCTGATCACTGATCAGTTGCACTGCGTATCAAAGACAAAAGATGGAGAAGACCACTGTGATGTGAGTGCAGTCTGGCTCCAAGAGAGGTCTCGCAGAGCAATAAAATACAAATGGAGGTGCACCAACTTTAGTATTAAAGTCCTTTTAATCAGAAAATCAAATAAGATATGATAAAAGAAATATACTTGCAAAACAAATCTTAGTCGACAGTCAACTCAAAATAGAAGCAAAAACAGAAAGAAAAAAAAAAGCAGTGACAACAAAGCTGTTCCGTGGAAACACACCCAGGAGTGGACTCCACGGAACAGCTTTCGGCAATTTTTTGCCTATTTTGATTCTATTTCTATTTAACTGTGGACCGTATGCTTTATTTTTGCAAGTTTGTTTCTTTTATCATATCTTATTTGGATTTTTTGGTATTTGCACCTATGTTGCTGTCCTATCGGCATCAGCTTCAGAGTGTTGAACTTATTTTTTTTTACTTTAGGTGTGTGCCTCTCAATAGTTTTGTGGTAGTTAAATTAAAAAAGCAAACAATACTATACACACACACACTTTGCTAATGTGTTATGATAATCGCAAAATCACCATATTCTGGGATTGTGTGTGAGCATCACCATAATGCTTGTACCTGTATTGCTCTGCATACTACAAAATTAAAACGTGCTATACAGAACAGTAATAAACCTTTACCATGAACTGCTTACTACCATGGATTACTTTCTTCCCCAATAACGTATTTTAGCAAATATTTTAATGGAAAGTGATGTTTTTTTACTTTGAGAAATGATCCAGCCCTAAAATGGCCTCAAATGGCCTGAAAGTTGAAGGAAACAGAAAACCAAGCAAAACCAATAGCCTACAGAAATAAATATACCTTCCGGTCTGTCAGGAGATGAAGAACCTAAGATGGTACATAAAGGCAACTCAGTAAATTTTTTCCTCTGATTATTTGACTATTTGCCATTTATAAGATATAGTAAAAAAAACGGTAGCAAGTTAAATTGTTGGTCGGACAAAAATCAGTGTACCATGACATCCGAAACAAAAGGGCACCCATACATCCACGAGTAAAAGACATTCAAAGGTGCGCAAAGCAGATACTTACGTTGAGACTGTGAAATAGATTTTGTTTGACTGCGTCCTCTTGAGTCTGTCTTAGAAGATGAAGTGCCAGTGGGAAGTGTGCTAAGTTTTGAACGAACACGTCCTGAAAAAGAGCATTACTTTCATTAAAAGTGGAACCAAAAAAACGAAAAGGACATGATTACATAAGCTCTTTCATTAACTCCTTGACTCTAGGCACGTCACGCAAAAACATTGTTAGCGACCGCTAGGAACCGTCATGGCTTTAAACGGGTGTAGAAAGCCGAGTGCCACCCTGCCACAGAAAGCTACGCACAATACACATGCTAATACAGACACACATTAACACCGTACACACTCAGACACTCACACTAACATACACACAGTAGGAAAAGTATTTGTTCTTTTCTAGATTTCTCCTATTATCTAATATTCAAATTGGTTTGATCTGAAACATTTGACAAACATAATACGACTAAACACAAAATTTAGTTAAATTATTTCATGTATAGAAGGAAAACAGCTTTCCAATCCCACCTGGCCCTATGTGAAAAAGTAATTGCCCCCTTAGTTATTAAATCAACCAAATGTAATTGATAATTAGGTTCAATTTCACTAGACACATTCAGATATGATTACTACCAGCCTAGCTGAAACTATCCAGCAATTAGACTCCTCCTCCAGTATCACTCTTTTTAATGGACACATACCTATTGTAACCTGTTCTGCATGCCTACTCTACTAATATGAATGCATTATACTGTACAGCTCTAGATATCTGTTAGCTCTCTATACATTAACATACAAAATGTACATTTCATCCTGTGCTATAAGCAAAAAATGTTTTGTACAGTCATGCTTTGTACAGAGCCCAGAAAACAAAACAAAATACACCTATTAAATGAGCAATATATAGAAACAGCTTTCGCATAAATTAATTTTATTTGGGCTGTAGTGTTCTGTGGAGTACATTTAAAAAAAATTGTGCTAATCATACACATACAGAATCTTTGGCTTTGGTTTATTTGCATGAGCCAGAACTTTTTTACACTGCACCGATAAGATCTAATGAAATCGAAATAGCTGAATGTACGTAGAACATATGTAGTGCTCACAGATGTGTCTAAAATAGCAAGCATTTGCAAGGATATGAAAATGAGCAATCCAAAAAAGTGACATAGGTTGTGTTAGCCGTCAATGTCAATTTTGCCATATTGTAAATGATTTGTTAGATATAAATAAAATATTCAGCTTATTTACTTGTTAAGGCTAAACCAAATTTTACTGAAATACCAAAATATCCTTTTACTCGCATTAGAATACAAACATGTTAAATGTACTCAGTAGATAAAGTTGCAAAATCATTGCCTCCAGCGGTTTGGAGGGAAAGTAGCTTTAAAGTCACTGGCCTAACTACAAGGGTCACAGTTCCCACAGGGCCTCTAGGGGGCCCGGTTTGACCCCTTGTTCCCGTCTCCTCGTACTAATTCAAAATAGTTTAGAAAGGACCCTTCCTCTATCTTAACTACTGTGAACCTGCATAGGTAGACAGGAGTGTATCAGAGACACATTAAGTCACGTGACCCTGTGGTGAAACTGAGGCTGCTCGAACATGTTAACGGCTTCTTCCTATCAGTTAACAAAATGTAAATTGAGTGGATGGAAGAAAAATCTAAATCAAATCAATAGTTGACCACCCTTTAAATTGTAATTCTTCTAGGTACACTTGCACACATTTTTTCTCTCTTTTGTTTAAGGAACTTGATGAGTAGGTTGTCTCAAACATCTTGGAGAATATAGTTTTTCTGTTGACTTAAGCTGTTTCAGTTGCTTCTCTTTCTTCGTGCAATTCCAGACCGATCCGATGATGTTGAGATCAGGGCTCTGTGGGGGCCATACCATCACTTCCAAGACACTCTGCTCTTCTTTACACTGCAGAAATGCAGCCCTAGACTTGCAAGGAACCTCCACCATGCTTCACTGTTGTCTTGAATCACTAGTAGCACTCTCCAGCTCTTCTATTTAAAATGTTCACTCATCAGTCCAAAGTACCTACTGATATTTTTCTGCACCCTAGTTCCTGTGTTTTTGTGAATAGCCGAGTCACTTTGCCTTGTTTCCACTCAAGGCATTGCTTTTTGGCCGCTTGCATGAGGACCCACTTCTGTACAAACTTCTCTGGACAGTAGATTGGTGTACCAGGGTTCCACTGTCTTCTGCCATTGCTGAGCTGATAGAACTGCTTGCCCGTTTCTTTGTTTTTCAAAAGAGCATGAACAGAACATCTGGAAACCCGTTTGCCTTGACCTTGTGTATTGCTGCTGTACTCAGTCTTGTCATGGTGTATGACTTTGACATTAAACTGTCTTCAGCAACATCACCTTGTTAGTGAGGTTGGATGTTCCTTAACCAGTTTTTATTCCTCCTACATAGCTGTTGCTGTTTCAGTTAATTGTGTTTCAACTTACATATTAAACTGATGATCATTAGCAATTATTTGGTATAATTGTTTAATCATACACCTAACTATATGCCTACAAACTCCCTGGCTCTGTGCAAGTGTACCTAAATTCTTACTTTACATTTTTTCACACTTGCCTGACGTGTGTGTGTGTATGTGTGTGTGTGTGTGTATATACACACATACACACATATATACATATATACACACATACACAAACATACCCCCCCAAGACAAATGACACCTCACCCCGTGCTCTAAAAATGTGCTCCCAATTAAAATAAACAAAATTATGCGTTAAATACCGTATTGGCTCGGATATAGGCTGCCCCCGTATATAGGCCACACCCTAAAAGTTTGGTGCTTTTTTAAAGAAAGTTTTTTTCTTTAAAAAAGCACCAAAAAAACATGCTGCCACTCTGTCCCGCCCCCCCGAGATATGCAGCGACTGTCCTCCCTCCCCGAGATTTGCTACCACTGTCCTCCTCTGCCCCCCCCCGAGATATGCTACCACTGTCTCCCCCCCCGAGATATGCTACCACTGTCCTCCCTCCCCGAGATATGCTACCACTGTCCTCTCCCCCCCGAGATATGCTACCACTGTCCTCCCTCCCCGAGATATGCTACCACTGTCCTCCTCGGCCCCCCCCCGAGATATGCTGCCACTGTCCTCCCTCCCCGAGATATGCTACCACTGTCCTCCCTCCCCGAGATATGCTACCACTGTCCTCCCCTGCCCCCCCCCCCCGACTTACTGGAGCAGGCTCCCGGGTGTCTTGCGGGGCCGGCGGGGGACATCTACGCAATACAACTTCCGGTGCCGGCACCGGAAGTTGTATACACGTATGGCGTAGATGTCCCCCGCCGGCCCCGCAAGACACCCGGGAGCAAGACACCCTGTGGGAAGTGCTGGCAGGGGAGGCTGTCTGAGCGTATCGGGGAGTAGGATGCAGGTCCCCTGCACCGCTGCGGGGGATCTGTATCCTAACCCCGCTGCCTGCCCGGGACTAGACCCCGAATATAGGCCGCACCCCCACTTTAAAGACTTAAAGTGGGGGGGAAAATAGCGGCCTATATTCGAGCCAATACGGTACATCTTTTCTTTCTGTTCCAATAAAAAAAAAGACCAATAAGCCTCCATAGACTACAACACCCATTACCCTCAGTTGTATAGTCTAGGTGGGGGGTTGGCATACGGATTATGATTTGTGAATTTAGCTCCTCATGAGTGCCTAAACTATGTTACATATTCTTTTATCACATATTTATTTACCCTATTTGCTCGATTATAAGACGAGGTTTTTTTTTTTTTTTTTTTAGAGCAAATGCTCTGAAAAATACCCCTCGTCTTCTAATCGGGGTCGTCTTCTAATCAGACCTCAAATAGAGGTCTGATTATGAGACTAAGAGCCAGATCCCCTGCACCGCTGCAGGGGACCTGGATCCTCCTGTCCCCCCCCCCATTTAACCCCCCCCCACACACACACTTACCGGTGCTTCCTGCTGTATCGCCGGGGCAGCGGGTTGACGTCTACGCGATCCGCGTAGACAACGTCCGCTGCAGCCGGAAGGAGGTGTGGCTAGCAGCGGGGGTTGTCTGCGTCCGTCGCACATACCTTCCCCGACTGTCAGAGATCAGAGTGCAGGGAACTCTGATCTCTGACAGCCGGGAAAGGTGTGCGTGACGGACGCAGACAAACCCCCGCTGCCAACTTCACCTCCTTCCGGCTGCAGCGGAAGGAGACGTCAACCCGCTGCCCCGGCTATACAGCAGGAAATAGGAAGCACCGGTAAGTAAGTGTAAGTGTGTGTGTGTGTGTGTGTGTGTGTGTTAAATGGGGGCATAGGGCATTTCTGGAATGCCTTATACCCCTATATGCCACTCTGGCACTTAGGGGGTTAAAAGGTATATTACGGGGCAGAGTGGCATATAGGGAGGTATAAGGCATTTTAGGAGGCAGAGTGGCGTAAAGGGGGCATTTAATAGACTACTCTGCCTCCAGAAATGCCTTATACCTCCCTATATGCCACTCTGGCATTTAGGGGTATAAGGCATTTCTGGAGGCAGAGTGCTCTATACAATGCCTTTTAACTCCCTTAATGTCACTGCCTCCTGGAATGCCTTATACCCCCCTATATGCCACTCTGCCCCATAATATGCATTTTAACCCCCTAAATGCCAGAATGGGATATAGGGGTATAAGGCATTTCTGAAGGCAGAGTGGCACATAGGGGGTGAAAAGGCATACCATGGGGCACAGTGGCATATAGAGGGTTAAAAGGCATATCATGGGCCACAGTGCCATATTGGTGTGGCAAGCCTGGGGGCAGATGTGCGTAACTGGGGGACAGGTTGGAAAATACAAGGAAATAAAAACAAAAAAAATATTTTTCTCAATCATAGCTTTTATTAAAAAAAATAGTTTACATGAATTAACATTTACTGGTAAAACTTTTTTCCTTTAGGGTCGTCTTATATTCAGGCTTTTTCTTTTTTTTCCTAAGTTAATATTCAGATTTTGGGGTCGTCTTATAATCAGGGTCGTCTTATAATCGAGCAAATACGGTATGTTGAGTACATTTACCAAGGGGGCAGGAGTTTTAACAGAGAAAATATGCATTACTTTGCTAATAGCTCAACACTCCACTCGTCAACTTCGACCAGTCATGCTCAGAATACAAGCAAATGAAATAAAAAGCAAGCTTCTATTGTGGTTGTAATAGCTAGCCATGCAAAATGAGTTCAAGTAATGGTCCGAAAAGCATTTAAGATGTGCTTACCATCCATCTTGTCAGGAGCATCCTCTTTAATGAGAATACAAGCAAAGAGCAAGAGAAACTTGTGTATTAGACTTCATAGCACAAGACAAGTGATTTAAGAGTGTTTCAATTTTGCATACGGTTAATTCAATTCAATGAAGAACTATACTAAATTGCTTTGAACACATGGATATTTGAAACTGCAATTACATATGACCTTTTACAGATGATTGCAGGTTCAATGAACCACGAGACTATTTAGATCAGGGCAGCAAAACTACAGTCTGCAAACAGATCATGAATTATGCCTATCATAGCCCGAAAATAAGTAGCATGGTGAGCTTTTAAGCTTTTGAGCTACCTGTGCAACAGTACGCATAGCCAAAACTGTGCCCTGTTTGCAACAGTGAAGCACCGAAGTGATGCAGACGTGTGTTAAATGCTTTTGTTTTGGAATATTTTGACCAGTAAACCACCACATCCCCACAAAACAAGATAGTTAATGCTTTCAGAGATACACACGAAGACGCAGAACTCGCATTATTTCAGGCTGCATTATTTTATTTCTAAACCATTTTGGAATCTCACCTAAGGAAGAACAGGATCCTGGTGGTAAATTTGCTACTGCACGACTTGCGCTGGTTGGCACACCGCCTGCATGCCTAATCTTTGCACCAGCCGCAGCATTCACATCTACATCACTACGGGAGCGCTGCAGATTACCTGGGGATGGTGCAGGCTTGCTGCTTCCTAAAACTTGAATTAAAAAATGCAAAAACTTAGATGGAAAATGGATACAAATGCATGCAAATGTCTACAGAATTTAGAAAGGAAAAAGCCAGAATTAAATGTGTACACTTAAGAAATCCGGGTAATGCAGGAAAATTAAAGTATAGAATTTGAGGGTGAAGGGCTATCTGACAAATGAGTCTTGTCATTTTTTCCTCATTTCCTGCATTATCCTCAGCCTTCTAACAGGAGACTGTTCCATTTATCTACCATGCACTCAGTAAAGTAAAACGTCCTTACATCTAAACGTCTGATCCTGATAGTTTATGACCACTGAAATAAACTTTCTTCCTGTACTTTGTTAAAGCCCTTTAAGTATTTACATGTTTCTATCACATCACCCTCATCTTTCTTTCCTCCAAGCTATACACCCTGCTCTATTTTATTAATGTGCACTAGGTGTGCTTCAAGGCTGTGAATACAACTTATTTAAGATGAGTAAGAAACAATAGGGCTGCTACAACAAATCGATAATGAAAATTGTTAACAATTTACCGTATTTGCTCAAATACAAGACTGAAAAATATACCTCGTATTATATTCGAGGTCGTCTTAAAATCCGACCTGAAATAGAGCTCTGACTATAAGACTAAGATCCAGATCCCCTGGGGACCTGGATCCTGCTCTCTGGACGTCTGCGTGATGCGTCCAGACAACATTCACTGCTGCCCAGCACTTACACTGGGGCGCTTCTATGAAGCGCCGGAAGGTCATGTCACAACGCTGCTCCGTCATAGAAGCCCCAGCGGAAGTGCCAGGCAGCAGCAGAGGTTGTCTACTCGCATTGCACAGACGTCCACCGGCTGCCCCCACTAGACACCAGGGAGTCTAGAGCACGTGGAGGCAAGTTTGGGGATGCATTGGTAAGTCTGGGGGGCAGAGTAGCAAGCCTGGGGTCAGATGTGCATAACTGGGGGGCAGGTTGGCAAATAAAAGGAAACCTGAAATGCATTTTTTTCATAGTTTTTATTAAATATGAAAAAAATATTTACATGTGAATATTTAATCGTAAAACTTCTTTAGGTATTAAAACCTAGTTTGAGAAATATTGTGTTTGGGCTCTTGTACCTTTAAAATAGTAGTAAAATAAGAAGGCGATTAGAGAATTGCCGCCGTGATACAGATAAAAGTGTTGTGTGCACAGACACAGTACACTGACACATGTTAATGTAAATGTTAAGTTTTTTACTCTGCTGTTTTTAACACCTAGTTTGTTCATTAAATTATTTTAAATAAATGAAAAATTTGCACATTGTTTTTTATCCAATTAAACAAAAAAATTATTGGCCAACTAATTGAAAATAATCGTTAGTTGCAGCCCTATTAAATGTCCCCAATTACGCGTCTTATACAGTGGTTGTAGATTGTAGTTACTACTTCCCAGTACAAACCTGCAAACACACTGATGATTGGCCCCGCCCCTTTCCTTTTAGCGTCCACACCGCTCAGCAACTCATCTAACAGTAAGTATAAAATTTATATTTGGGCTGCTGAAAGTTAGGGGAGGTGGGGGTTAATTTAGGGGTAGTTATGGTTGATGGGGTCTTAGCGTTAAATTCGGGGCGGTTATGGTTAATGGGGCCTTTAGGGTTAATTTATGGGTAGTTATGGTTGATGGTGTCTTTAGGGTTAATTTAAGGGCAATTAATGGATAGGAGTGATGAGGATGGATTTTATGATTAATAAAACATGAGTTCAATAACTTAGTGTAATACATTTCTTTTTCAAATTTTGGGTCCCAAAATTAAGGTGCGTCTTATACATGGGGAAATACGGTATATACTACTACTTCTACAATATTCTGTTAATTTTTGGCATCTGGCTATGAAAACAATGCTCATAGTATGGAATATTTAAAACATGCTGATTTAAAAACAAAGTGTTTGAACTCCTACCTCTTCCAGGCAATTGGTTACTACCAGAAGATAATTTTGCAGTAAAAGGACGACTAAAAGAAGATAAAACGTAAGTCAGAAAAATAGAAAGTCCAAACAGGAAAAATATTTAAAACATAACTAAATGGTAAACTCCAAGATCCCAAGTAGGAGAAACTTGTTTTGTGCAATGCAACTTGTTATATAGTACTTCAAATAAACATGCAAACAATTATTGTAATTATATAGTAAAAGTGTACTATAAACTATTAAAATGTTAAGTCAAAATAAAAGCTACTGTGTACATAAGTGTTAATGTCTGAAAAACATAAAAAATACGGAATCTGTTCTCACTTAAGACTCTCTTGTGAGCTGGAGGACGAGCGGTCTGAATGGGGGAGCGATGCTGCACTGCCGGACATCTTTAGGTGGGACTGAAGGCTCTTCTGGTAAGAAGGTTCTAGTGAGTTGTACAATGCATCAGATTCAGCAGGAAAGTGACTTCTAAGGCCCCAGTAAGCACTACAAGAATAAGTATTTTTCAAACATTCATTAGAACTGCGGTAAACAGTTCACTGTAAATAATACATTTGAGAGAAATAATAATCATTGGCTAAGAAATGTTTTTAACATGTGTTTATGTGAGAATATAATGCACTTATTCAGTTCTATGAAGAAATCAATAGAATAAAACAGCATCCATAAAATGATACATACGGTGACTAAAAACACACAATGACAAGCCCACTTTAAAGGGACAGTCCAGTGTCCTGAGCAGGACCCTCCAAAAACAACACATTAACCCCTTCAAGACTGGTGTCCTCATACTGCGTCTTCCCTTGAAGGCCAGTTTTATTGAAATATTTTAATTACGTGCTCGTTATTCGCTTCAAAGCAATCACGTTAACGGAACTGAGGGGGAGTGGCTGCTATGGATTGCTGGGGACACCCAGCGGTCAGTAGCAGCCGCCCCTAGTGATCCCAGCGACCATAGCGACACTGAATCGTGCATCATCGATGACGATCACACACAGACCGGGACACCCAACCAGGAAGTACCAGGGACGTCACCGGCACGGAAAGGGTTAAATCACTAAGTATTTTAATATGCATTCAATAAATAAAAAAAAACACAAAATAACCTTCCTTTAGGAGAAGCAGCAGCTACTAAGCTGCAGTGGAATGCCTCTTCTGGGGTCCAAATTTTCTTGCAACTGACTGGCTGCTTGAAACAGCCAATTGGTGGTAGGTAAACACTCCTATTAAAATCAACGGGAGTGCTCTCTGTGTATGGACACGTATATATAATACAAAGACGAAAGGGGAGGGAAAATAACCTCCACATGAATAATGCTTAGAAAGAATTACAATATAAAACCAAAAAAATACAAAAGGTGACTCACCAAACCCCATGTTTTGACTAGTCATGTAGCTACTAACCTGGAGAACTATTTAAAAACAACAACAAATATACACTCACTGGCCACTTTATTAGGTTCACCTTGCTAGTACCGGGTTAAACCCCTTTTGCCTTCAGACCTGCCTTCATTCTTCATGGTAAACTTTCTACAAGGTGTTTGAAACATGCCTCAGAGATTTTGGTCCATAAGGACATGATGGCATCATGCGGTTGCTGCAGGTTTGTCAGCTGCACATCATAATGCGAATCTCTCGTTCCACCACATTCCAAAGGTGCCCCTACTGGATTGAGATCTGGTGACTGCGGAGGCCATTGGAGTACAGTGAACTCATTATCATGTTCAAGAAACCAGTTTGAGATTATGTGAGTTTTATGACATGGTGCATTATCCTGCTGGAAGTAGCCATTAGAAAATGGGTACACTGTGGTCATAAAGGGATGAACATGGTCAGCAACAATACTCAGGTAGGCTGTCACGTTTAAACGATGCTCAATTGGTCCTAAGGGGCCCAAAGTCTACCAAGAAAATGTCACCCACACCATTACACCATCAGCCTGAACAGTTGATATCAAGGCAGGATGGATCCATGTTTTCATTCGGTTTACGCCAAATTCTGACCATCTGAATGTCGCAGCTGGAATCGAGACTCATCAGACCATTCAATGTTCTTCCAGGCTCCCATTGTCCAATTTTGGCGAGCCTATGTGAATTGTAGCCTCAGTTTTCTGTTCTTAGCTGACAGCAGTGGCACCCGGTGTTGTCTTCTGCTGCTGTAGCCCATCTGCTTCAAGGTTTGATGTGTTTGGTGCGTTCAGAGATGGTATTCTGAATACCTTGGTTGTAACGAGTGGTTATTTGAGTTACTGTTGCCTTTCTGTCATCTGGAACCAGTCTGCCCATTCTCCTCATGACCTCTGACATCAACAAGGCATTTTCGTCCACACAACTGCCACTCACTGGATATTTTCTCTTTTCGGACCATTCTCTGTAAACCCTAGAGATGGTTGTGCGTGAAAATCCCAATGGTTCAGCAGTTTCTGAAATACTCAGAGCAGCCTGTCTGGTACCAACAACCATGCCACCTTCAAAGTCATTTAAATTCCCTTTCTGATGCTCGGTTTGAATTTCAGCAAGTTGTCTTGACTATATCTACATGCCTAAATACATTGAGTTGCTTCCTTGTGATTTAACGGGTGTACATAATAAAGTGGCCAGTGAGTGTATATATCTATATATATATATAAGTTTACTAACTTTCGTGCTCCGATTCTTGCCTCTGCATCCGCGTCATGCATACCCTTCTTGATGGTTTCAACCAGAACTGCTACATGCCTGAAAAATAATTACATTTCAAAAACATTGTGATGATTTTTTTAAAATAAAATTTAAACAAAAATCTAAATCGTACTACATTCCGTTAATGATATAAAATGTATGGCTTACTTTATGGCACAAGTAAACATTTTCACTAGACTTTACCACTAACACTGCAGGTTTTTTTTTTGCCATTATGCTTTTTTTTTTTTTTTTTTTTTTAAACTTAGGAGGGGTCATAGTGTTCTCAAGCATACTTGAGGGGGATATATAAGCAGTGCAAACATTTTTGAAGAAGAGCTGGCCAAATATGCTTCGGGTTTTCCATTCAGCACAAATAAATAGAAAACGTAGTAAACGGAAACGTGTAATTATTGCAACTGTAAGGTGCGTAAATTGTCCTGGTGCTTGTAAACTTTCAATGAACAAATAATTTTAACTAGATGTCTGATGATAATATTATTAGACGCTACATTTAAAACAAAAAACAAAAAAAAAGGAAGACATAACTGATAATATCCTATCATCACAGAGAAAAACAAAAAAAACAAAAAAAAAAAAAAACTTACCTCTCCAAAGAATGGGTCTGCCATTCTTGTAAAAGCATTTCTAAGAACTCAAAACAGCGCCTAGAAGTAAACATGGATGTTAGTTGCGTAAATACATCGTTACCAACATGCACTTTATACGTACCCCAGAAAAATGACATCCTCTCACATACGATTTACACAAAATTCACATAAAATCCATACTAACAACACTGACAACTAAGAACACCGCAACTGTAGAGGGCCCCCATGCATTAAATGTATTGCTTCTGTGTCTGGTATTGATCTATTCTCCCTCCCTTCAGCATTTAAACTAACACAGCCTGACTGATATCCTACACATATATAAAAAAAAATACAGATATTTTACACGGAAACCATACAGTCTGAATTAACTACCTTATATTATAGACTAAGAAAAAAAGAATATATTATTGAAACATAAAACACATAAATAACTTACCTTCTTACGGCTACGGATTTTGATGTACAGTTACTTGTAATTAATGGAATTAGCCTGGGGACATGAGTGTGCTACAATAAAATTGAAACATTTTTGTATTATGTTTTTTGTTTTCTGCAGAGAATCTTGATGACCTATCTGAATATACATTATACCAAAAAGCAAACATTTAATGGGCGTTTCCACCAGTCCTCAATTCAAAATAGCAGGGTGTTATATCCACATATGCATGTTATGCAGCAACCAAAATGTATTACTAACGTATGATTCAGAACTTTCATGTACACAATTAAATTTTTGGTACATTCTATAATAAAAAGTACATTTCCAATTTGCAAGGAAGACTGTGCTTCAGCATCCACATATGAAGATAAGTATTTAGAATACACATATATTCAGCAACCACTTATAATCAAACAGAACATAATCTGTACTTTTGCTGAGTGCCTACTAAAATGGTCTAAAAATGTACACGTGGTATTTTTTTTTCCTAGTGTGGTTTTCTGCACGTGTCATGTTTTAATACAAAATTGTGTGCTCCAAAGGAATCTGAATAGGTACTTACTCGAATTATAATTCTTATCGCAGCACATCCAGATGATGCCATAATCTTTGCACTGTTTGGGACCAAGTTAAAAAGGGTAGGCACAATGGATTCAGCCCCATGGTCAAATTTGTTACCCAAAATTGTTGAAAGTTGGCTGTTGGGAAAATGAAATGAACATATAATAATGTTGCGGTCACATGTCATCTAATATTCTACCCATGTGATTAACCCCTTAACGCCCATTTCATTAAACAAGCTTAGAAAGTGATCTACAATCACTTTCTTCTCTTAAACAGCGTTGCTGCAATCCCTCAATGTCGAGGCATTCAGCAACAGCAAAACCGGCATCAGGGGCGTCAACACCCGCCATACACTGTGGACGCCGGTTTTAAAAGAGTCTAGGAGGCGATCAACAATCGCCTCCTAAACTTTAATAGAAAAGTTCGCTAGAGGGTCTCTACACCCTCTTGAGAACTCTGGCTCCAACCATGCAGGTCAATGGAACCTACCTTTCTAATCACAATGTGATTAGTAAAATATTTTAAAAAAATGTGGTAACATTTAAAAACAATTGTGTCAGAGGAACCATCCAGTTCCAGCAAAATGTAAAACAAATATCCAAAAAGGATAAATAAGTTTATTATTATGAGCAAGTGCTAAAATTAGCACTGTGTCTTCCAAAACTCTTGACATGGAAATAGTTAAAGTAAAAGCATTTCAAATACCGAAGGGGTGTCCAATTTTAAAAAATGGAATGGTTTGATGGGGGTAAATTGGAGTGGCCGGGCTCAAAGATAGGGCATAGGCACAGACTACCAAAATGGGGGGCGTACTTCCCAAATATGGCCTTTTAGCCCCAAAACACCAGCCAAACCCATGCATGGGTGGTAATCACTGTAATCAAAAGATGTTGCTGAACACACATTGGAGTGCTGTTTGATAGCGACGTATACCTGGAGCTATACATTTATACCTGAATTTGTGTGAGGAAGAAAAAAAAACATAAAACTACGACAAACTTTGGCAAAGGGTGGTAGTAGAATTAGTGCATGGAAAGGGTTAAAATACCAGCATTTGAAATAACTTGAGGTGTCTAGTTTTCCAAATGGTTTGATGGGGTAAATTGCATTATAACTTGTGTGGGTACACTAAATGAGTGAGGAGAAAATTACATCCAAACACGACCACCACAAAAGTGTTAAAACAACCTCGGTCCCAAAGGGTACAAAAAGTATAAAAACGGCCTGGGGTCCTTAAGGGGTTGAAAAAGTAGTAACATTGTAAATCAGAATTTCATTTTTTTATATTAAGTTTGCCCTACCAACAATAGAGAATTGGAAAGTATGGTTTGGTGTTCTAATGATTACATTTTTACTATTACAAGAAAAGCACGTTTTTTAAAGATTTAGAACAGTATTTGGGATTATCAAGTAGCAGTAAAACCCGTCAACACAACTGTGAGAATGATTTTTTTTAGTCAAAAAGCATTTACAGTCTTATTGATAATGTTGATGTTACAAATAAACTACCCTACATACCTTGCAAACCAAGAAAAACAACAGTTCCACTATAAAATTCTGTGAACTAAACTCACCAGCGTTTTACCTCAATCATCAATGCATAGATCATCTAGAGTCTGTACAGCATGGACTATGTCTGCTCAGTAAAATATATCGACTCCATTTTATAAAAATTCACATAAACTTACAGACCATACTAACACCAAGATGAAAAGTAACACACACAGTGTGATACTGCAAGCAACATCTGCAGTATGTGTGAACCCTGACAATGCAAACTGGAAACAAAAACGACCATGGAAATTCTCATGGAATGAGGGCTAAGCTACCAAACACCAAAACAGACAGGGATAAAAACCACATCTGTAAAACCTGATTAATAGTAGACATTTTAACCTCAACATATAGCACTGGAGAGCCTTTATTTTAATATAAAGGCTCTGATTTTCTTAACGGACTGACTGCATGCAGCATTTGGATACAATTCTAGTAGTTCTAGTTTTGAATTAAGAATAGACGTGCAGAGAAGTGAGCCCTCAAGAAGCATTCTTTTTCATCTTAATTAACATTCCCCCTTTTTTTTTGTTCACATTTATTAACCCCCCCACACACCCATTTGTAGGTGTCATGATACAGTTTTACAGTGGGTAGAAGCTTGGCAGCCTGCCCCCTCTGTCAGTATGGTTGCTTGCTGTGTCCTTAACGCGCTGAAGGATTCTCATTGTGGGAAGCGAGAATCCAACAGTTCATATGGACGCTACCAGAGTGGGTACTGTCAGAAAGAACGGGAAGGCTGCAAGAAGTGATCTGTGTTAAAATTAGAAATGCAGGATTCTTTTTACTTTTGCTGTACTAGGTTTGATGATGTATTTCCATGGTGCAAAGACAGATCCAAAATTGCTTAGCATTTGATGTGGCAGGTTTCCTTGTTTGACACTGATAACATCATAAAGAAAGATCTTCGCATACTATTTATTCAACATTGTAACGTATATTGCATAGAACCTGTACTTACGCCACTGTAATGCAAGCTTCTCGCACCACTTGGGAACGAAGGTCCTTTACAGAAAGTTTGAAGCTGCCATCCAGTAAACGCAAATGTTGGAAGAAACAGTCATATTCCGCTGCTCCAGCAACAAGCAATGATCTAACCTTCTTAAGCTGCAAGGTATCATAACATTGAAATACATTACCAACTGGTTCAGTTAAGAACTGTGACCTTCTATGGAAGAGAATACCAGTGATATTATTGCTTCTACAATATACCGTATTTGCTCGATTGTAAGAAAAATACTCCTTGTCTAATAATCTGGGTCGTTTTATAATCAGGCCTCAAATAGGTCTGACTATGAGACTAAGATCCAGATACCCCGCAGTGATGCAGGGGACCTGGATCCTCCTGTGTTACCCCCCCAATTGCGATTGCGGCATTGAAGGGGTTAACGCTGCCCTGTCGCTCTCATGGAGCGATCAGGCAGCAGGGGGATGTTGTGCCAATCAACACTCACCCCCCTTCCCTGAAGCTGCCTGTGGCAGCTGAAAACGCTATTGCAGGTTTTCCTGCAATCGCGGTTTCAGCCTACAGGATCACTCCGTGGGAGTGATCTCAGGCTCGGGGGCAGGCTCTGAGTGGCTGTGCTGTCTGCCCAGACTCCTGGGCGGACAGCAGCAGCGCCCCCGCGTGGTGACGCGGGGGCATTTTTTTGTGGATGTAAGATGCTGACAAACTCCTAGGCGCCAGGACAAAATTCTGAGTCGCCATGGCGACCTGGCACCTGGGATTTGTCGAGCCCTGATTTAGAGGGTTAAAAGGCATATCATGGGGCACAGAGGCATATATGGGGTGTAAGGCATTTCTGGGGCAGTGGCAAGCCTGGGGGCAGATGTGCATAACTGGGGGGCAAGTTGAAAAAAAAAAAGGAAATAAAAACAAAATATTTTTCTCAATCGTAGCTTTTATTAACAAACAATTGTTCACATAGATTACATGAATTAACATTTACTGGTAAAACTTTTTTCCTATAGGGTCGTCTTATATTCAGGCTTTTTCTTTTTTTCATAAATTAATATTCAGATTTTAGGGGGTCATCTTATAATCAGGGTCGTCTTATAATCGAGCAAATACGGTAACCATCGACAGTAATACTCACGTCACTAAAATACCATATCGGCAAGCCTGTTTCTGAATGATAAATGAGGAAAAGCAGATGCAAATAGCTTACCGCACTGGCTCGCTGATCCCAGTCATGTTTGTCATCAGACAGAATTTCTCTTATTTTATTGAATGTTTCTTCAAGTTCTCGACTGGAGTAAATCTTTTAAAAGAAAGAAAAAATTTTGGCCTTCACGGAAGGACTCATTTAACTTAATTGAAGTTAACAGTGGTTTAAAAATGCATTGAGTTCATATAATCATAGCTACAGAAGTCTACAATAAAGTCGAAAGAAAATTACTACTACAACTATTAAGTGATTCAAAGGGGAGGGGTGAGTACTAGCGAAATATAAAAATATGTTATATGTGCATTACAGAAAACAAAAAGCTGATCTAGAAAATTCTAAATCCCCATAAAGTGGTATGGTCTAATCATTTGAAACATCATAGATATTGCTATGGCAATAAGAAAACTTTTAAAGAGCTATTTAAAAAATTTATGGTACAGGACGTAATTGAACAACCTGAATGATTCACTCAAGGACGCAGGGTGTATCTTTTACGTCCTGGAATATTTTTGAAAGGCATGGAGAGCTCACTGCTGATGCACAAAAGAATAAGAGACTACATGTCAGCCTCATCTTCCCATTTTCAGCAGGTGCCAGCATTACAGGTTCTGAGCCATCACACAGATAGGGTTTGAATGTCCCAACAGCCCGTGTAGTAGGGACTTCATGTCTGTGATGGCTGCCCTGCTCTATTCTGTGATCAATGGGCAAGGAATAAACAATGACACAAAGTAAGCAAAGTTTTCAAAAATATTACTTAAATCGAAACCTAAAAATTAAATTTACCATTTCAGTATCAGTTTTGAATAGGATACATGACTGAGAAAGGTGGACTTAAAGGAACTAACCACGTATCCCATAAATGGTGGCACAATGACATGGGTGTAGGTTATAAGCAATGTTCCATCTAATTTTTCTTAGTTGGCGTGCGCAGAAAATTTCTCTTGTGCAAAAAGTTTCACAGAGCAAAAATGTGGTGCGCACAATATCCGCGCCGCATAAAGTTTCAAAAAATGTTTTATTTTTTCTTTTTTTGGGAAAAACTGTTGTGCGCACAATTTCTGGACATGTGCGCTCTCTAAAAAAGCTATGTGCGTGCGCATAACTTAGAGGGAACACTGGTTATAAGCCAGAGAAGGAGTCAAGCAACACATCTTCCAGTAATTAATCTGTTAGATGTGTTGTTCCTTCCTCTTTGCACAAGTAACACTACTATCATTAATACCCTAAAAAAAACACCACTAATTACCACTGATATGTCGCCTGGTGGGCCACACTGTAGTGAAGCGTAAAAATATTTCGAGCGTCATAGGAAGCGTGTCAGGGTAAGTTGTTGTTGGACATCTTGCTATTTCCGGTATGAATCCTACACAACTTTGGCATCAATGGCAAACCCACAGCCAGCAGCTAGCGTTAAGGGCGTGGTGAGGCCTCAGCCTTCTCTAAGAGTGTGGCTGGTACCTAGACACAGATAGGGCAGGGACACAGACTGCACCAGCGTATCTTAAAACGTTTTGGGGGTTTGCAAGAGGTATGTCAAAGCAGCAGTCAAATGAATTGACAACTGCTGGGACAGCTCACCACCTGCCCCGTTGCACCGCCTTCAGCAGGACCATAGTGCCTCCCTTTACTGGTCATGTGCATCAATGTTGAAGGACAAGCTTTCCAAGGCAGCTGGACAGACCATCCACTTCACTTTCGAAATACAGAGCGTTACTGATGGCACACTGGTGACTGACAATACCACTTTAGCCGTTATAAGCACACAGAGTGACAGAAAGGGCGGTACTGCAGAACTCGGGAAGAAAGGCAGCGGGGTTAAAGATCCTTTTATATTCTACGTTGAGATTATGGATGCGCAGTACACAAGCTCACATTTTGGCAGCTTTTAGGATGCTAGTGGAGTCAGGGCCGGATTAACGTAGGGACTGATGGAGCTACAGCTCCAGGCCCCTACCTGAAAAATGGTTCAGTCAGGGCCAGACTGACTGGGCCTATGCCTGGCCAACATGGGCCAGCAGGCCAACATTCAAAGCTGCCGCCCGGTCGCGAAGTTCAAAGCAGCCGTCGTGTGGCTGTAACACAGCCTTCCACCAGCCGCTTTAATGTTCAAAGCATCCGCTGGCCGCCTTATGAACTTCATGGCCGGGCTTTGAAGACGTGATGTTCGAGGAGGCGGGGCTCACAGAAGAGTTCCTCGTGACAAGGAGAGGATCTTCACGTCGGAAGAGCAGGAAAAAAGAAAAAACCCAAAATGTAAGTATTACCACAAAAATAGGGGACCCGTATTCAAGAAAGAGGGTTGGCTGGATTTTGGCAATACAAAATCAATATCAACAGTGGGGTGTGTAACCACACTTTTATTAAAAGTAAGTAACACTCAACAAATATTTACATATATACATATATAATTGCTAACAGCACTCACACTCCTATCATGCCCAGGCAGCCAGTACATGCTGGGCATAATAGGATTGTGATAGCTGTTATATAATATTTATATATATATATATATATATATATATATATATATATATATATATATATATATCAAATAACAGATGGAATAAGTATCTTGTGATAATAGAATTTTGGAATGACAAGCTTTCGGGAGCTCTTCCCCCTTTCTCAAGTCTAAAACATTTCATTGAGAAAGGGAGAAGAGCCCCCGAAAGCTTGTCATTCCAAAATACTGTTTGTCCAATAAAAAAGTTTTATCACAAGATACTTATTCCATCTGTTATTTGATATTGACACCACTGGACTAATACGGGTACAACCTCTACTATATATATATAAATATTGTTTGGGGGTTTTTTGTCTAATTTGGTGAGCTACTTTTAATAAAAGTGTTTTGTTTTTGTTTTTAAAGGTTGAGGGGGTTATTTTTGGTTTCGGCCAAGCGAACGTTGAATTTTCAGTTTTGGTCCAGAATTTTCATTTCGTTGAATTCCTCCTATATACTAAGCCAGACACTGAAGTGATAGGCCTACACAACATCAATGTTTGGCTTAACATATAGTGATAGGGATTATGCTGTACCCCTATCAATTTGTGCCCATGTATATAGTGACAGGTGTTATGCTGTACCCCTGTCAATGTTTGCCTCAGTATATAATGATAACAGTTATGTTGTACCACCATCAATGACAAAGCAGTGTAGAAAATATATTTTTTATCCTTCATTGTGACAGAGCCTGACGTGATGCGTGTGTTTGGTGTTGGTGTGGCAGAGCCTGTACCGGTGTGTGTGTGTTTGGGTGTCAATGTGGCAGAGCCTGTCCTGGTGTTTTTGTGTTGGTGTGGCAGAGCCTGACCTGATGTGTGTGTTTGGTGTTGGTGTGGCAGAGACTGTACCGTTGTGTGTGTGTTTGGGCATCTGTGTGGCAGAGCCTGTCCTGGTGTGTGTTTGGCCATCTGTTTCCTGGCACTTTACTAACTGTAGGAATAAGTAGAACTATTTAATTTTTACTTATCCAGAGAAAAAATGCACTCCTGAATTTGTAGTCACTCCAGAGGACAATACTTTCTAGGCATAGAAATCAGAGAAAAAGAAAGGTATTGTGTTATTTACTCTATTTCAATCTGCATATTTTATTAAAAAGGATTGGCGACACAAATTTGTGGCTTCAGGTGTATCATGACCTTTTTTAGTGTATGGATGTACTCCCAATTCTATCTCATACATCTGCCGAGCTCTGATGTCATCTTTATCCAGTACACATGGATGCCAAGGAGTTAAGATTCTGTCCATTCCCAGGTACTTATTTGGGCTTTTAACACTTTTTGGTTCCTGGGATTTTAATAATGTGGTATTCTGTTTTCGTAAAGGAACAATTTAATATAGTTTTAAAAAGAATGATTTATAGCTATTTGGATGGTAAATAGTGTGGCTTAGATGGTGTGGCATGTGGGCACAAGCGCTCGACCACACGATACAATACATGAGGCTGGTGTCCAAATATTTCTAGGGCTGCTTTGCATTCCCAGTCCGGCCTTGCCGCCATTGCCGTCTTTAACGCAGGGCAAAAAGGACAGCTGCTCCTTGAGGAGCCGAGGAGTTAAGATTCTGTCTGTCCTGCCCATTTTATTTATTTCCATAAAAAGGCCCACCAAAAACCTCAGCACCAGGCCCATGATGCTCTTAACCCGGCCCTGAGTGGAGTAGATTTGGCCACAGGCAGAGACAGCAGTAGAAATTAAGACTGGTAGGGCAGCAAACATGGTGAAAACAGAAATGTGGACCTTGTGGGTTTGCATTGCATAACACATTCTACACCAGGAAGAAAGGGCAGTGTAGACTGTGAAAACTGAAAGGGCCTTAAGATTGCTGGACACTTCCTCAGGAATGTGAAGGCAAGCCAGCAGCTGGGGGGAGCATGAGAAGGTGGGTGTATCCCAGCACGGTCTACATAAGAATGTAATCATCTGCTGGAACTACACCCTGGACATAAGGGAGTGGATCCTAGAACAGAAGCGGGCTGTTCACATGTCCTCCGAGCAGAACAATGGGGTCTCCAGACTATTGGACAGAGGCTAGGCGAAAAAGATGCAGTTAGAAATGGAAATTTCCAGCATCACTGGCAGAAGCACCAACCACATATCCAACTGCCAATCCATGTTGCAGCCAACATGGATGGCAATAAACAATATAGTGTAGTTTAAGCACAAATCATCCGATTATTTTGTTTTATTAAAAAAAATTATACAAATGTCTCTCTTCTTGCCTTTTTTTTTTAATGATGTTGCCTTTATTGGAGATAAGGCATTTTATAGTGGGGGGGGGGCGGCACTTGTGTTGTCACAGCCCCTGATTTCCAGATTCCAGCAGGAATCAGGGCTTCCATCTCATATTAGATCAGCTGGAAGCATGTTGCTACTTTCCAGGTGGCAGCACATGTTACTATGGCAGCAAGCATCCACTTTGCTTACTTTAACAGTAAATGAGAGTTCTGTCTTTAACCCTTTGTGACAGAAGGGTCCCCCCCTAAGTGAAAGATGCTTTTTTGCCACTTCTAGCAAACCTTTGTTCAACCATGATTCCCATTTTCAATGTTTCTTTCCCATCAATTATATATTTTGCTTTTGCAAGTACAGCTAGGGCTTTCTGTTTATACCACTTTTTTTGTATAGACTTTCATTTAGTGCGTCAAACAGCCATTAAAGTCCCCATGGATCTCTCTTGGACACAGTTTCTCTCTTTTCACTTTGATTCCTACTGCTGCTGATCACAGTTATATGCAAGAAGGGCTCCATTGCTATCTCAGTACCTATGATCAGCCAGGAGTAGTAGCTCATCCAAGGTTTTAGGATGGTCTGAATAGACCCTCTGGCAACCTATTCATTTGCAATGTTGCTTCCTGCGGTATCAGGACTGACAACGCCGGCAGAGAACGCCCAAGCTTTCTACCGATGCTAGCTCCAGCTCACAGAGGAGACTCCAAGCCGTTTAATAACACCCTGATCTCGTGTGGTGCAAAAATCATAGGACGTACTATTATGCTGAAGAAGGCCTACTACACTACGCACTTATGCTTGGCTGAGCATACGAAGGCTGAGAGCTTCCTTCGTAATTTTCGTAGTATACCCTTTGCAAATGCATTGCAAGACTGCAGAATCCTCCCATATGCATTTGACACTTTCCTCACTATTTGAAGTATATGAGAGGTGTTTACTCAACTTGTTATGCAACTTCTCTTGAAGGCAAGGTAATTTATTATTTTATTTTTAACTTGAAAATAGAAATTCATAGAGACTTACAAACAGGACAAAAGAGATACCTGCACAGTAGGAACATCTGTAAAGGCCTTAATAAAATCTTCTTCATCAACAGCTCCAACACCTCCTTCCTTCATCATACCTACAAAATAAACAAATAAGGAAACCATTGGTGTCCATATGTCTGTAAGATATTCCATATGATTGTAAATATGAGCCAAGCATTGAAGTCATATGCTCTAAAAGCACTTTCCCCAATTGGATAAGTTAAGGATTAAACTCTACTACCAACCATCAGGCACAATAGCACGCAAGCTTGGTAAACAGGATATTGGATCATTCAAAGTGCTTACAAAGGCTTACAACTCCTGTGGTGTTTGCCATATAAAAGCTCAGAAGGGAATTACACAGCAGGGATTGAAAGACCAAATAAAATAGTAATGTAAGACAATTTAAACATGGCTGTTATGGTTGCTCCTTAAAGAACAGCTTTTTTGCAGTCTAATAGCTTGAAGCATGTTTGACTAAAATAAACAGAGCATTTTCTACCAGTAGCTTGCATCGAAGTTGAGTATTATCATGATCGCACATTAACCATCTAAACAAATAGACTTCCCTGTGCATTCATTGAACCTGAATGGGTCATACAGCTCTTCAGAGCACAAGAAGGTTGAGATTTACTGCAAGCCTGCGATAACTTCATAAGTAAAACCTAGATAAACGGTTTTCCTTCTCTGTAAACAAAGGTGTCTAAGGTGTGATCTTATCAAATGTAATCCAGGATCAGGTAATAAGTCATGGAAACTCAGACAGCAACCTTGCTGGCAGAAGTAAAAAAAAGAAAATACCCTTCCACGCCTAAATGGTATTTAGTTGCCCAGTTTAACCCCTTAATGACATTTTCCGGTTCTGGTACGTCATGCACTAACATCAGGTTAGTGACAATTGACGCGCCAGGACCGTCATGACTTTATGCATCCAAACGTTATTGCTGTAATGCCTCGACCTCGAGGCATTCAGCAACGCCACGATCGGCACCCGGGGGGCATCAACATCCGCCATACATTTAAACGTTTTAAACGCGTTTAGGAGGCGATCAACGATCACCTCTTAAACTTCAATGGTGTCGCAGGAACGCCTCGATCAGGAGACATTCACCGACACCAAATACTTACCCCACTGCAAGTGATCGTCGCAATCCGCAAGATGGCGGCCGCCCTGTAAAAAAAAAGTTGAACAAGTTCACTAGACGGTCTCCAGACCCTCTAGAGAACTCTGGCTCCACTTGCAGGTGGAATACAGGTACTGCATTCAACCATGCAAGTCAATGGAGCCCAGCTTTCTAATCACAGTGTGATTAGTAAAAATAAATTAAAAAATAAAACAACAATTAGAAAAAAAGTAAAAAAAAAAACAAACAAAAAAAAAAACAACAGTAAAATGTAAAAATAATTTCCCACTGATGTCACTACCAGGGGAACCTTCAAGTTGAAAAAAAATGTTAAAAAAAAATGTAAAAAAGGCAAAAACAAAAAAAATAAATATATATATATATATATATATATATATATATATTATATATATTTTTTTTGTGAGCAAGTCCTAAAATTGGCACATTAGCTTAAAACAATTCTCGCATGGAAAGAGTTAAAATACTGGCATATTAAACGCCCATGGGGTGTCTACTTTAAAAAAATTTATGATTTGATGGGGTAAATTGAATTGGCCGGGTTCAACAATGTCCCAATTAACACGGGGGGGAAGGATGGCCACACATCTAATTTCCAATTAGAAAAATTAACACGTCCCAAATTTGGCCTTTTAGTTCCCCCCAAAAATGACAAACCCATGCATGTGGGGTATCACTGTACTCAGGAGATGTTGCTGAACACATATTGGGGTGTCGTGTGACAGCGGCATATACCAGGAGCTGTTAATTCATACATAAAGTAGGTGTTTGGGGGAAAAATACACACAAAATAATACTACTGCAAACTTTGAAAAAATGCTGGTGGTAAAATGTGTGCATGCAAAGAGTTAAAATACCAGCACTTAAAATACCCTGGGGCGTCTAGTTTTCAAAAATATATGGTTTATTGGGCACACTGAAATGGCCCGGCTCAAAGTTGTACCAAATAGGGCATGGGCAGTGGATCCCCAAATGCCAAAGTTCAACATTGAAAAATGTGCATGCCCCAAATGTGGCCCTTTTTCCCCCCACAAACAGCCAGGCAAAATCATTCATGTGAGGTTTTGCTGTACTCGGGAGATGTTGCTGAACACATATTGGGGTGTTTTATGACAGTGACATATACCAGAACCTGTTTATTCATACCTGAAGTAAAATGCGTGTGAAAAAACAAATGCAAAAAAATGACTACCACAAAGCTTGACAAAGACTGGTGGCAGATATGGTGCATGGAAAGAGTTAAAATACTAGCATTTGAAATACCCTGGGGTTTCTAGTATATAGACGTATATTATATAAAAATATATGATTTGATGGGGAAAATTGCATTGGTCGGCTTCAAAGATACCCGAAATGGCACACGGGAAGAATTACCAGATTTAGAAAAAATGGCTTTTAAATAGCAAAACGCTACCTGTACTTATTGCTCCATAACGTGTAGAAAAAAGCAAAAAAACTAAAACATTGGGTATTTCTAAACTCAGGACGAATAGTAGAATTTTTCATTTTTCACCATATTTTATACTTTTTTTAATAGTAACTAATATGATACAATCAAAACAATGTCATCTAAAGAAAGCCCTTCTTGTCCTGAAAAAAAACAATATATAACTTGTGTGGGTTCAGTAAACGGGAAAGAAGAAAATTACAGCTAAACACGAGCAGCGCAGAAATGTTAAAACGGCCATTGTCACGAAGGGTAAAAAAAAATAAAATCAGCCTTTGTCACGAAGGGGTTAAACACTTATAAACATATAGGACTCTATGATTCGTTCAAGCTCAAACTTCAAAATATTTGGAAACGCGCATACTGAGTGAAGAACAAATGTACAAAATGTGTTCCGTAATTCATGAATAACCAGGGAAAAATTAACACCAAAGGGGAAATTGCTGATACAAATTTCAAAATTTTATAGTATTTTTTGCAAAACCAAGAAAAGAAAAGGCGAGGTGCAGCAAAGATGACAATTTTGGCACAACTTTTGGTAGTCTCCCAGATACAGTAGAAATGAAAAGAAAAATGTTCATATAGAACATGTCACTAGGCCCTGAAACTATGTTAGAATAAAGAAAACTGAAGCCACCACCTACAACTATTCTATGAGTTTAATAAACAAAACAGTAGCGCATTCCTATAACCCAGTCATTTAACCCCTTCAGGACCGGGATGTACCTGGTACTTCCTGGTCATAGGTCACCGGTAGACTGGGACGTACCAGGTACGTCATCCCCAAAAACCGCCCCCACATCGCCACAACCGTGGTGATCGCAGGGGCGCTGCTGCTGCTGTTTGCCCAGGAGTCTGGGCAGATCAGCACAGCAGCCTGGGCAGACCAGCACAGCAGCCTGGGCAGACCAGCACAGCAGTCTGGGCAGACCAGCACAGCAGTCTGGGCAGACCAGCACAGCAGTCTGGGCAGACCAGCACAGCAGTCTGGGCAGACCAGCACAGCAGTCTGGGCAGACCAGCACAGCCACTCTAAGTCCGCCCCCAAGCCTACAATCACTCCCACGGAGTGATTCGGTAGGCTGAAACCAGGCAGCTTCAGGTAAGGGGGTGGTGTGTTGATTGGGTCCCCACACCCCCCTGCTGCCTGATCGCTGCATGAGAGCGTCAGTCCAGTGTTAACCCCTTCAATGCCGCGATCGCGGCATTGA
Source organism: Spea bombifrons (assembly GCF_027358695.1). Lineage (NCBI taxonomy): Eukaryota > Metazoa > Chordata > Amphibia > Anura > Pelobatidae > Spea > Spea bombifrons. The sequence continues at coordinate 48,327,826 of NC_071091.1, forward strand.
AGGGGTTAATTCCCGTTTTGTATGGGGCTCTGCTGCTGGTGGTCTGTCTGGAAGTCCAGGCAGACCAGCAACAGCAAAAAACGAGCCCCCACAAGCCCTTTGATCAGTCCTGTAATAATTTTTTTTTATAACAATAAAAAAAAAAATGTAGAAAAAAAAAAATAAAAAAAATAAAAATACAAATAAAAACAGCACTGACCTGAAAGTCCAGGGTGCTTCCAGGTCAAATGCTGGGCTGGGATGATGATGATCAGATCACTGGCCAATAGGAGTGATCGGATCATTATGGCAGCCCATGCATGTGAGGCCTTGTTCGAACCGGGGGATGTTGGTGAACAAAATGTGGTGTTTTCTTCCACTGTTGCACATATGCTGTGCAAGAAATAAATTGCAACATTGAAATGTATGCGTTAAAAACGCAATAAAATACATTTTCCATGAAATTTTGGCCATCAATGAAGAAATGGCTGCCTGAAAACTGTCAAAATGACCCTAGTTGAACACCTTGACTTGTCTGCTGTTCATAGATATATACTTTTATGGGGTAATCTACAGTGGGGGGCTTCCAAAATGTCCCAAATAGGATATGGGCCCAGTAAACGAATTACTGAAAACTTGTTCCAGTTATGGCCTCATGGCTTCCTCAAAAAAATGCATGTACCATGCATGTGAGGCCTTGTTGGAATCAGGGGATGTTGATGAATAAAATGTGGTGTTTTCTTCCACTGTTGCACTTACGGTGTGCAAGAAATTCAGTGCAACATTGAAATGTATGCATTAAAAACGCAATAAAATAATTTCCCTGTGAACTTTGGCAGACATCAGTGAAGAAATGGGTGGCTGAAAACTGTCAAAATTACCCTAGTTGAACACCTTGACTTGTCTGCTGTTCATAAATATATACTTTTATGGGGTAATTTACAGTGAGGGGCTTCCAAAATCTCCCAAACGGGATATGGGCCCAGTAAACCAATTTCTGAAAATTCCAAATTTGAAAACTAAAATGCGCATGTTCCAGTTTTGCCCTCATAGCTTCCATGCATGTGAGGCCTTGTTGGAACCGGGGGATGTCGGTGAACACCTTGACTTGTCTGCTGTTCATAAATATATACTTTTATGGGGTAATCTACAGTGGGGGGCTTCCAAAATGTCCCAAATAGGATATGGGCTCAGTAAACGAATTACTGAAAACTTGTTCCAGTTATGGCCTCATGGCTTCCTCAAAAAAATGCATGTACCATGCATGTGAGGCCTTGTTGGAATCAGGGGATGTTGATGAATAAAATGTGGTGTTTTCTTCCACTGTTGCACTTACGGTGTGCAAGAAATTCAGTGCAACATTGAAATGTATGCATTAAAAACGCAATAAAATAATTTCCCTGTGAACTTTGGCAGACATCAGTGAAGAAATGGGTGGCTGAAAACTGTCAAAATTACCCTAGTTGAACACCTTGACTTGTCTGCTGTTCATAAATATATACTTTTATGGGGTAATTTACAGTGAGGGGCTTCCAAAATCTCCCAAACGGGATATGGGCCCAGTAAACCAATTTCTGAAAATTCCAAATTTGAAAACTAAAATGCGCATGTTCCAGTTTTGCCCTCATAGCTTCCATGCATGTGAGGCCTTGTTGGAACCGGGGGATGTCGGTGAACACAATTTGGTGTTTTTTTCTGCAGTTGCACATATTCTATACAAAATATAATATGAAATCTAAAGCAACATTGCAACGTATGCAAAAAAATATAAAAATACCTCAAAATTTGGCCGCAACGGACGATAAAATCCCTGTCAAAATGACCCTAGTTATACACCTTGACTTATCTACTATTCATAAACATATAATTTTGGGGGAATAATCAGTATCTGTGACAACTATTGCAGTTATTAGACTACCATGCCAAATGTGAAAAAAATTAAATTTTAAAAATGTGATGCATGCCTTGCTATATTTGCCCTATACTGGTCAAAATAGATAAATCCTGGCCATGTTGGGTGGTTTCCAAATCAGGACAAGTTAATAAATATATTTTGGTTAATTTTTTCCCATTGGTTCAATGTGCGTACAATTTGTATGTACATAAAACTGTAAGAAAATGAGTTTTTTTCATTCCCCCCCCACTTTTTCCAGTTTATTTCAAACAAAACAATGTACTACCCAGCTTTCAAATGAAAGCCGTACTTGCGCTGAAAAAAACAATATATGATTTGTGTGGGTGCACTAATTGATAAGAGAAATTACAGTTGAAGAAAGACATAGCAAAGACACAAAAACAGCTCTGGTCCTTTAGTGACAGCTTAGTATCAAAATCCCGGTCCTGAAGGGGTTAAAAGATAAGGCAAAGATTCTCAGATGCAGGTCCCAATCCTATCTACAAAATTCCAATATCCAAATCATAAAAACTGAAAATAGCTACTAAAAACATATTTAAAAAAATCTAAATATATGGGAGAAGTACATAAAGCCACATATATCACCTTTACTATAAAGAGCTACCCTCACGGTCACGACTGCTACACCCTACCTCAAGGAGCTAAATACTGACAGTGGATATGTAACTATGCCCACTAACAAGGACCTACACTGCCTACTTAAACTGTAGATTGATCTAATCTCAATCATGTTTCCAGATGTAAGTTTCATCCGTGCGTCCTTTCACGTTCTTGTTAGGATTTTGAGTTTGTGGCCCTAAAAAAAGTTGCCTACGTTTTGAAAACATTCTTTAATTTGGGGTTTATTTGAAATATGAGGACTCAAACTTTGAGGTTTATTCACGCAATGAACGCCAACCCTGTCTCAGTGCCCTTCACCTTGTCATGTGGATGGTCTGTACAGTGCCTTTTCCAATAAGAAATTGTCCAACCATGACGTCCTGTTTCACAGGGGTATAAATATTAGACAACACATAAGCCTAATTCCCTTAGTCAATCATCACAATGGGTAAGACCATGAAATATAACTGATGTGAGGCAAAAGGTTGTCGAGCTTCACAAAATGGGAAGTAGCTATAAGAAAATATCAAAAGCATTGAAAAAGCCATCTTCCACCATTAGGGCAATACTTAAGAAATGTTATGAATCAACCTGGAAGAGGACTTGTGTCTATATTGTCTCAACGCACTGTGAAGAGGGTGGTTCGATTGGCCAAAAAGTATTCAAGGATCACAGCTGGAGAATTGCATAAGTTAGTTGCGTCTTGGGGTCATAAAGTCTCCAAAACTACAATCTGACGTCCACCTACATCACCACAAGTTGTCTGGAAGGATTTCAAGAAAAAAAAGCCTCTACTCTCATCCCAAAACAAACTCAACCGTCTTTGGGTTCTATGGTCAGATGAAACCAATATAGAGCTTTTTGGCAATAAACACCAGAGGTAGGTAGCCATGTGGAAAAGTACCTCATGCCCACAGTTAAATATGGTGGTGGCTCTTTAATGTTTTAGAGCTATTTTTCTGACAGAGGACCTGGGATTTTTTAGTATACATGGCATACGTTGATTTGACTATCAAATATCAACATATATTAAACGAACACCTGACACCTTTGTCAAAAAGCTTAAAATGGGCTGTGGTTGGATCTTCCAGCAAGACAATGATCTAAAACATCCATCAAAATCAACACAAATTGTTTACTGACCACAAAATCAATGTCCTACCATGGCGATCTCAGTCCCCTGACCCATTTCAAACCTACGGGACGAACCGAAGAGGTGAGTCCACCAACGTCGACCTCGATATTTTAAAGATCCAAAGAGATTCCGCATGGAGGAATGGACTCTGATCCCTTGCCATGTATTCTCCAACCTCATCAGGCGTTACAGCAGAAGACTCAGAGCTGTTATCATGGCAAAGGGAGGTAAGCACAAAGTATTGACTAAAAGGGTGCCAATAACTGTGCCACATGTATTTAACATGTAGATATTTTTTTTATATATAAATCTGTGTTGTGATTGCAATTGTTTGATATCCATGAGAGCAGAGTATCTTTGTGTATTTTTTTTTTAAGAGAAGATAAAAGGGTTACAACAAACAGTTTTTCACAGCATTCTTTGATCATATTTATGATATAAGCTTACTCGTTAAACAATACTTATAATGACATTTATTTGCTTACTGCATGGTTTCAGAAGGTGGCTACCACACAGCTTGAAATGTAACAGAAATGCTACAATGGAAGAAATGTGAAATAAAAGAATATTTAGGTAAAGAGAGGCAGAGTTGTGGCTTGTAGGAGGCCAGGGGGGGATTAGGACATAGACGTATACATTTCAAAAGGTAAATACCAACATTTGACCAAAAAAGAAAATCTCCCCAAAGTATTTATTTGGTAAATATACAGAAAACCTGTACATAATTACCAAATATAAGCCGAACCCCCCCCACCCGGCCTTTAATTGGGGTTTAGCGCAATCCGTATTGCCCGACGCCCGGGCAAGCAGCAGGGTTAGTGTTATAAACAAAAATGTGTCTGTATTTTATGAATCTTACTGCAATTATTGAATAACATTTACAGTATGAAATTATATATATATATATATATATATATATATATATATATATATATTAGGGCTGCAACAACTAATCGATAAAATCGATAATCGATAATGAAATTCGTTGCCAATGAATTTCATTATCGATTAGTTGAATCGATTATTATCGATTATAAAATGAGGGTTTTTTCAGAGCAAACGCTCTGAAAAATACCCCTCATTATATAATAGTTTAGTCTGACTCACAGCAGCAGCTCCTACTTACCAGTCCCTCCCTGTAATCACTGTGACAACTGGCCCCGCCCCCTTCCTTCTCCCAGAAGGCCAGAACCACATGGCTGTGACACTCATCTAACTGTAAGTATAAAATTAATATTTGGGCTACTGAAAGTTAGGGGAGGTGGGGGTTAATTTAGGGGCAGTTATAGTTAATGGGGTGTTTAGGGTTAATTCAGGGGCAGTTATGGTTAATGGGGGTGTTTAGGGGCAGCTATGGTTAATGGGGTGTTTAGGGTTAATTTAGGAGCAGCTGTGGTTAATGGGGTGTTTAGGGTTAATTTAGGAGCAGCTGTGGTTAATGGGGTGTTTGGGGTTAATTTGAGGCAGTTGTGGTTAATGGTGTGTTTAGGGTTAATTTAGGGGCTGTTGTGGTTGACAGGGTCTTTAGGGTTAATTTAGGGGATGCTGTGGTTAATGGGGTGTTTAGGGTTAATTTAGGGGCAGTTATGGTTAATGGGGTGTTTAGGGTTAATTTAATGATGAGGATTTAGGGTTAATTTAATAAAGTTAACTTAAGGTGCAGTTAGAGGTAAGGGGGGCAGACTAAGGGGAATCTAAATCCAGGGGGCAGTGAAGATTAACCCAGTACTTATTTATAAAAGTATGGTGTCAGTGTGCTGTGAACGGGTCTGTGACTCTGAGGGGACTATGAGATATCGGGGGGGTATAAGGCATATCTGGGGAGGACGGAGTGACATATCTGGGGGTATAAGGCATATACATTATATAAGGCATATGTGGGGAGGGCAGCGTGGCATGTCTGGGAGGCAGCGTGGCATGTCTGGGGAGGATGGAGTGGTGTATCAGGGGGTATAAGGCGTATCAGGGGGTATAAGGCGTATCAGGCACAGTGGCATATGTGGGAGGCAGCGTGGAGTGGCATATGTGGGAGGCAGCGTGGAGTGGCATATGTGGGAGGCAGCGTGGAGTGGCATATGTGGGAGGCAGCGTGGAGTGGTATATGTGGGAGGCAGCGTGGAGTGGCATATGTGGGAGGCAGCGTGGAGTGGTATATGTGGGAGGCAGCGTGGAGTGGCATACGTGGGAGGCAGCGTGGCATGTCTGGGAGGCAGCGTGGAGTGGCATATGTGGGAGGCAGCGTGGCATGTCTGGGAGGCAGTGTGGCAAGCCTGGGCTCAAATGTGCATAAATTGGGGGGGCTGGTTGGGAAATAAAGACAAGAAATGCATTTTATCAGTTTTTTTTATTCTGCTGTTTGCATTTAACATCGTTTATTAAATTATTTTAAATAAATGAAAAATTGACATTCATTTTTTTATCCTATTAATCGACAAAATAATCGGCCAACTAATCGATTATGAAAATAATCGTTAGTTGCAGCCCTAATATATATATATATATATATATATATATATATATATATATATACATATATATACACACACACTGTTATGCTATAACCACTAACTATTGAGTGTAAAGTCAGAGTCCACACTCCTTGTTTTCTGCAATTAACAATATTTATTAAGAGAGGCTAAACAAACTAACAATACATATACAAATTACTATAAGTTAGTATATGCTGTTACCAAACTATCTATTCATTGATTGAATGGAAATAACAAAGAAACCGCAGGATAAGCCTGTAAACACGTGATACAATTACCACTCCCTTGTGATCATGTCCACGCAGATTCAGAGAGAGAGAGCGAGAGAGAGAGTTGGCAGGACTTTATAAACACAATAAGTCCTCCTTCTGCTGGACACTCCCCTGGTAACCTATCTTCTCCAGTGACCCTTAGAGACCAAGGTGATTGAAAATGGAAAGGACATTGCACTGGGGGAGGGAGTGGAAGGTGACCAAATGCCTTAACTGATTTGCCATGTGCTCTGCAGAGAAGAATCTCCATTAATGTTTGAGACCATTTTAAGGTCTTGTATAGAGAGGCTCTGCCATTGGATCTCTGCATCATAACACCATTTCACTTCATTGACATACAGTTGGTTGTCAATCATGCCTTCCTTTTTACAGTTAGGATCCAGATATTCTGGAGCACTATTACGCGGAATTGGTCAGCAGGAAGGTAGAGATGTCAGTTTCTGCTGTCAAAAGGTAAACATCTTACTGGTGCGAAGACCAATTACAAAATTATTACATCTATTATAACATCCCTGGTCATCTAGGGCCTGCTTTATAGAATGTACTAGTACTTCCTAAGGTCATAAAGTGGTTAATCTTCATCTGTCCTGACAATTATGAATGAGAAATATTTACTTAAACTTCTCTGGGAATGGTTAGGACATTCAACAGAAGCAGGGATAACGGTTCACAGGTGGACAACGACATCACAGTAACGCTATCCCCAAGAGGACAATTTCCTTCATCTGTGGAAACTGAGAGCTTCCAGAGAACAACCACAATATGTTGATGTAAGTACCACAATTTTATTTTCTGATTTTTGTCCCCCAAAAAATCTCCTTTCATTACTTGATTTTGAATTCTAGTGTTTAGACATGACTGAATATAAATGTTACATTTGTAATTCAGTAATATGAGGAAACTTAAGGGCTCTGAATACTTTTGGAAGGCATTGGATATAAATGGGCACAGCTTCAAAAGAAAGCTCTACTTGTCCTAAAAATATTAAAAACAATTTGTGCAGGCAAAATAGATTGTAATCAATTGAGAGCTCACAAGACCATAGCTCTCTTCTCCCTCTGTATCAGTATGTCTATAAATGTGTTTTTATTTTTACAACATTCTGACAACCTTAACAGTATAGTTTAGGGCTGCAACTAACAATTATTTTCATAATCGATTAGTTGACATTTTTTCAATTAATCGGATAAAAAAAATTTAATTTTTCATTTATTTAAGGATGCTACTTTTGCCACAAGTACATTTGTGAAATATCTGCCTTGCTAGATCTGTTCCAGTCCATTGTATGTGTGATATTAGTATCAGGGCATGTCGCTGAACATAAATTGTTTAACCCCTTGAAAATTGACGGACCGAGCACGTTATGCACTAACATTCAGTTAGTGACAATTGAAGTGCCAGGACTGTCATTGCTTTAAACGGGTGCAGAAAGTGATCTACGTTCGTTTTCTGCACCCAAACGGTGTTGCTGTAATTCCTCAATGAAGAGGCATTCAGCAACACCAGTATCGGCATCAGGGGCCACGTCTGGACCCTCCCCAGGGCGTCAACCACCACCATACACTATATGGCAGCGGACGTCCGTTTTAAGAGAGTTTAGGATGTGATCAACTATCACCTCCTAAACTTAAATGGTGTTGCTGAAATGCCTCGATAGCGCCGTGATCGCTCCAGAAAGCAGTCACAAGCGCCACTGCAAGTGGCAAAATCACAAAGATGGCGGCGCCCCCTTTCAAAAAAATAAAGGAGCTGAAAATGTTTCACTTCTGAGATTTTCTGAGAACTCTGGCTCACCTTACAGGTACTGCATTCAACTAGGGCTGCAACTAACGATTATTTTAATAATCGATTAGTTGGTCGATAATTTTTTCGATTAATCGGATAAAAAAAAAATGCAATTTTTTAAAATTTAAAATAATGTAATAAAAAACGTACAACTTACACTTTCATCTCTTTATTGTAATGGCCTCTCTATCTCTATTCACCTTCTTATTTTACTGACATAATAATAAAAGCTACTAGAACCCAAACACAGTGTTTCTCAAACTAGGTTTTAATACAAAGTTATTAGTAAATATTAATTCACATGTTAACTATTTTTCATATTTAATAAAAACTATGAGAAAAAAAGCCTTGTTTAAATTTTTTTTATTTACCAAACTGCCCACGGTTATGCACATCAGACCCCCAGCTTGCCACTCTGCCCCCATATATGCCTTATACCTCTTATATGCCAGATTCCACTGTGCCCCCTGATATGCCACTGTGCCCCTGATATGCCTTATACTCCTTATATGCCAGTGATATGCAACTGAGCCCCCTGATATACCTTTTACCCCAGATGTTTTATGACCCCCTGATATGCCTAATATCGATATGCCTTATACTCCCTATATGCCCTGAAATTCATAATACCCCCCATACACCACTATAACTCACCCAAACACAACTTTGGCTCCTCCCCCTCCCATACACCACTCTGGCCCCTCCCCCTCCCATACACCACTCTGGCCCCTCCCCCTCCCATACACCACTCTGGCTCCTCCCCCTCCCATACACCACTCTGGCTCCTCCCCCTCCCATACTCCACTCTGCCTCCTCCCCCTCCCATACTCCACTCTGCCTCCTCCCCCTCCCATACACCACTTTGGCCCCTCCCCCTCACATACTCCACTCTGCCTCCTCCCCCTCCCATACACCACTTTGGCTCCTCCCCCTCCCATACACCACTTTGCCTCCTCCCCCCTCCCATACACCACTTTGCCTCCTCCCCCCTCCCATACTCCACTCTGCCTCCTCCCCCCTGTTGGATTGGCTGGGTTCAACAATGTCCCAATTAACACACGGGGAAGGATGGCCACATGTCTAGTTTCCAATTTGAAAGATGCACATGTCCCAAATGTGGCCTTTTAGCCCCCAAACATTCACTGTACTCAGGAGATGTTGCTGAATACATATTGGGGTGTTGTATAAAAGTGACATATACCAAGAGCTGTCAATTCACACACAAAAGTACTACATGTGTGGGAAAAATACACACACAAAAAAATACTACTGCAAATTTGACAAAGGCTGGTGGTAAAATGTGTGCATGCAAAGAGTTAAAATACCAGCATTTAAAATACCCTAGGGTGTCTGGTCTTCAAAAATATATGGTTTTATAGAGCACACTGAATTGGCCGTGTTCAAAGATGTACTAAATAGGGTATTGGGCAGTGGATCACCACCAATGTCAAAGTTCAACATTGAAAAAAAGCGCATGCCCCAAATGCGGCCCTTTTGCCCCCCAAACAGCCAGGCAAACCCATGCATGGGTGGTATCACTGTTGGCTCCTCCCCCTCCCATACATTACTTTGCCTCCTCCCCCTCCCATACACCACTTTGCCTCCTCCCCCCTCCCATACACCACTTTGCCTCCTCCCCCTCCCATACTTCACTCTGCCTCCTCCCATACTCCACTCTGCCTCCTCCCCCCTCCCATACACCACTCTGGCTCCTCCCCTCTCCCATACAACTCTGGCCCCTCCCCCTCCCATACTCCACTCTGCCTCCTCCCCCTCCTATACTCCACTCTGCCTCCTCCCCCTCCCATACTCCACTCTGCCTCCTCCCCCTCCCATACTCCACTCTGCCTCCTGTCAGCAACGGATCTTCACTAGACACCAGGGAGCCGGGTAGAGAGGCAGAGTGGCGTATGGGAGGGGGAGGAGCCACAGTGGTGTATGGGAGGGTGGCTCCCATACACCCTTCTGACTCCTCCCCCTCCCATACACCGCTCTGCCTCTCTACCCGGCTCCGTTACTGACAGTAACGGAGGCTGTCTGTGCGATGCAGACCCCCACCAGCTGACAGAGAGGATGATTCTCTGTCAGCCTGTGAGTGTCTGCATCGCACAGACAGCCTCCGTTACTGCACTTCACTTACAATGTGGCTTCTATGAAGCTGCAGTGAAAGTCCTTGTCAGTAACTGAGCCGGGAGAGAGGCAGAGTGACGTATGGGAGGAGTCAGAGGGGTGTATGGGAGGGGGGAGAGAGACGGAAGTGAGAGACCGGCCGACAGTGAGGGGAATCCAAGTCTCCTGCAGCGTTGCGGGGGATCTGGATTCCGGTGTTATAATCCGATCTCTGTTTGAGATCGGATTATTATAAGGAGAGGAGTTTTTCAGAGCATTTGCTCTGAAAAAAACCTCTTTTTATAAATCGATAAAAATAGATTCGATTAATCGATGATGAAATTCGTTGCCAACGATTTTCGTAATCGATTATCGATTAGTTGTTTCAGCCCTACATTCAACCATGCAAGTCGATAAAGCTCAGCTTTCTAATCACAAAGTGATTAGTAAAATAAATGTGGAAAAAAAGTTAAAAAAAAAATTTAAAAAAATGGTAAAGTCCTATAATTAGCGCTTTATCGCATGTAAATACCGGCATGCTAAATACCCACGTTGCGTCTACTTTAAAAAAAAAATTATGATTTGATGGGGTAAATTGAATTGGCTGGGTTCAACAATGTCCCAATTAACACACGGGGAAGGATGGCCACATGTCTAATTTCCAATTTGAAAGATGCACATGTCCCAAATGTGGCCTTTTAGCCCGCAAACATTCACTGTACTCAGGAGATGTTGCTGAATACATAGTGGGGTGTTGTATAAAAGTGACATATACCAAGAGCTGTAAATTCACACATAAAAGTACTACACGTGTGGGAAAAATACACACAAAAAAATACTACTGCAAATTTGACAAAGGCTGGTGGTAAAATGTGTGCATGCAAAGAGTTAAAATACCAGCATTTAAAATACCCTAGGGTGTCTAGTCTTCAAAAATATATGGTTTTATAGAGCACACTGAATTGGCCGTGCTCAAAGATGTACTAAATAGGGTATTGGCAGTGGATCACCACCAATGTCAAAGTTCAACATTGAAAAAAAGCGCATGCCCCAAATGCGGCCCTTTTGCCCCCCAAAAAGCCAGGCAAACCCATGCATGGGTGGTATCACTGTAGCCAGGAGATGCTGCTGAACAAATTGTGGGGTGTTGGACAGCGGCATATACCAGGACCTGTTAACTCATACCTGAAGCAAAATGTGTTTACAAAAAAAGAAATGCAAAAAAATTACTACCTTAAAGATTGACAAAGACTGACAGTAGAATTAAAAATACTAACATCTGAAATACCCCGGGGGTGTCTAGTCTTCATGGTTTGATGGGGTAAATTGCATTAGCCAGCTTCAAAGATACCCGAAATTGCACACTTTCATGCTACTTGCATTTATTGTCTCATAACATGCAGAAAAAAAGAAAAAAAAAAAAAAAAAGATTTTTCAGGTAAAAGTCAGAAAAAGTAATTTTCCTCAAATTTTATACTTTTGATTTAGTAAATGATATGATACAATCAAAATAATATCTAAAAGAAAGCCCTCCTGGTCCTGAAAAAAACAATATATAACTTGTGTGGGTTCAGTAAACAGGAAAGGAGAAAATTACAGGTAAACACGGGCACCGCAGAAATGTTAAAAGAGCCATTGTCACGAAGGGGTTCAATTTAATGCTATGTCTCATCTTTACCCTCTTCCTTACGAAGACTTTTTAGTGCCATAAGGACCACATGTGGGATTAACCCAGGGCTTGACAAATTTGTTGTGAATCTAGGCGCCAGGTAAAAAAGTTAGGAGCCAGGATTTTTTTAAACTAACAGTTGGTCAAGAGTGATCTGATCATCATCAGCCCACTTACTAAACTCACAGCATTTGACCTGGAAGCACCCTGGACTTTCAGGTCAGTGCTGTTTTTTTTTTTTTTAATTAATTTTTTTTTTTTTTAACTCTTTTGATGCTGATGTTCCATTGGAGCACAGCATTGACTGATATTTAGTCCCCAAATGTTAACCCCTGCAATGCCACGAATGTGTCATACACAATTGTGGCACTGAAGGGGTTAACGCGGCACTGTCGCTCTCAGGCAGCAGGGGGGGTGTTGGGGCTGGTCTCCACACTCATGGGGAGACCAAAGAACCCTCTCACCCTGTCCCTGAAGCTGCCTCTGGCAGCTGGGACACAATTGCTGGTCTATAGACCAGCCATTGCAGGAGGAGTCTCTGATGACCTGCTGTAGGCTTCCATGCCTACAGGAATCATCAAAGGGCTTTTGGGGGCTCGTTTTTGCTGTTGCTGGTCTGCCTGGGCTTCCAGGCAGACCACCAGCAGCAGAGCCCCCTGAAAAACGGGAATTAACCCCTAAATGCCGCGATCGCGGCATTGAAGGGGTTAAAGCTGCCCTGTCACTCTCATGGAGCGATCAGGCAGCAGGGGGATGTTGTGTTAGGTCCCCACACTTGTGTGAGGACCCAATCAACACTGAACCCCCTTTCCTGAAGCTGCCTGTGGCAGCTGAAAACACGATTGCTAGTTTTCCAACAACCGCGTTTTCAGCCTACAGGATCACTCCGTGGGAGTGATCTCAGGCTTGGGGGCGGGCCCATACTCCTGGGCAGACAGAAGAAGCAGCGCCCCCGTGTGGTGACTCAGCCTCTTACATCCACAATTTTTTTCTGGATGTAAGAGGCTGACAAAACCTAGGCGCCAGGACAAAATTCTCTGTCGCCATGGCGACCTGGCGCCTGGGATTTGTCGAGCCCTGGATTAACCAAAAAAAAAAACAACCAAACAATCCAAAAAAACAACCACTTTTATTAAACCCTTCAATCCCAGGGGTTTTTGGTACCTCAAAGCCCGGAGCAATTTTGCCATTTTTGGGGTATATCAGTTTAGCGATTATTCTCCTTTCCTGTGAATAGCGTACCCATGTAAACTATATATTACTTTTTCAAGGAGAGATAGAGCTTTCGTTTGATACCATAGTTGGATGATTAGCTGAAAATTTAGAATGAGAAATTTAGTAAAAACTAGCGAAGATTAGAAAAAAAAACAAATTTTTTTTACATTTTCCCTCTGAATCCTCACAAAATTAGGTAAAGTGATGGAAAATCCCCTCCAAGTTTATCAATTCAGGTGTCCTGATTTCAGAAATACCTAATTTATATAGATTTTCCAGACTTTCCCAGCACCAGGGAGCATACTATAAGGTGTACAATTTTGTATACTTTTTATGCCTATGGCTTAACGGGTTTGGGGGTTGTGAACGGGGGCAGGAGGGTTATACTGGCTAGATGTTATGCTAGGGCAATGGGAAGTAAGTTTTTTTTTTTATATTTTTTTTATATCTTTTTATTTTATTTTAATTTTTTTGTATTTTTTATATATTTTTTTTATTTTAATTTTTTTGTATTTTTTATATATTTTTTTAACACAGAAATGGTTAGAGGTCCTCTTAGGGACCTCCTGAACATGCCAGTGATGTCACAATGACATAACAGCTCACATTATAATTATTTTTAGTATTTATATTAATATTTTAATGATTTTTTTAATAATTTTTAAACGAATTAACTTTTTTTCCCACTTTTCTGTTTCAGGACAGGAGGGGGAGTGAGAGACATGGTTTCTCACTCCCCTCCCCGCGATCCCCCTGCACCGATCACACTGTGAGCTCTATGCAGGTCCTCACAGGGGATATCCTGTCCTCCGATGACCTTCCGGGTTATATCAGCAGTGACGAAACCTGGAAGGTAACTGCTTACCGGCTTTCATGCCGGAAGCTGTTACAGGAGATCGGACAGCAGAAAGCCGGCAATGCCGGCTTCTGCTGTCAGTGGGGAGTCCAGGCTGTTAAAACGACAGCCTGGTCTCCCGTGAAGTGGCAGGGATGTGTCCCTGACGCTGCACGAAGGGCTGGACGTACCGGGACGTCCATAGGGGTTTCTTAATAGGTGTTTTTTGGACATCCCGGTACATCTATAGGGGAATGAAGGGGTTAAAAGTAAGCAACACACAAAAAAATTGGACAAAAAAAATTAAATATACATACACACACACATATATACATACAGGCCCGGACTGGCCATCGGGCATCTGCCCGGGCGGCACAGGGCCGGGTTGACATAGGGCTGATGGAGCTGCAGCTCCAGGCCCCTACCTTAAAATAGGCCCAGTCAGGACCGAATGAATTGTGTGAATGCGTACGAGAATTAATGTGTGGATGAATTGCTTGAATGATTTGGGGAAATGCAAAGATGGTAATGAAGGGTGGGCTGTTTACCGACAAAGATGTCTTACACTGGGCTGTTAGGGGACAAAGTTGGTTCAGGCTGGGCTGTAATGTGTGTTTAATCTGGGTGCTGATCAGGTTCTATGTGGGCAATGTGGACACCAGGACTGGCTTTGGGGTGTGCAACCTGTGATATATGCCTGTCATTTAGGGGGTTATCTATACCTTTAATGCTGAGTTTATTAGTGAATTCCAATTGATTTATACCTGCAAAGCTGGGTGTGTGTTATTCTGTTGATCTGTATCTGGTACGCTCTGTTTCCATACATTATTATTGTATACCTCCAAATAGAGGGTTTGTATGTCTCATTCTGTTTATTTGATCTATACCTTCAAGGCTGAACATGTGATTTTCAATTGATCTATACTTGCAAAGCTTGGCTTTTGTGTTGATTATGTTGATCTATACCTGCTATGCTATGTTTCCATACATCATTTATGCATACCTGCAAATATAGGGTTTGTATGTGATCTATACATGCACGTGCTGTTTATTTTCAAAATCGAGTTTTATGCACGTGCTGTTTATATGTGTTTGATCTATAGTACACAGGGAGGAAGGAAAGGAGAGGTATGGCTTAGTGAATGAGGGACAAAGGGACTGGGAATGATTTCAGGGGAGAGGACCCCTCAAAGTCATGTTCAGGGTGAGAAGGGGGGGAAGACTGCACTGACTCTCACAGTCTTCCCCTAATCTGCAGTCAGTATGGCAATTTTTTTTTTTTGTGTGGTAGCGGAGGGAGTGATTACATGGTAGGGAGAGTGGAGCAGGGCCCAAGGAAATGTCGGTGTGGCAGAGCCTGTCCTGTTGTGCGTGTCTGGGTGGCAAAGCCTGTCCTGATGTGTATTTAGTCATCTGTTTTCTGGCCCTTTCCTTTCTGTAGGAATAAATTGAACTATTTAATTTTTACTTATCCAGAGATAAAACGCCCTCCTGAATTTGTAGTCACTCCAGAGGACAAAACAATCTAGGCTCAGAAATCAGTGAGAGCAAAAGTAAAGGTTTTGTATTATTTACTCTATTTCAACCTGCGTATCTTATTAAAAAGATTGTGGCTTCAGGCGTCCTGGGTATGATTATTTTTTTTTTAGTCACATTGCTCTGCCTAGAGGATCGGCTAAGCGCCGCAAATCATTTGGGGTGGTCTGAGTTTCTTCCCTGCTGTGCTGTGATGTGAGTCTGTGACTGACAGACTCACTTGTCGTGAGGGTGATCTGACCAACGAAGGCCCAAGGAGTGCCACACTGCCACTAGTTTTTGTTTTGTTTTTTTTTACCAACTAAATGGTCAAAGATTAGTTACTGTTTTGAATCTTTCATTAAAGATATAGCACTTTAGAAATTGCATGACGTTATGATACATTATATATTTATGTAATACTAATTCATTAGTGACAAAAGCATGCTGAAAAATAACTAATAGACAACAAGAAATGGTATATTAAATTTGTCAGAATTTGGTTTATCAAAAAATAAATAAATAAAAATGGGCTGCTCAGTCTTAAATGCCCGGGCCTGCACACATATATTATATATATTTATTTTATATATAACATATATACTGGGGCAAAGTGGCAAATAAAAAGGAAATAAAAATATAAAAACTCTTTTCTTAATCTTACTTTTTATCATAACAAAAAATAGTTTACATGTGAATTAATTCCCCATAGGGAAGTCTTATTTTCAGGCTTTTTTCCTAAATGAATATTAAAATTTTGGGGGTTCGTCTTATTAGTGAGCAAATACGGTATATATATATATGATTGTTAATAGCAATCACAATCCTATCATGCCCAGGCATAACCAGATTCCAGCATGTACTGGCTGAACTGCAGATCTCTCACTCGCAGACTTCTGCAGGGGCCCTGCTGCTTCCCTCTGTGTTGCTGTGTGAGCAACTTCTCTTGTCCCACCCCCAGGGGAAGAAGGAACGGAGCAGAGTCATGTGATGTGCAGTCCCGTGAATGGGGTTCCTGCTTCTCCTGGCCTGCACAAGAGCCACTGCTCGCACAGTTTCAAAAGGTAGGCAGCCTGGCCCCTGCGGACAATTATTTTCGTCCTTTTTATTATTATTATTATTTGGCATTTTGCCAATAATGCCCTTGTCAGATGATATATTTCAGCCACCGATATATCGGTGCATCCCTAATTTCTTCTACACTGTAAATGCTACCGATTTATGTTCCCGATTACAGAAACACCCCACATGTTCTAGAGGGCCACTTCCATCCCTTAAATTGTACCCTATAAAAGGTAGTAATACAGATAGAGAGCTCTTTAGGGATCTCTGGTACATCTTCTGCATAACAGGCACGTCACAATGACATCACTGAGCTCACCATATTGTTTATTTTATTTCACTTTGTTTTGTCGTGGGAAGAGGGAGAAACGTGTGACCAGCCGACCAACCGGTTGGCTTCAGAAGTGACGTTTACCAGAAGAAAACGCGTGATCAGGCATTCCTTATGTAACGGTATATGGGTGCTCACGCCGTTACACATGATCGGTTGGCAGGAAACCTGAAGCCAAAAGACAGCTTGTGAAGCAGGTAGATGTCCCTGCTGCCACGAACACTGCATGGCACAAAGGTAACCTTGGCACATATTTCAAGGAAATACCTGTAGGTCCAGGGGTAAAGGAGTTGAGATCACTGTATTTGTATTATACAAAAATGTAGGGCTGCAACCACTAATCGATAAAATCGATAATGATCATTGACAACGATTTTCGTTATCGATTAGTAGAATCGATTTTTAGCGATTATAAAAAGAGGGTTTTTTCAGAGCAAATGCTCTGAAAAACTCCTCTCCTTGTATAATCCGACCTCAGAGATCGGATTATAACACTAGAATCCGGATCCCCGCAACGCTGCAGGGGACATGGATTCCCCTCACTGTCAGCCGGTGGGTGTCCGTGCAATGCGCACAGACAACTTCCGTCTCTCCCCTCCACTTCCGCTGGGGCTTCTA
Organism: Spea bombifrons; assembly: GCF_027358695.1. NCBI lineage: Eukaryota > Metazoa > Chordata > Amphibia > Anura > Pelobatidae > Spea > Spea bombifrons. The sequence goes on from NC_071091.1 coordinate 48,345,355, forward strand.
CGATGTAGCGCCAGCATCACGTAATGTAGAAGCCCCAGCAGAAGTGAAGGGGAGTAACGGAGGCTGTCTGTGCGCATCGTGCAGACCCCCCACCGGCTAACAGAGAATCGAGGTCTCTTGCAGAGGATCATCCTCTCTGTCAGCCGGTGGGGGTCTGCGCGATGCACACAGACAGCCTCCATTACTCCCCTTCACTTCCGCTGGGGCTTCTATGAAGCTCCAGTGAAAGTGCCGGTCAGCAACGGAGGATCACAAAACACCAGGGAGTCAGGAGAGAGGCAGCGTGGTGTATGGGAGGGGGGCTCCCATACACCACTCTGCCTCCTCCCCCTCCCATCCAGCACTCTGTCGCTCTATCCGACTCCCTGGTGTCTTGTGAACCTCCGTTGCTGACAGGAGGCAGAGTGGTGTATGGGAAGGGGGAGAGAGGCAGAGTGGTGTATGGGAGGGGGGAGAGAGGCAGAGTGGTGTATGGGAGGGGGGAGAGAGGCAGAGTGGTGAATGGGAGGGTGGAGAGTGGTGTATGTGTGAGTTATAGTGGTGTATGGTGGGGTATAATGAATTTCAGGGAGGCAGAGTGGCATATCTGGGCAGGTTGGGGTGGTGTTTAGGGGGAGGTAGAGTGGTGTATAGGGGGTATAATGAATTTCAGAGTGGCATATCTGGGGGAGGCAGAGTGGTGAATCAGGGAGTATAATGAATTTCACGGTGGTGCAGAGCATAGTGGCATTTAGGGAGGTATAAGGCATAAATGGGGGCAAGTGGCATATTGGAAGTTATAAGGCATATCAGGGGGCACACTGGCATATAGGGGGTATAAGGCATATTGATATTAGGCATATCAGAGGGGCATAAGACATATCTGGGGTAAAAGGTATTTCAGGGGGCTCAGTTACATATCACTGGCATATAAGGAGTATAAGGCATATCGGGGGCACAGTGGAATCTCTGGCATAAGAGGTATAAGGCATATATGGGGGCAGAGTGGCAAGCTGGAGGTCAGATGTGCATAACTGGGGGCAGTTTGGTAAATAAAAGAAAATATAAACAAGGCTTTTTTCTCAGTTTTTATTAAATATGAAAAATGGTTAACATATGAATTAATATTTACTAATAACTTTGTATTAAAACCTAGTTTGAGAAACACTGTGTTTGGGTTCTTGTAGCTTTCATTATTATGTCAGTAAAATAAGAAGGTGAATAGAGAAATGCCATTGTGATAAAGAGATGAAAGTGTAAAAAGTTTAAATAAAAAACATTTGCACTTTTTTTTTTATCAAAAAAATAAAAATCGGCCAACTTATCGATTATTAGAATAATCGTTAGTTGCAGCCCTACAAAAATGTAAAATGGTAGATTTCAGTGAGCTCTTTTAAACCAGTTTGCACCCCTTAGGATGTTAAAAGCTGTGCAAAGACGCCCCTTAGAACATACTGGTATCTCCCTGCCGCTACACAGGAACCAAGCTGTCTATTGACAGCGTGGACTCTCCTCTACTCGGCACAAGTGCTGGGACACCTTTCTGTAAAAAAAAAAAAAAAAAAAAAAAAAAAAAAAGGGCCAATCATGCAATGATTCACTGGAGGACAGGCGAGCCTTAGCATGGTCTTTCTGAGGCCGTTTGCACATATTGCAATGCAGAGTTATGGAGCCTGTTTGTTGATCACAGCGCGATCAGCACGCTCAGATCAGAAGGAGGAGAGGGAGAATGAATGAAAAAAAAATTAAGAGGGAAATATAAATAAATAAAATTATTGGGAGCCCAGTGATGTCATTATGCAATTAAATTGTATAACAGAAAAAAAAATGCAATAACATTGCAGACACAGACAACCCCCGCTGCTAACCGCACCACCTTCGGGCTGCAGCGGAAGTGGTCTACGCGAATCGCGTAGACGTCTACCTGCTGCCCCGAAGTGCCTTTTAACCCTCTATATATGTCATTCTGCCTCCTGAAATGCCTTATACCTCCCTATATGCCACTCTGCCCCATAATACGCCTTTTAACCCCCTAAATGCAAGAGTGGCACATAGGGGGGTCAAAAGGCATTTAATTGGGCACAGTGGCATATAGGGTTAAAAGGCATATCATGGGGCACAATGGCATATAGGAGGTATAAGGCATTTCTGGGGCAGAGTGGCAAGCCTGGGGCAGATGTGCATAACTCGGGGGGCAGGTTGGAAAATAAAAGGAAATAAAAAAAATATTTTTCTCAATCATAGCTTTTATTTTAAAAAAAAAAAAATAGTTTACATAGTTTACATGAATTAACATTTACTGGTAAAACTTTTTTCCTATAGAGTCGTCTTATATTCAGGCTTTTTCTTTTTTCCCTAAATTAATATTCAGATTTGGGGGGTCATTTTATAATCAGGGTCATCTTATAATAGAGCAAACACCGTAGTTGGCGGATTACCTTTTCCATTAATTGGATAAAAAAATAAATGTACAGTTTTCATTTATTTAAAATATGCATTTCTTGTTTTTATTTCCCAACCTGCCCCCCAGTTATGCACATCTGAGCCCTGGCTTATCACACTGCCTCCCAGATGTCACATACCCCCAGATATGCAACACTGCCTCCCAGATATACCACTCTGCCCTCCCCACATATGTCTTATATACCCTATATGCCTTAGACCCCCAGATATGCCATAGTGCCCCAGATATGCCTTATACCCCCCAGATATGCCATAGTGCCCTCAGATTCACAGACCCGTTCACATGACACCGACAATACTATAAATAAATACTGGATTAATCTTCACTTCCCCCCAGGATTTAGATTCCCGTTAGTTTGCACCCCTTTACCTCTAACTGCAAATTAAGTTAACTTTATTAAATTAATTAAATTTACCCTCAGTCCTAAATTAATCTTAACGACCCCATCAACCATAACTGCCCCTAAATTAACACCCTGAAGACCCCATTAACCACAACTGCCCCTAAATTAACACCCTGAAGAGCCCATTAACCACAACTGCCCCTAAATTAACCCTGAAGACCCCATTAACCATAACAGCCCCTAAAATAACCCTAAACGCCCCATTAACCATAACTGCCCCTAAATACCCCATTAACCATAACGGCCCCTAAATTAACCCTAAACACACCATTAACCATAACTGTCCCAAATTAACCCCCACCTCCCCTAAGTTTCCGAACCCCAAATATTAATGTTATACTCACAGTTAGATTAATTGCCGAGCAATGTGGAGTTGTGGATGCTATAGGAAATGGGCGAGACCAATTGGCACTGGGAGAAAAAAAGGGGGCGGAGCCGATTGTCAGAGTGACTGCAGGGAGGGACTGGTAAGTAGTATTTGCTCTGAAAAAACCTTTGCTCTGTATTTGTATTTTTTTTTTTTTTTTTACAAAAACTTGTCCCCTTCAGTCCCCTACGGACATACCATACATCAAAAAAACGCATCCCAAGAATCCCCTATGGACGTACCAGTACGTCCTGCCCTTCTTGCAGCGGCAGGAGAAAAGGCTGTCATCGCCGGCTTTCTGCTGCCCGATCTCCTGCAACAGCTTCCGGCACGAACGCCGGAAAACTGTCACGTGCGATCAGGCATTCCCTTCCGGGTCGCGTCACTGCTGATGTCACCCGGAAGGTCGTCGGAGGACATGATATCCCCCGCAGGGATATCCGATCGCACAGACACTGATTTCTACGCAAGTCTGTGGGGACATGCATAGAGATCACAGTGTGATCGGCCCAGGGAGGAGAGCGAGAAACCATGTTTCTCATTCTTCTCCCATGCTGAAAACCAAAACGAAGGGGAAAATTAGTGATTAAAACAAAAGAAAAAAACCAACAAAATAAATATTTTTTTAAAAAAATCACTGGCATTAATAACATGTTCAAGAGGTCCCTAAGCGGACCTCTAACCATTTGAAAAAATATATATATAAAAATATGAAAAAAAATTTTTTTTAAAAAATATATATATAAAAAAGAAAAAACCCTTACATCCCATTGCAACCCTCCTGCCCCCTTTCACAACCCCCAAACCCGTTAAGCCATAAGCATAAAAATTCTACAAATAATGTACACCTTATAGTATGTTTCCTATAAGTGCTGGGAAAGTATGGAAAATCTATATAAATTAGGTATTTCTGAGATCAGGACACCTGAATTGATAAACTTGGAGGGGATTCAGAGGGAAACGAATTTTCGCTAGTTTTTACTAAATTTCTCACTCTAAATTTCCAGCTAATCATCCAACTATGGTATCAAAGGAAAGCTCTATCTCTCCTTGAAAAAACAATACATGGGTACACCATTCACAGGAAAAGAGAATAATCGCTGAACTACAAAAAATGGCAAAATTGCTCTGGGACATGAGGTACAAAAAAACCCTGGCACTGAAGGGGTTAAGAAGAAATGTATGTTTATAAGGGCACATCAAATATCATGGTTTAACAAACATATGGTAAAAATCACAAAAAATGGACAGGTATTTGAGTATTAAAAAAAAAAAAAAAAAAAGACCATCGCAACTGTAAATGCGTGCATCGGCTAATATTTTTTATCCAGTAGATGTCAACAATCACATGTATAATATGCATCTATGAATAATTTGCACGCACAATTATTTTTATGGGAAAATATTTTTTTAGATTGTTCTTATTACATCTAATACAAATAGGTAGTTGCCAAGAGCACACACTTGATAACTATAAGAATAGGTAGATGAAGCATTCCACATATGAAATAGAAACAGACATTCACAGAATGGCATTGATTACCTCCACCCTTGGCTCCAGAGACAGGCTTTCTACCAGAGCTGACCGGATTGCCAGGTTTCTTAGGAGCAGGGACCTTGAAAGCTGATGCAGCTGAAGAGGGCCTGTTCCCATCCACTGAGTCCTCATCCTCAAAGCTTTTATCTGGGAACAATAAAAGAAACGAGCTGAGGCTAAGGACAGACACACCTATTACTGCAGCTCCGTTACAACAAATCCTACAATAGGATGAACACAGCTTGAGAAGGGAAAAAAATGTGCTAACACGCCCTTTGTCTCAGGCCTAGTAGATCAGATGCATCTCTTGCATTCAAATCACATCAACTACACACACACACACACACAAATACATAAAGTGCTACTTTGCGGTTCTAAAGATTTAAATTAAACTGCAATGAGTTTTATCGGTGACAAGGGAAGCACGCAGTGGCAATTACTAGTTTCCGCTTTAATTTTCTTAAAATGTGTGACGCTACAAAGCAGCATTTTGTGCCACCCTGACACTGCAACTTACAATCACAGATACGCTTGCAGATGAGTCGCCTCATTCCTTCTATAGCACTTGCATTTCCTTCCACTCTAGGATGCTCCGGGTAGCTCACATGGCCCTCCCTTCCCTTCCCCCCATAAGCACAAGCGGCAGGATTTTCAGGAACTTAAGCTGAGATCCCGGCAGACGGAAAGGACCACACAACCCACAGTGATGCTTCAGCCGGCATCTTTTCCCTGCCTATGCTCGCAGGGAGGGGAATCAGCCAATCAGCTGCAGAGTGACATCATTCTCCAATAGCCACAGACAAGGTAGCTTTACCATGAATATACATTTCTCTTAAAGGAAGAGTGCGCAAATCCTTGTGACACACTCACGCAAACCCAACTAAATGGTGACATCGTGTTACTTATTGTATACCGCTTTTGGAAAAGAATAAAAACACGATTCAAGGCAAAGCTGATTATACCACTGATGATCATGGTAACCACAAAAAGGTATTAACCTGGTAGCATATAGTATGGGGGGAAAAATACTACAAACGGCATGCAAACAGCCTTCTGATAGAACGCAAGGAGACTTCTGGCATATGTGAACATTTTGATTGCAGTAACAATAAAAAGTCTCCTTTTTCATTTTTACAGATTTGCATTATATTGATATTTCTAATAGAATGGCTTTTCTACCATGTTATATATTGGATATCTATAGATATAAATATATATATTAACATACTATAAAATTATATAATCTACAGATTGTACAATGGAGTATTCTGACTACAGGACATTTTCAATTTACTATATTTTAATTATACGAATATGCAATATTAAAGTTCTTGGTACACACTTTTTGTCAAAAGCCAAAACATGCTAAAGTTGGCCATAAAAAAAATTTAAATTTTATTTCTCACCGACTTTAAATATTGTTTTATGTTTCATAAATGGTGGCCAATTATCTTAAAACTGTTGATGCCGACTTCTTCTTAACTAGCTATTCTGATATAGTCCGCAATGCACAAGGGCCTAGAATTAATGATATTTGCCGATTCATCAATCCCAACCCACAAAATAAATGCTGTGTGCACATGGATGGGTCTATTCACTAAAGAGAGTTTGCAGAAGAGGGGTGGTTTGCACTTCCCTACTCATTATAAAGGGACCACCCATAATACACAGATAATTCAATTATGCAGGGCTAGCTCAGCCCTTATAGCTGGAGAAACGCGCCAGTGTCTGCGCTTCATAACGACTAATGACGTGCAAGCTCTCCCTTTATTGAACAGAGCTCAGAAAGTGATCAGCAGTCTTGAATTACTCGCCCCTCAACATATTGGGGCAGGCACTGCATGGATTCATGTAATTCTACGAGACATGACTGTGCATTTCTAGTTGATGGCAGCTGGCACAGTATGCTCCACATCCATGTAGTGGCATGTGTGCCACTTGGCAGAGAATTTTATAGCTTGACTGAAGGCGGTCATCTTGTTGGTAAGAAATGTCAGACACACTGCCAGGCTGATTTAAAATCATGGTTTAAATATGGCCATGTTAAAAGAAGATGTCAAATATAGAGCATTGTGTATGCATATGTATTAAAGCACCATCATAAAAAAATAACAGCACATGGTATATGTATACACACACACACGGCAAACGTGCATTAATTGTGAATTAAAAGTAATGTCGGTTGCATAATCCTTTTACTATGAAGTCATAGAAACAACTTGCAGCCTGAAAAGGTGGCTCTCAATCAACAAGCTACAGAGCAGACCAAGCCCAGACTGCACTCCTTTGGTTGCCATGGCAACAGCCGCCTGTCCCTGCACAACAGATTTGTTCCTCAGTACATGCTAAAACTAAAAACAGTATGTGAAATATAGGGCACTATATGATTTCATAAGGATGGTTTTCAAATTATTTAAGTTAAATGCAGCAATATGAATATTCAGTTCCCCATTTGACTCAGAAAGCCGTTTTCATTTTTTTCTCCCTTCTCGCAGTGAACATAATTATCCCCATGGCAAACAGAATCACAAAGGCTGACAGAGAGGTTTCCATCCCTTAAAGTGCCAATGCAACAGAGTATAAAAGAATGCCAAAAATTCTTTACACAGCCAAAAAAAAAAAAAAAAGATTAGGGGTGAAACCTTTTCTTCATGTTCTCGCTACTAATTTTAGGTCTTATGATCTTATTACCTAAATTAGCTAAATATCTTTTCAGGAGAAGATTAGGAATTCATAGATGCCTAGATTAATTAAAAAAAAATGCAAATTTACCTCATGATATAGTACCAAAATTAAACAATCTTTAAATAAATCAAGTATTTTATCTCGATTGCATAGCAACAGCACACATTTCATTTTTATCACCCAGTGATTAAAAAAACAAGACTATTCCCCCCAATCACATCCCTCCATATTGCAGGATGTCTGTTGTTTATTATGTTTTATTTATAGAGCAGCACAAAATTTACACACCGCTTCTTTTCGTATATATGCGGTACTCTTGTTTAGGTGTAATTTTCTTCTCTCATTTACTGTACCCACACAAGTTATATATTGTGTTTTCAGGACAAGAATGTTTTTTTTAGGTAACATTATTATATTAATCGGATCATAATTACTATAAATAAAAGTATAAAGTACGGTGAAAAATTGAGAGAAGTAAAAGGACTTTTTCAGACTTGTTTGAAAAATATTTTACGCATCTACAAAGCTCATGGAAAAACCTGCTAAATAGATTCTAATACTTGTCCTAAGTTTAAAAACATTTGGTGTTTCTATTTTGTTTTGCAAGACGTAGGGGTATAAGTACAAGTAGCATATTACCATTTCAAAACCTTTTTTTCCTCAAATCTTCGAAGCTGGCCAATTCAATTCAAACTAGACATCCCAGGGTATTTCAAATGCTGACATTTTACCACCCTTTGCTACAGGCAAAGTATCTCACTATGGCATTCAGGAGAGGGCTGGCAGTAAGTCTAGTCAAGTGGGCCGTTGCACTACCAAATCAGCCCATCTCATGCCCATCTTTTCCTGATTTTCTAACGCATATTGATGTAATGTGATCATATTGGGAGTTCATCAGTACACGACAAAAAAAAAAAAAAATCATACACGTGATGCCTGCAACCACAATTTACTGCCACTAATCCTTTTTAATAAAATATGCAAATTGAATTAGATTAAATATCACAAAACCTTTACTTTTCCTCTCACTGATTTCTGGGCCTAGAAGGTTTTGTCCTCTGAAGTGACTACAAATTCAGGAGGGCGTTTTATCTCTGGATAAGTAAAAATTAAATTTGTTCAATTTATTCCTACAAAAAATAAAGTGCCAGGAAACAGATGCTTTTGCCCCGCATTAAAGACGGCCTGGCGCTGTGGGAGGCCGCACAGCCATTTTATTTAGATTCAGGGCAGCCTGATGGCATTTTTTAACCGCTCTCTCCAGATTCGGACATGCAGGTCTGAAATATTTGCCAAAATATTTGGCGGTCACATTTATTTGTGAAACTTACAACAACAAAAAAAAAAAAACTGTAGAGACACTTAAATGATGCCACAACCTTCAATTACCTTAGCTGCATCTTAAACACCTAATCTTCTTTTACTGGATCAGCTCAGAATCCACTAGGAAAGCTTCTTGCAAATCCACTATGCGTCTGGCTGTTCTATAAATGCACTCAACATTGTTACTAAACAATCACACAAGTAGTAACCAGATAAATTATTTGTAATAATACATTACTAACATAAGAGTGGGCTGCTCAGAGAATGTGTTTATACAATTATATATATATATATATATATATATATATATATATATATATATATATATATATATAGTAGAATTAGTGCATGGAAATGGTTAAAATACCAGCTTTTGAAATACCTTGGGGTGTCTAGTTTTCAAAAATATATGGTTTGATGGGGTAAATTGCATTGGCCGGCTTCAAAAGGTACCCGAAACAACACATGGGGCAGAATGACCAGATTTGGGGAAAAATGGTTTTGAAATAGCAAAACGCTACTGGTACTTATTGCCCCATAACATGCAGAAAAAAAGCAAAAAAAAAACAAAAAAAAAAAACATAAAAACATTGGGTATTTCCAAACTCAGGACACATAGCAGAATCTATTTAGCAGGTTTTTTCATTAGTTTTTGCAGATGAGTAAAAGATTTTTCAAAGAAAAGTGAGAAAAAGTCATTTAACAAAACACCATATTTTATCATTTTTTTTTATATTAAATTAGATATGATAAAAATAATGGTATCTAAAGAAAGCCCTGTTTGTCCTGAAAAAAACAAAATATATAATGTGTGTGGGTGCACGAAATGAGAAAGAAGAAAGTTACAGCTTAACAGCAACACTGAAAAATGTTAAGAACCATTGTCCCAAAATGTACTACAAGAAAGAAACGGCCTTGTCATTAAGGGGTTAATCGCAGGTCTCAGGAGAGTCTGGATAGACCCTCTTGGAACCTTTCGATTTTGAATGATAATTCCGGCAGTGTCAGGACTGGCACCACCAGCAGAAGGTGCCCGAACCCCTGTTTGGGCATTCTCCATCACGCTGGATCTAATGATAGCTCCTGCTGACAGAGCAGACCACAGGCTGCCGAATTCTACCTGTGTACCAGCAGGAAAACAATCCATGCAGTGCAAAAACCATAGGACATACTACATCTGCCATCAACTAGGACCCGAGGTCACTAAGCAATTAAGCATGCTTCGAGTGTGGCAGATAGTGGCCCATGAATTATTGTGCAGGTAAAAGGAAAATTGATTTTACCAAGTACAGAAAATCTTAAAAGCTAACAACCCAGAGGAAAAAAAAAAAAAGTTTAGTTATTACAGCAATACTATGATCCAAACCATTTCCAAATCAATATGAACTACTGCACGCAGTCACCAAGCGAATATTTTTGAAAATTTGTGGGTAAATCTCAAACATGTAGTGTCTGCCAGGTAACCTTTGTTTAGGAATTAGAAGCTTTCTGCAACCAAGGCTGGCAAGAACAGAAAAGTTAACTTGCTAAATTCAGCTATTTAATATAAATGAAAATAAAACTTGAAGAAATGTCAAGATTAACAGAGTCTGCAGCAAACATTAAAACATATTTTCACATTTTACAACTAAAATCAGGAAACTATACATGTAGCAAATAAATGCCAAAAAATGGTAAAGCAGTCATTGTTTTGAAACAGAAAATATTTGAGAATACCATTTTTAAAGAGATACTAGTTATCAGTTTTAGTTGTGCCGCATGTATACACATATATGAGCTTCTCTAATCGTCTGTGGATTCTGTTGTTCCTGGCTGGTGGAGTTCCTAAGTGTCGTCCTGGGCTAAGGAAGCAGTTTTTTTTATTGAAAATTGGTGTATTTGCCAAACATAACTTTACATAAAATGTTGCTCCAGCACTCTATTTCCACTAGTCGATTCTAGCAAGTTCTAGATAAGCAATTGCATTCGTAGAGAACAGTGGTTTCAGTTTTGCTACTCTTCCAGGAATCCCATATTCATCGAGTGTCTTTCTAATGACGGGTCATAAACACTGACCTTAGCTAAGGTAAGAGTGGTGTGCTGATCTATGGATGTCATTATAGCACTCTTTGTGACTTAATGACAATGGCTTTCTCTGAGTGGTTTTGACAAAATTAGCAACACCTATAAAGTTACTAATATCCCAAACCGTATCCATTTTTTCGATATTGCACTGGCAGTGGTTTGCCGGATCCCTAGAGAGCCTTTGAACTGGTTATCTAGCACTATCCAGATTCATGTTTCAACAACGGTTTTTTATATGTTTTGAATGTGGTGTAATAGCTTTGGAACCTTGAATGTTGACAGTTTCTGATGACAAGATTTTTGGCCATGTCATTTCACTGACAGGCACATATGCTACTTGAAATGTAGAAACAGAATTCCCAGCATTTAGATACATACTGCAGCCAAAGATGTAGCAGTGAATTTAGTAAAAATAATATAATCTTCATACATAATATGTATACGTTAAAAAAAAACAAAAAAAAAAAAAAAAAGACAAATCTATCAAAGTACAGACTGTCACAGCCTCTTGTTATGTGATCTGTTCTGAGCATAAAGTTGTCAGCCCCACTTGACGGGCTATATTATAATGGAATCCTTTAGCTCCTTTGAGCAGGGCCCTCCTTACCCCTTGTTTCTGTAGGTTGAATTGTTGTGTTAAATACTACTTGTTATGCCCCATTTACAAATTGTACAGCAAATGCTTTGTTATTGAGTTAATTAAACGTTTACCATATACTGTAAAAATACACAAAAATAAAAAATAAAGTTTATTATGAGCAAGTGATAAGATTAGCACTGTATCTTCCCAAAAATCCTGACATGGAAAGAGTTAAAGTAAAAGGATTTCAAACACCCAAGGGGTGTCTATGTAAAAAAATGAATGGTTTGATGGGGTAAATTGGAGTGGGCGGGTTCAAAGATAGGACATAGGCACAGACTGACTAAAATGGGGAAAAAAGTACACTTCCCAAATGTGGCCTTTTAGCCCCCAAACAACCAGACAAACTCATGCATGGGTGGTATCACTGTAATGAAAAGATGTTGCTGAATGCATGGTTTGATCGGGTAAACTGAATTAGTTGGCTTCAAAGATGGCTCACTTAGGACATAGGGCAGTAGGACCAGATGTAGAAAAATGCGCACTTCACCACCTAAGCAACCCAACCCACACATACATGGGGGACTATACCGTGTATACTCTACTATACCGAGTATACTGTACTCGGGAGATGCTGCTGAACACATATTGGGGTGTTTAACAGAGACATATACCAGTAGCTGTAAATCCATGCTTGAAGTGCAAATTTTTCACAAAATAAATTACTACCACAAAGTTTGACAAAGAGTGGCAGTAGAATTAGTGCATGGAAAGTATTAAAACACCAGTATTTGAAACAACTTGGGGTGTCTAGTTTTCAGAAATATATGGTTTGATGAGGTAAGTTGCATTGGCCTGCTTTAAAGATACCCGAAATAGCACATGGGGCTGAATGACCAGATTTGAAAAAAAATTGGTTTTGAAATTGCAAGACGCTACTTGTACTTATTGCCCAATAACTTGTAGAAAAAAAGGAAAAATAAAAACATCGGGTATTTCTAAACTCATGACAAATAGTATTTAACACGTCTTTCAGATAAAAGTGAGAAAAGGCGGGGGGGTTCACCATGTGATAAGAAATGTCTCTGTGATATGAGCATAATTGAATTAACGTTTTCAGAATTATCCTTGGTATCTGTACTATTGTTTTATATCCTCCAACAGCTGAGTCAACGCAGGGATGGACCCCAATGATGATTTGCATTCAATGGTCACTTTGGATATTTCCTATATTAATATAGAATATTGCATCATATTTTCAATGGTGTTGACTTTTTTTATCTAATATACTTTATACTCTTTATTAACCCTTTCATCTCCATGAGCAGTAGATACCGTATTTGCTCGATTATAAGACGAGGTTTTTTTCAGAGCAAATGCTCTGAAAAATACCCCTCGTCTTATAATCAGACCTCAAATAGGTCTGACTATGAGACGACTAAGATCCAGATACCCCGCAGCTGCAGGGGACCTGGATCCTCCTGCCCCCCCCCCCCCCCCCGCCCCACTTACCAGTGCTTCTGACTTCCCTGTCATGTAGTCGGGGCAGCGTGTAGATCCCACGCACTTACGCTGCAGCCGGAAGGAGGCGTGGCTAGCAGCGGGGGTTGTCTGCGTCCATCGCGCAGACCTTCCCCGGCTCTCAGAGATCAGAGTTCCCCGCACCGGGATCTACACGCTGCCCCGACTACATGACAGGGAAGTCAGAAGCACCGGTAAGTTTGGGGGGGCGGGGGAGTGTCAAATGGGGGGCATAAGGCAATTCTGGAGGCAGAGTGCTCTGTGAAATACCTTTAACCCTCCCTATATGCCACTCTTCCCCATAATATGCCTTTTAACCCTCTAGATGCCAGAGTGGCATATAGGGGTATAAGGCATTTCTGGAGGTAGAGTGGCACATAGGTGGTCAAAAGGCATATCATGGGGCACAGTGGCATTTAGAGGGTTAAAAGGCATATCATGGGGCACAGTGGCATATTGGGGGTATAAGGCATTTCTGGGGCAGATGTGCATAACTGGGGGGCAGGTTGGAAAATAGAAGGAAATAAAACCAAAATATTTTTTCTCAATCATAGCTTTTATTAAAAAAAAAATAGTTTAGATGAATTAACATTTACTGGTAAAACTTTTTTCCTATAGGGTCGTCTTATATTCAGGCTTTTTCTTTTTTTCCTAAATTAATATTCAGATTGGGGGGGTCGTCATATAATCAGGGTCGTCTTATAATCGAGCAAATACGGTAATAATTTCCCTCTTATTGCCAAGTTTACTTTTTGACTTGCTTCTTTATTTGTGCCCTGTATTAATGGGTATAGGGAAACCCATTTCTCTCAGCTTGTGAATAATCTGGTTTTCAGAGCTGCAATCTTACATTTGCACTTATGTCAAACACAGACTGACTGCTCATCTAAAAAAGGCTGCCGTTTAAATTCTCACGTAAAAACCTAAAACTCGGATTTTCAGTATGTGTTGCACCCATGATGAATATTCGTATCTATATTATTATGAGCTTATAAAGCAATTGTACAGAATCCATACAGACACACATTGAAATGTGAACTAATTGACACAGAGAACGCTGTGTGAAGTTATAAGCAGATCAATAGAACAGAGGCTTGCATTATATGAATATCTAATAAATGATTCAGAGATCCAGCTGGTGTCAGACACAACAAGCCAAAGTACACTGCTGGAATCGTTCAATCTCATACGAAGCCTCCTTTCCAAAGGATATGTTTACTTCTGTTACAAGCTACTGCATCAAGCACTCATGGGCTTGCTTTTGTTTAAACAGGAGGAACAAAGCAACTTTAAAAAGCCAGACTGTACATACAGGGTATGAAAAATTATATTACACAGTAGCTCACGGTACTAAATTATAAAGTTACGACACAAAACTGAACATGCCCCTCATTTCTTACTGCTATTGCTTCGTCTTTGACAATTCTAGTTTTGTCATACCCTTCGAATGTACGTGCTGTAAGATGCATTTGCAAATTGTCGAAGCTATATTATCAAAACATAAGATTCAACTCATCCCTGTATAAACATTGGCTATAAGCAGAAAACTAGCATCTTCAAGAAAAAGAAAAAAAAAAGTAACCAAAAAATGGTAATTAGAAATTATGTGGAAATCAGCATGCAATTGATTTAAGTGTGTGTGGGGTGGATAGTAATCATCCAGCTACCCTGTACAAAATGCTTTCCATTTGTTTTGCATGCTCAGTCCAGAAAGCAAGGCTCAAAGACAAAAAATGCATTTCTCACTCACCATCCCCGACTGTCATTAGGAAACTGGAAATTATTCGTTGTGAATGGAATCTCTTCAATGATGTTAGCCACTGTTTGAGGGTACTGTGCTGTTGTGTACCTAGGGCAGCATAAAGACACTGCTTTGTGTGTGTGCGCGTGTGTGTTTCAGTGTGACCCCTGTCAGATCTGCAGTTCTTGTGCTGCAGTCACCATAGCAAGCTTCCGAGTCTCTTCAAAATAAAAGTCTCAGATCTAGTACAAAAGGTTGTTTTCTTCAGCCAAAGCACAAACCACACCATGAATACATTCAGGTCCACCCAACAAAGACTGAAATCACAGATTTAAATCTTCTAGGCTTATGACCGTTTGCTTGGACAATGGAAATTATATGGATATAAGATCAATACAAAAATGATTTAGCTGCACACAGTTATTAAAACACATTTTTACCATCAAATAAAAATAAGGGGGCGGGGTCTGACTGGGGTCTGTTCACAGGGCAAAAAAGTCCCCAAAAAACGAGAAGTAAACTGCCAATTAGCACATGCAGCTGCTTTAGGCATTACAGATGGACCACTTTGCCTTTCTTTACTATTCCTTTAAGGAGAAAACAATGTTTTGCTAGAAACACACAGGAGGAGGATGAAACCGTTTTACTTTAACAATGAAATGGCAATACTACTATTAAGATCCCTGGGCTCACATTAGCAGAGGACTGCCCAAAAAATGTATTTCAGTAGAGCAACTAGACATTAGATTGACTGCTGCTGTTTGTGACTAGTGTATTAGTCCAATGTCACTTACATAATAAAGTGAATTATGCCCATTTCATATAGGTAGCAATCTAGATGCATACAACCTTGAAAAGTCTTTTCCTTTAAGAATCCAAAAAGAAATGTAAAATAACCTCACTGTCACTTTGTCAGATCTCCAGCAGTATCCCATAACACAAACATTTATAACAGTAGTAATGTAATGGGATGGGATAAGAATTGTAATTTAGATTAGAATGTTTTACAGATTGCTTTGGGCTCACCTACCAAATGCAATTTAAGCCAACTATTTTAGTAATGGTTATGTTTGCCAACTCAACACCTAAGAGCACTGAAGAACCTATAAACCACTGGGTGTCTTGGGCATAGGCATTTTATCATGGAAATTCAACTTTATTTTATTTCATCGAAAATTATCATCCTTTCTTTATATAGCACCAACAGTTTACGCATCGCTTAATACAATGCATATATACAAGGGGTATGACAAGACAAGAATGGACAGACTTAGACAAACAGATACATTAGGTGGAGAGGGCCCTGCTCGAATTAAAAAAAAAAAAAAGTATAATTGCCCCAAATGAATAGTTTTTAAGATATTAAAGGTTTTAAACATGACCCCTCTACCATATTTTTCCTCTAGCTTTCAAACTTCTCTTTTTACTAGTATTCTGTAATTGGTCTACATGTAGAGAACCCCTCCCCTGTGCACAGTTCTGTGCTTCTATGGTTTCCTTTGTCTCCCTCACACCAAACTGTCTGCAAAGAATCAGCACAGGAGGACGACAGTACCACATTCCCTACATTAAAAGATACATACGGATGTTTACGTACAGTATTTCTGTTTATATACATAAATGCATACCTAGTGTTCTCCAGTTATATATCATGAGCTTCCCAGTGGGAGTGATCAGGGTGTGAAAGATACACAATCCTTATTATAGCACTTACACAAGTATTTCATTGACCTGTTATGGACAGGTGTTTTTATTTTTTGTATCTTTCGTTACAATGGCTATTTTAACATTTAGGTTGTGCTCATGTGTAGCTGTAATTTTCTTCTCTTTAATCTACCCAAATTATATTGTTTCTTTCAGGACACAAATGACATTCCATTATTTTAATCATATCACCTAATTTACTATTTCAAAAAAATGAATGAAAAAAAAAAGACTACAAAAGCTAATGAAAAAAACTGTTAAATAGATTCTGGCATTTGTCCTATGTTTAGAAGTACCCAGTGTTTTTTTTTTTGTAAGTTATACGGCAATAAGTAGAAGTAGCATATTGCTATTTCAAACCATAGTGGGGTTTTTTTTCCTCAAAACTTCCTGCCCCATGTCCAATTTAGGACACCTTTGATGCCGCCCAATTCAATTTACCCACATCAAACTATACATGTTTGAAAACTAGACACCCCAGGGTATTTCAAATTCTAGTGCATAATTTGGGAGAAGAATGATATCTAATCGCTTTCTAAACCAGTTTAACCCCTTGACAAATTTCATTAATGGTATTTCCATGAGGTGCCTAGGAAGTCAATTGTCGTCAAGTGATTAAATATTAATTTACCTTTAAATTATCTCAAACTAAGGTGGTAGTTCCATTCTGGCTTCTTTACTGTTTAGTTCTGAACTGTGTACTCAAGGCCATTAGCCAGATGGTACAAGTGCTCCATTAAGACAAAAGTTAAGTATTCATAGCATGTACAGAAGTTCAATGGCTGGCAAGAATATTTTTGAATCATGCAGGAACTTTTACAATTGCACAAAAATTAAGCAAAATATAACCAATTTTTAACTAAACAGCAGGGCACTTTTTTAAAAATAAAGTTTCTGCATGAAAATAGAAGGGTCCACAGAATTCAATAAAATACATACCCAGGTTTATAAACAAGTTAGAGGAGGAAACAACTCCCTCTTCTCCAGAACTTGGAGACATGAGTGTTTTTTTCCCATGCAGCTGAGGCTGAGCCCTGACATTTGGAAGCTCCGGAGACTGCTGTAAACAGCAGGAGGGGGAGGGGGCTACATAAAAAGAAAGCACTGTGAAAAAAACAAACCAATACAGCTTGGCAGAAACAGTCACAACCTGTTCCCTTGCACAGATGTTAGACAGAAGCCAAGTAAGTCATTGTGAGCAGTAGAGATGGCTCCATCAAAGGCTGCCACTGAATGCCTACAATCTGAACCCTTAAGAGGTGTGTGTGGATATCATTTGTTCATTTTAAAATGACTGCTAAAACCATGAGGACTACAAGAACAGCTGCATGGGGCTAATAAAGGGAGGATGTTGCGCTGAAAATGCCATCTGTGGGGGTGCTTTGAGGAAATAAACTGTAGTCTTCCAAAAAGATCCATACCGCCTCAGTAGTATGGACTGAGTATTGCAATAACATATCTCCCCCCAAAAAAGTTCACTTTTCAGAGCATTTGCCGTTTCTTATGCTAGAGGGCTAATAATGGAAACATTTAATTTGAAGGCCATTTTTCCTGATGTAAAACCCGGGTCGTAACCAGCCCTTGATCTTGCCTTAGATTCAGGATATCTTTATGCCCCCAGTTGGGAACCTTATGATTATATAGCTTGTAGAAAAGCCTTATGATTCAATAGCTTATAGAATCACCTTTTCCCAGCAATAACAAAGTAATTGTTTTCTGTATGAGTTTATCAGTCTCTGACATAAGGAATTTTGACCCACTCTTCTTTACAACATTGCTTCAGTTAATTAAGGCTTGCAGGCATTTGATTATGCACAGCTCTCTGGTCCAACCACAGCATTTCAATCAGACTTTGACTGGGCCATAGCAACACCTGGATTCTTTTCTTTTGTCAGACAGATGGCCTCACATTTGACTCTAGAATACTTTGGTATACAGAGTTGTTCATGGTCAACTCAATGACTGCAAGGCTCCCAGGTCCTGTGGCTGTGAAACAAACAAATCACCCTTCCACCACCATGTTTGACAGTTGGTATGAGGTGTTTACGCCAAATGTTGCACTGCGCATTATGGCCAAAGATCTCCACTGAATGCTCCAGACAGCAAAAACAGCTAACACTTTTTATAGAGGTGGTTACACTTGCTGATAATTAATCAAGGGCATTTGATTATCAGCACCTGCTTGCTACATAGCATCTTTATTCCTATGGAACCAGTAAGGGCGGTACCTAGTTTTTCCACATACGCCTTCTCCATTTTGTTTTTTTGTTTAATACATCATGACACGGTGTAACATGTCATGTGTTGTATTTACCCAATTTTTAGACGTAAAGAACAGATTATTGTTAAGTCCGGATATGTAAAATCATATAATTCAAAGAGGGCATACGTTCTTTTTTACATGACAATCACATCTATAGAAGCTACCTTATTTCCATGTTCTAGTTACTCTCTAGGCTCTCCTCCTTACCTTTTATCTAATTAGTTTTTTTAGATAATAAACAGCAACCCATCCTCATGTTCTAAATTATCTATTCTTTCTATATAACTCATATCATGGAATAACATCCCACTCATTTTGTTAATTGCACCATGTCTTATCAACTTCCACCAAATCCATATTCTTACTAGTTACCAATGCTGCAGGAATCTCAGGCATTCCATTAACTGTGGGTATTTATGCACAGCAATCTAAACCTAGTGGGCTTTTTTCCCATCTGTGTGTCCCAAATATAACAACTATAATAGTGTTCCCCTGTAGCATCCCAGTGCCCCCTTATCACGCCAATTTGTGTAGTGCATACATTTGTTACCTGGTAGAGGTTCAATTTCAGCATGACAAGGGTTAATTTAATTGTATAGGAATGTGATGCCAGAAGGTTTTACAATGTGAATTCCTCTTTTGAAGCCTGGACTCCAACCAGTGCCCTCTGCAAGGTGTGAAATGTTACAGGTCTCTAGGTCTTGCTTCAATGTAAATTGGATGACTAATCTCAAATCGTAGATAGTGGATTATTTTGTTATGCTAAGTGACCATTTATTCTAGTATTACCGTATTTGCTCGATTATAAGACGACCCTGATTATAAGACGACCCCCCAAAATCTGAATATAAACTTAGGAAAAAAAGAAAAAGCCTGAATATAAGACGACCCCAAAGGAAAAAAGTTTTACCAGTAAATGTTAATTCATGTAAACTATTTTTTTTTAATAAAAGCTATGATTGAGAAAAATATTTTTTTTGTTTTTATTTCTTGTATTTTCCAACCTGTCCCCCAGTTACGCACATCTGCCCCCAGGCTTGCCACTCCAATATGGCACTGTGGCCCATGATATGCCTTTTAACCCTCTATATGCCACTGTGCCCCATGGCATGCCTTTTGACCCCCTATGTGCCACTCTGCCTCCAGAAATGCCTTATACCCCTATATCCCATTCTGGCATTTAGGGGGTTAAAATGCAAATTATGGGGCAGAGTGGCACATAGGGAGGTATAAGGCATTTCAGGAGGCAGAGTGGCATTAAGGGAGTTAAAAGGCATTGTATAGAGCACTCTGCCTCCAGAAATGCCTTATACCCCTATATGCCACTCTGGCATTTAGGGGGTTAAAAGGCATATTATGGGGCAGAGTGCCATATAGGGAGGTATAAGGCATTTCAGGAGGCAGAGTGCTCTATTAAATGCCCCCTTAACGCCACTCCAGAAATGCCCTATGCCCCCATTTAACACACACACACACCCTATACCCCCATTTAACTACCACACACACACACACTCTCTCTCTCTCACCCCTCTCTTACCGGTACTTCCAGCCGGGGCAGCGGGTTGACGTCGCCTTCCGCTGCAGCCGGAAGGAGGTGGAGTTGGCAGCGGGGGTTTGTATGCGTCCGTCGCGTATACTTTCCCCGGCTGTCAGAGATCAGAGTTCCCCGCACCGGTGTGCGGCACCGGTGTGCGGCACCGGTGTGGGGAGCGCTGATCTCTGACAGTCGGGGAAGGTCTACGCGACGGACGCAGACAACCCCCGCTGCTAGCCACACCTCCTTCCGGCTGCAGCGGACGTTGATCGCGTAGACGTCAACCCGCTGCCCCGGCAACACAGCAGGAAGCACCGGTAAGTGTGTGTATGATGGGGGGGGTGAGACAGGAGGATCCAGGTCCCCTGCAGCGGTGCGGGGGATCTGGATCTTAGTCTCCTAATCAGACCTCTATTTGAGGTCTGATTAGAAGACGACCCCGATTAGAAGACGAGGGGTATTTTTCAGAGCATTTGCTCTGAAAAAAACCTCGTCTTATAAACGAGCAAATACAGTATTTACAAAACATACATTCATAATAACCCACAGATTAATAATCATGTGTCCTTTTGTGAGTACAAATACAGCTAGCACAATTTTGGAAGGAATTATGAAGTCTGGGGTATCAGGTCATAAGTAGCAAGTGTGACATATCTATCAAAATTAACACATGCGAGAATTATCTCTGTAACAAGCAAAAGAGAGAAAATCAAATCTCAATTCTCTATTTGGACAAGAATTGTTCCACAACACAAGGGGGAGGTCACTTATGGTTTTTATAGGTACGCCTTCCCTCCGCTTATACCGCCTCTGGGTTCACTTGGAAACTTGAGATGAACTGAAAATGTCTAGTGTGCTTACTAATAAATTGTCATCTTTCCTTGCTGGAGCCTTTCAAATGAGCAGTAAGGTTTTTCTGTTAATTTCTCCATTCTATTTTTATCTGTTTGGTGTAAATCTGTTTATCATTGTTTTTGTACGCACGACTTGTTCATAATAAATAATCCTTTATAAAAAGTTCTTTGTCACGTTACCTGATTAGACCGCTTTATTGGTAATTTAAAATCGCAGATATCGTGTCAGAATAATTTGTGGATTTTTTGTGTAATTTGTCTTGGTGACGGCAGCATTGTTATTTTAAACTTTTTGCCACCAGAACGGTCATGCTTCGAGAAGGGTGTGCCTGTGAGCCCCTTCTACTAGTTTAAATGCCTGTTAATAGCACCACGCACTAAGTTAACTTTTTTTTATATATATACAGTTTTATTTCTCCAAATAGGACTACTGTGGGAAATAAAACCAAATCCCTGTTTATAACACCACTTTCCTAGCCATGGATTAAAATCCATAATACTCCAATTCTTACGATCCGGTCTCCAAATACACAGGTAAAACCTCAGAAGAAATACGGCGGATGCAACCTGCTACAGAGCATAGTTTACTGCAAAACATCCGTTACAACACCAACCTTACATGACAAATCATTTGCCCCCAAATGCACTATTAAATCAAATAGTGTTTGTGTGGGGGGATGGCATGGCATGGCATAGGAACCTTGTAATCACACTCCTATCATGCCCAGGCCGCCAGCACATGCTAGAACCTGGCCATGATAAGAGTGTGATTGCTGTTAGACACACACACACACACATACATATATACATATATATATATATATATATATATATATATATATATATATATATATATAAATAAATAAAATGTAAAAATATTGTTATTCCTTTTTTTCCCCATGTTGGTGTGTTACTTTTAATAAAAGTGTGTGGGTTTTTTTTTTATTTATTTATTTTTTAAGGGGGGTGGTCATTTTCGCTTTCCGTTTCGGCCAAGTGAATCCTGAATTTTCGGTTTCGGTGTATCCCTAGCACACACAATGCAAAATGGAACATAAAATATAGTATTTTAGGTCAGAATTAACATGGACCTAATTTTATCTAATTTTGCTTGTACAAGCATATAATAGAAATGTATAATGGATCAATTTTTTTTTTAATTTGTTGAAATTATCTGTGGGTGCCCATCTCTATATAATTCTATAGGTCGTACTTTGTGAGTGTTGGGGGACACCAATCTTATGAGCCCATTGCGTTATTTTAATATTTAACAATAGTGCTTGACAACGTAATTTTATATGTCCTCTAGCCATTTATATTCCCTGCTTAACCCCTGTGGGACGATGGCTCTTAACCAGGACAAATAGGGCTTTCTTTAGATACCATTAATTTTATCATATCGTCTAATTTACTATTAAAAAAATGATAAAATATGGGGATTTTTTGTTAAAAATGGAAATTTTCTACTCACCGTAAATTATTTCCTTAACCCCTTAAGGACAATGGGCGGTCCCAAAACCCATTGAAAACAATACATTTTGAGCCTGTACATGTACAGGCTTTGTCATTAAGGGGTTAATACAGTGGCAGTACGAGAGGGTACTGTTCCTTCTTTGTGGACAGCACCTTAAGCCCGAAATCCCCTGCAGAGGATGAGAAGATGTCTAGCCGTTAGTGTCGAACAAAGGCATTGAATGATGACCACCTAGCCGGCAAAGCGGAAGCCTTCTTAGCCCACGAGGCAGACATAGCCCTGTTGGAATGGGCCATGACAGGAGAAAATAGAGGTAGATCAGATAATTGGTAGCCCATACAAATAGTTTCCGTGATCCGTCGTGACAGGGTAGCCTTGGAGGCAGCCTTACCCGCTGAACGACCAGACTAAGAAATAAACAGCTGGTCAGTGGAACGGATGGAGGAAGTCCTAGAAATAACTCCAGGGCCCTCTTCACATCCAACATGTGCCATTTACCTTCCTCCGCAGAGGAGAGAGATGGAAAAAATGACAGCAGAACCAAGGGCTGGTTAATAGCGGACTTTGCTAACCCTTCAGAAGAAAGGAAGGCTGCAGGTGGAGAACAACGTTATCCTGATGGAAGATGGTAAAGTTCTTCGAGGACAACAGGGCTTGTATTTCTCCCACGTTTCTGGCGGACGTAATGGCCACTAAAAACACACAGTCTTAAACGACAGGGGCTTTAATGAAATCTCTTCCAAAGGTTCAAATGGAGCCGAGCAGAGAGAGTGAAGAACCACGGTAAGATCCCAAGCCGGAAAATGAGGTCTCCTCAGAGATCATCCTCAACACCTTGATAACGAAGAATCATCCTTGCAGTAGCCAGGCCGTCAACTCGAACATCTGGAGATGCTCCAGATGAAGAGCCCCATCGTCCAAAAAGTGATCTGACTGAGGTAGTTCCCAACTCGTTAGGCTTAGATGTTGTAGGAGGGAGAACCAACTGCGGTTTGGCCAGTACGGAACGATGGCTAAGACCCGTGCTCTGTCTGAACGGATCCTCTGGAGGACGCGGGGAATCAACGCAACTGGAGGAAACACGCATCCCAGAAGGAAATCCCACGTAATGGACAGACCGTCCAGGAAGTCTGGTGCATCCTGCCTGTTGAGTGAGGCGAAAATTGGAACCTTGCGCCTGGATGCCATCAAATCTATGTCTGGAAGGCCAAATCTTGACACTAGGGGAGGTGAAGGTTCTTTCGATTAAGGACCACTCTGCTTGTGACCATCTGAGCCTGCTGAGATCGTCCGCAATGGTATTGTTGCAGCCTCTTATGTGAGTAGCCGATGTCGTCCAGTTGAAGCTGGGCCCAACTCATCAACACAGTACAAAGAACCTGCAGGCTCCTTACCCGTGTACCCCTTGCTTATGTACGCGACTGTTGTGGCGTTGTCTGACTGGATCCTCACGGCACGACTTCCAATTGGCGAAGCGAATCTTCCGGAGACCATCTGCCTTGCCTGAAGTGACAACTGAAATGGGCGCCCCATCCGATAACGGAAGCATCTGTGGTAAGGGTTACTCAGTTGGGGGGACGATAAGAAAGGCCTCTGGAAAGATGAGCCGACGCCCTCCACCAGGTAAGTTGGGCTAAGACCCGCCTCGAGATTGTGACGTCTAGGTCCTCCTCTCGTCTTGACCAACTTCGTAGAATATCCCACTGAAGGGGACGCAGTTTAACTCGTGCCCACTTGACCGCTGGGATGGAGGCTGTAAGAAGACCTAGGATGCTCATGGCTTTCCTGATAGAGCAAGTTGGATGTAATTGAAGGGACCTGACCTCTCTTTTGATCTTCCTGATTTTGACGGATGGTAGAAAAAATGTTGAGAAATCAAATCCACCACTAGGCCGAGAAATTGGATCCTTTTGGAAGGTACGAGGTTGGATTTCCTTCGGTTGATAATCCAGCCGTGATCTTCCAGAAACTGCATCGTGGTGGCTAGATCCGCCCGGAGCTTCCTTGAAGATTCGGCCTTGATGAGCCAGTCATCGAGGTAAGGCACGATGGAAATCCCCTTTTCTCGCAGAGATGCCGCCAACTGACACAGAATCTTTGTGAAGATCCTCGGGGCTGAGGACAGACCGAACGGATGCGCCTTGAACTGGAAATGATGAATAACTCCGTCCATTCGGATTGCAAACCTGAGAAACTTTCTGGAAGCCTCTGCAATTGTAACGTGTAGGTAAGCGTCCTTCAGCTCCAAGGTTGCCATGACGTCTCCCTTCTGAAGCAAACTGGCGACTGAAGAAACGTTCTCCATCCGAAAGTGGCGATACGGGATGCAGCTGTTCGCCTTTTTTAGATCCAAAACGGGGCAAAAGGATGCATCCGGCTTTGGGTCTAGAAAGAGTCTGGAATACACGCCTTGGAAGCGTTGTGAAGCTCGGAGTCTCTCTATTACCCCTTTTGAAAGTAGAGATAGGCAGGCCGAATGTAGAGCCAAATTTTTCACAGAGGATGGATACGAGGATATCAGGAACTGACTTTTGGGAGGAGAAATAAAAACGATCCTGTACCCCTCTGAAACAATTTTCCGAATCCACCCGTTTGTCGTGTGTTCCCAAACAGTAGTGAACTGCTGCAGCCTTCCTCCCACTTTGTCAGAATTTTCCCTTGCCTTGTTTTTTGGGATGGTGCTGGAATTTTCTATCTCCATAGAAACTTTGAAAATTTTCACTTTGGAGCCGGAACAAATGTTTGAAATATCTGGAGAGAAAAGCCAGCTTCCCCAGGTACTTCCATACTCTTTCCAGCTTGGGAAGAACAGGAAATCCCTTGACTTTATCAACCCCTTCATCCGATAAAATTCGAGTCACCTCCTTAATGTTTTTGCGAAGCTGCTGGGGAGGAAAAAAACACTTCATCCTCAGAACTGAACAAGGTAGTAGAGCCTGAAGATTGCGAGATTTCCCCTGATGACAGATCTGATCTGGAGGATGACCGGGATCTCTTGCGTTTGCGGGAAGATTTTTCCCGAGACCCTGGATTGAGCTTGAGCCGCAGAGGCCTGAAATGCCTCAAAGGTCCAAGCTAGATTTTCCTGGAACCATCCCAGGAAGGATTGTAAGTCTTTCTGTTTATCTTTAGAGAGTTGTTCTGCCGAGCAAGCATTACACATCTTTTTCCTGCATCCATCAGGAAGAGGGGTAGCACACTCAGAGCAAGCCGCATGCTTTGATTTAAAAGTGGCCTTTCTAGGAATGGGAGCAGGTTTCTTGTCTTTATCCTCCGGAGAAACCAGACTAGACATCTGGTAAAGAAAATTAAAACTCAGCAAGAGCTTTTAAAGATTTGAATTTGGCGCCCTCCAGAAGAGCCGATTCGCGTTTCAGGGTAAGCCGGTTTTTATGGGTAAAGGAGGAGTTCGCTCTTATTTAACCCTTTAAATCCCTTAACGTCTTCTTGTCCACAAAGAAGGAATACTACCGTCTCGTACTGCCACTGTATGGCAGGAAAAAATAACTTTTCTTCACTTTTTAAAACAAAAAACTTTTACTCAGTTGCAAAAACTATTGAAAAAACCTGCTAAATAGATTCTACTATTTGTCCTGAGTTTAGAAATACCCATTTTTTTTGCTTTTTTCTGCACGTTATGGGGCAATAAGTACCAGTAGCGTTTTGCTATTTCAAAACCATTTTTTCCCCAAAGCTGGTCATTCTGCCCCATATCCTATTTCGGGTATCTTTGAAGCCGGTATTTTTTTTATACTAGACACCCTATGGGCATTTGTAATGCCAATATTTTAACCATGTGGGAATTTTTGTGAAGATAAAGAATTGTAGGACTTGCTCTTTTTTTTTTTTTTTTTTTTAAACATTACTTTTTTTTTATATAATCACTCTGATTAGTGAGCTGGGCTCCATTGACCTTGCATGGTTGGATGCAGTACCTGCATCGACAGTTCTCAAGAGGGTCTGGATAGACCCTCTGTGAACTCAGATCTATTGTTAATGCCATTGTGTGAATGACGGCAACGTCATTTACAGGATGGCACTTGTGGTTGCGGGTAGTGTTACTGACGTGCCTTGATATCGAGGCATGTCCGCAACACAGTTTATGCTTAGGAAGCGATTCCGTTTGCTTCGTAAGCTGTTTTAGCCAGACGCCGCCGCGGCCATTTTTCTTCTCCCTGGATCCACGGTCAGCCTCACTTGCGAGGCTTCAGTGGATGCTGCAAAGCCGCCGTTCGCAGCGAAAACGCTATTTAACGGCAGCCCTACATGTATGGGCTTTGTCGTTAAGGGGTTAACACTGCAGTGTCCAGCTTAGTGATTAACAATCAGCCATTCTATTGTTTACCACAGTAGTATCATAAGGCGTCAGTGTGTTTAGATTAGGCTAAGACAACCAAGATAGAACACATAAAAATGGCTAACATGCAGCTGTCTGAACACCTACAAACACACCTGTTCAAGGAGATTCTAAACTTACCATTAGAGTAATTTAGAATCATATTTCCAGATTTTCTTACTTCATCAAACTTTGAAAATATTGCTTGTAACCTGCAAAATAAAAATATATATATATTTTGTAAACTAAAGACCAAAGTTGTTAATGTTGCATTTTTCACAGTACAATCAAAATGTAGCAATAGAAAGTAAGCGTGTAACATTTGGAAAGGTGTGTACACTGCATAAGTTTCCTGGTATATACCATGACTTATTGCATAGAATCCATAATTTAAAGACTGTCAACACATGCTCCTGGGACATAAAAAAATCTGTTCATTTTTCATTAAACTACCTAGAGTTAGTTTATGTTAGAAATTACGGGCATTTTATTTATGTTTATAAATTAGAGAGGAGGTATTTTTCTCTGTCATAACACTCAAAGGGGGAACAAAAACCATAAGGGGAGAATTCGTTATACAGTAACAAAAAACATTTCTACTATACAACTGGGTTCCCATGGACTACAGTGAATCAGCGTAGTCAAGGTGTTTAAAGAAAAAAAAGCTAAACACTGCAGCACTCAAAAGATTTAATTATGCAGTAACACAAAATTGTGGTTTCTAGTAGGCAGCATGTGTTGCATAGTTGTAAACTATTATACACTGCTTTATTAAAACAGTTATTTCAGGTAATACCGTATTTGCTCGATTATAAGACGACCCTGATTATAAGACGACCCCCCAAAATCTGAATATTAACTTAGGAAAAAAAGAAAAAGCCTGAATATAAGACGACCCCAAAGGAAAAAAGTTTTACCAGTAAATGTTAATTCATGTAAACTATTTTTTTTAATAAAAGCTATGATTAAGAAAAATATTTTTTTGTTTTTATTTCTTATATTTTCCAACCTGTCCCCCAGTTACGCACATCTGCCCCCAGGCTTGCCACTCCAATATGGCACTGTGGCCCATGATATGCCTTTTAACCCTCTATATGCCACTGTGCCCCATAGTATGCCTTTTGACCCCCTATGTGCCACTCTGCCTCCAGAAATGCCTTATACCCCTATATCCCATTCTGGCATTTAGAGGGTTAAAATGCATATTATGGGGCAGAGTGGCATATAGGGAGGTATAAGGCATTTCAGGAGGCAGAGTGGCATTAAGGGAGTTAAAAGGCATTGTATAGAGCACTCTGCCTCCAGAAATGCCTTATACCCCTATATGCCACTCTTGCATTTAGGGGGTTAAAAGGCATATTATGGGGCAGAGTGGCATATAGGGAGGTATAAGGCATTTCAGGAGGCAGAGTGCTCTATTAATTGCCCCCTTAACGCCACTCCAGAAATGCCCTATGCCCCCATTTAACACACACACAAACACACACACCCTATACCCCCATTTAACTAACACACACACACTCTCTCTCACCCCTCTCTTACCGGTGCTTCCAGCCGGGGCAGCGGGTTGACGTCGCCTTCCACTGCAGCCGGAAGGAGGTGGAGTTGGCAGCGGGGGTTTGTATGCGTCCGTCGCGTATACTTTCCCCGGCTGTCAGAGATCAGAGTTCCCCGCACCGGTGCGGGGAACTCTGATCTCTGACAGTCGGGGAAGGTCTACGCAGACAACCCCCGCTGCTAGCCACACCTCCTTCCGGCTGCAGCGGACGTTGTCTACGCGGATCGCGTAGACGTCAACCCGCTGCCCCGGCAACGCAGCAGGAAGCGCCGGTAAGTGTGTGTATGATGGGGGAGGGGGGTGAGACAGGAGGATCCAGGTCCCCTGCAGCGGTGCGGGGGATCGGGATCTTAGTCTCCTAATCAGACCTCCATTTGAGGTCTGATTAGAAGACGACCCCGATTAGAAGATGAGGGGTATTTTTCAGAGCATTTGCTCTGAAAAAAACCTTGTCTTATAATCGAGCAAATACGGTAATACAGGTAGCGACAACACAAAAACAACATTAGAAAATGGGTTTCACAGCACTTAAGAGACAGGAACACTATTTTCAAAATGGTATAATGGACAATGAGCAATTAGAAGATTAATGAAGGAGTTGTATTAGGAGAGTAAGGAGAGGTGTTTTAATCCCGTGACCAGTGATACACTAGGTGCATTATAAAACAATGGTTCTACAGAACCTGCGCCATCCCAGATATGCCATCTATTGAAATTGTTTCTGCTTGATTGATGCTGCTGTTTTTTTAAAGAGCTTTATTTGAAAGAAACACACGTGAGTGCAGCATTTTAAGTACAAGATCACCGTCTATTGACCCTATTTTATAATATATATTACATACACATACATATATTTGTCCTATCGCTTTGAGGGTGTTGGAGAACGCATTCACTCTTTGGGACATCACTATTTATGAAACTGTTTTCCATCACTATATGTGAGTAACCATTAACACATACAATTTTTTATTTACAACACTATATTTTTGTTCATTTTCTTTGTGCCTATTACTAAAATATTGGAGCTTCCTTGATATTTTGTTTATTTGTGAGACTAATGAAACACCCTGAGATTGTCTACTGTTTACTAACATATGGTTTTATGGGGTGGTATGAAGTTGTGTTACTAGAGATAAAAATTGACATTTTTAGAATAATTGAGTGGAGTAGTTTTACAAATTTAAAATTATTTTGTTACACTGGGAACATGAAGTGCAGTGTATATAAAAAGTATCATGCTTAAAATAAAAGTACAGTTTATTCAGTAAATATTAAACTAAATTTGCTTTTTAAAACTATTTTTGTTGCAAATGGAACTGTATATGTTAACAGGTAACACCCCCCCCTTTCCTTCAAATGCAACAAAATTGAAAAAAAAAAACAAAATATCTCCTCTAATCCTCCTTCATGAATTGTACGGGGAGAGCGATCACAGTCGCCCTATTATATCTGCACCTTAGCACCAATTGCAAATGGGAACGTTAAGTAACTGGCATTATGTGTGCCAGTCAGATGTGGACACACTGCATCTTTCAAAAAGGTCTTCATGTAAAATAGCTTGGATGCCATGTCAAACATTTATCACTGTAAAAGATATCCAACACTCCAATTTTTTTCAAGTTTTCCAGAAAAAAAAAAAGACTTTGGAAAAATGGGGGGGGGCGTTTTCCCAATTTGTCTCCCCATACCTTCCCATCTCTATGTATAACCACTATTTTTGTTCTACTATACAAATTTGATTTAAAAAAAAATAAAAAAAATAAAAAGACGACTGAAAACCAAAGTGATGCTTACCTTGTTGGATTTGCCCCATATGACCAAAATATGGTCCTATTCATATGGGGTGGTTAATGGATGTATTTTGCCCCCCCCCAAATTTGCACTAGCTGTGTACAATTTATATAATTGTAAAACAGATTTTTATATGTTTAAAAATGTCATATAGGGACATCACAGTTGAAAAGAGAAAAATGAACATTATTCCATTCATGGTGGGGTTTTACTAAGCAAGAAAAGCAAATGTGGGTTTATTAGGGATTAAATACTAAAACACACCAACGTTTTAGAATGAGGGCGGATGTAGTTACATTGGACTAAAACAACAAAAAAAAACAATGTAACACGTACTGGCTTCACAGAGACATAATTACAAAGCAGCCACTTTTACCACATCCATGTATTAAATGAAGGCCAATGACATCTGTTGTGTTTTCTTACCAAGAGATTAAGAAAGTATTTGTTTCCAAATAGACAGCCAAAGTTGGCATATGGAGTGTATGGGGGTTTTGCAACATTCACACTGACTATATGAGACTGCATTCTGGGTAAGCAGTGCTTAACACTTACAGCTTAAGAGTTTTCTTTGTCAATCACTAATACATTTTCAATTAAAAGTCAGAGGCACAGATCTGAAGCATCTGGCACAGCTAGCCTGTCAAAGCAATACCCTGTGTCCATGTTCTCTCCTTTCACCGCATTACAAGGACTGGATGAACCAACAAATAGCAACTTAACAGCACACTACAGGAAAAGGGAACTTAAGAATGGTTTTGGCCTAAAATGATTCATTTTTTTGTCTAACATGACACATTACAGAATGATCACTGAACATAATTTGTTGTAGGCTAAAATCCAAAATGTAACTAGGATCATTAGAAGATGGTCAGCTATTTGTTTTGTTGTTTTTATAGGTGTAGAGATAGTAATATGTAAGACAAACCTATCTGTTCTACACTCACTGGGCACTTTATTAGGTACACATGTTCAATAGCAAATCAGCCAATCACATGGCAGCAACTCAATGCATTTAGAGATGTAGATGTGGTCAACACAACGTGCTGAAGTTCAAACCGAGCAGAATGGGGAAGAAAGTGCCTTTGAATGTGGCATGGTTGTTGGTGCCAGGCAAGCTGGTCCAAGTATTTGAGAAACTGCTGATCTACTGGGATTTTCACGCACAACCATCTCTACTGTTTACAGAGAATGGTCAGAAAAAGAGAAAATATCCAGTGAGCGGCAGTGGTGTGAACGAAAATGTCTTCTTGATGTCAGAGGTCACGAGGAGAATGGGCAGACTGGTTAGAGATGACAGAAAGGCAACAGTAACTCAAATAATCACTCGTTACAGCCAAGGTATGCAGAATACCATCTCTGAATGCACAATACGTCGAACCTTGAAGCAGATGGGCTACAGTAGCAGCAGACCACACCAGGTGCCACTCCTGTCAGCTAAGAGCAAGAAACTGAGGCTACAATTCACACAGGCTCACCAAAATTCGACAATGGAAGACTGACGGAACGTTACCTGGTCTGATGAGTCTCAATTTCAGCTGTGACATTCAAATGGCAGGTTCAGACTTTGGTGTAAAAACCATGAAAGCATGGATCCACCCATAAACAACGGTTCAGGCTGGTGGTGTAATGGTGTGGGTGACATTTCCATGGCACACTTTGGGCCCCTTAGTACCAATTGAGCATCGTTTAAACGCAACAGCCTACCCAAGTATTGTTGCTCACCATGTCCTTCCCTTTATGACCACAGTGTACTGTTCTTCTGATGGCTACTTCCAGAAGACAAGACCAGTAACTTCATACTGACAACTTAACAGCAGCAAAGAATACAGTGAAGCTCAAAAGTTCTCAATATTTTGGAACTCGGATTACCACAAAAAATTCCAGATTTTCGTTTGTCACTTTTTTTTTTTTTAGTCTTCCACTCATGTATGGCTTGTCCTATGCCCAACAGTTGAGCCACTTTTAGAGTCTAGAGACTGCAGCTGCACTTTGCAAGTGCTTTTGCTTACAGGTAGGACGTTACTGGTTTGGCTAGGTATGAATTGTGGGTGTGTGTGCATTTCTATTCTTTTGATGGTGTGGGCATTTTAGGTATGCTCGTTCTTGCTTTTTCTGAAGCCAAATGATTTTTATGCAGTGGTCATTGTATTGCCTCCTTAGAACTTGTTTAGCTTCAATTTGGCACTTGGAAAGCCTTTTAGCACATAACTGCAAAAGTTACTCCAGCTTATGTCCCTGTTTAGACATTTCAAGAGCACTGTTAGAAACACTAACAGGGCCATTTTAAAAGAATATCAGGTGATAATTGACAAATACAGTAAGGTTCACAAAGACATCTGCCACAGACATGCTTTGATAGAATTTTGATAGCTGCTTTATTTCAAGGCCAATTATAATATTTAACTGATACAGCCAACATACTTATACACACACACGTGTATATGGATATACACACAAACATACATACACATTATACACTACTGTTCAAGAGTTGAGTCATGAAAAACAAGGAAATTTATAGGTTTCTTAACAATTGCAAAACCATTTTCTAATGATGAATTAGCCTTTTAAACTTAAACTTGGATTAGCTGCCATTGGATCACAGGAGTGATGGTTGCCGATAAAGGGCTTCTCTTCGCCTATGAAGATATCAACAAAACAGCAGTTTCCAGCTACAATAGTAATTTACAGCATGAATGTCTAAACTTTATTTATTTCTGATGCATTTGATGTTATTAATGAACTAAAATGGTTTGTCTTTCAAAAACTAGGACCCACATACATACACAAACACTTGCATACTTTACAACCATGGTTAAAAAGAATAGTTAAAAGGTTGCAAATTCTCCAAAATAATTACTTGGTTGACCATTTGTATGGTAATATGCTTGAATTGAATCAGCCCAGTATCATAAGATGAACACAAACCACCTATATCATGCAAAAAAAAAAAAAAAGTAAAGCCCTCCACATCAGAAAAATATTTTCAAAAGCAATCTTTAAACCATCGTCTTATTAACCAAGAAGCCGCAGTATGCCAAATACATGTGGAAAGCCAGATGTGAAATAATTCCTAAACATAAAACGTTAAAATTACTGTATGCTTTTTAGGTTAACAATAGACAAATTAAAAGAATAAAACCAAGTCAGTTACAATAAATCTAAGTCAGTGTTGGTAGCCATATTTCATTACTACAATTCTTATTAAAGCATTTCCTTATCGTCTAAATTAAATCAAATCAGTTCAAAGCTGCTTTAAAAACCAAGTTAAATTTTTCTGCCTATACATGCATTGGTGTCAGGCACCACTGCAGTGGGTCTGAACAGAGAAATAGGATTAGTCTTTTGTGCCATCAAAGCTAACAATGAACTACAATGCAGAGAAGGCCTCCTAGGCCTCAAAAAGAAAATCCTTTTTCAATGCACTTTTTTCAATGCTATTTTCAATATTAAAATACCAAAAAAATAAAATATTTAAATAAAAAAAACAACAATCTCTCTCATCTTGCTTGCCTTATACGATGACTTTAAGACAATGTCTTCAGTGTCCTGATGACAAATTCACCTAATCCAGGCTGTCCGCTTAACCATCCTAACGTGCAGAAGTTCACAAATAAAATACAGCTAGATTCGGCCGATTTAGCTTCCTGGCTGTTTGAATAATAAATTCAGCTTTCCTGTCGTAGTCTTTTTTTTCCCCTCCCCCTGAGTGACGCAAGCTCTTCTTGTTGCTAGTCTGGCATCTTTAGCACATAACAAGGCAGTGCATTAATTCCGCATTGGATTAAAGTACAATGATCGCCACCTAGTGTCCACATAGTGATACATTTATATCAATAAGAAAAAGGAACTACCGTATTGGCCCGAATATAGGCCGCACTTTTTTCCCCCACTTTAAGTCTTTAAAGTGGGGGTGCGGCCTATATTCGGGGTCTACCACCCGACGCCCAGGACATGCACTCCCGGGCGCCGGGCAAGGATACAGATCCCCCGCAGCAGTGCAGGGGACCTGTATCCTACTGTCTGATACGCTCAGACAGCCTCCCCTGCCAGCACTTCCCACGGGGGGGGTGCCGGCACTGGAGGTTGTCTAAGCGCATTGTCCGAACGTCCGCACGATGCATTTACACACACACACCCCGACTTACCAGAGCAGACTCCCGGGTGTCTTGCAGGGCCGGCGGAAGACATCTACGCAATACGCGTATACAACTTCCGGTGCCGGCACTTCCGCCGAGTTCCGGCACCGGGAGTTGTATACACGATGTGCATAGATGTCCCCCTCCGGCCCCGCAAGACACCCGGGAGTCTGCTCTGGTAAGTCGGGGGGGGGGGGGACAGAGTGGCAGCATATCTCGGGGGGGGAGAGGACAGAGTGGCAGCATATCTCGGGGGGGGGAGAAGAGGACAGAGTGGCAGCATATCTCGGGGGGAGGACAGTGGCAGCATATCTCGGGGGGGGGACAGAGTGGCAGCATGTTTTTTGGTGCTTTTTTAAAGAAAAAAAACTTTTTCTTTAAAAAAGCACCAAACTTTTAGGGTGCGGCCTATATACGGGGGCGGCCTATATCCGAGCCAATACGGTATTACCTATTTAGATTTTTTGCTTGTCAGTCAGTAATTGTTTCAGTGAAGGAGCATGTACCATTACCCACTTAACCACTAATCTGTTTTTTTGTACCCCATTTGTGCAGTGCTAGTATTTAGCGGTATTTTTTTTCTCAGTCTAATCTACTATAAAAAGAGTGATAAATGAAAAAAAACTTTTTTAAGCTTATTTAATGCCATGCCAGGAACGTCATTGGTTGTTTTGGTGACTTAAGTCTTCCTGTATGGTTACTCCCCTTCACTTCCGCTGGGGCTTCTATGAATGAATTCCTGTATGGATGGAGCCATGTATCATCAAATCTTGGGTGAGAACCTCCTTCCCTCAGCCAGGGCATAGAAAACGGGTCGTGGATGGGTATTCCAGCATGACAATGACCCAAAACACACGGCCAAGGCAACAAAGGAGTGGCTCAAGAAGAAGCACATTAAGGTGGCCTAGCCAGTCTCCAGACCTTAATCTCATAGTAAATCTGTGGAGGGAGCTGAAGGTTCGAGTTGCCTAATGTCAGCCTCGAAACCTTAATTACTTGGAGAGGATCTGCAAAGAGGAGTGGAACAAAATCCCTCCTGAGATGTGTGCAAACCTGGTGACCACCTACAAGTAACAAAGTCATGTTTTGCAAAGGGGTCAAATACTTATTTCACTGAGTGAAAAGCAAATCAATGTATAACTTATTTGACATGTGTCATTGAAGATTTTTTTCTTGATATTCTGTCTCACTGTTCAAATAAACCTACCATTAACCCCTTAAGGAGAATACGGTTTCTTACTCATAGTATATTGTGGGACAATGGCTCTTAACATTTTTCAGTGTTGCTGTGATTTTCTTCTCTCATTTCATGCTCCCACAAATAGTAGAATCAATTTAGCAGGTTTTTTTATTAGTTTTTGCAGATGAGTAAAAGTTTTTTGTTACAAAATTACTTTCTCGCTTTTTAAACAAAAAATCACCATATTTTATCTTTTTTTTTATAGTAAATTAGGTGATATGATAAAAATAATGGTATCTAAAGAAAGCCCTGTTTGTCCTGGGAAAAAACAATATATAATATATATAGTTTTTTTCCCAGGACAAACAGGGCTTTCTTTAGATACCATTATTTTTATCATATCACCTAATTTACTATAAAAAAAAAAAAAAGATAAAATATGGTGATTTTTTGTTTAAAAAGCGAGAAAGTAATTTTGTAACAAAAAACTTTTACTCATCTGCAAAAACTAATGAAAAAACCTGCTAAATTGATTCTACTATTTGTCCTGAGTTAAGAAATGCTCAATGTTTTTATGGCTTTTTTCTGCATGTTATGGGGCAATAAATAAAAGCGTTTTGCCATTTCAAAATCATTTTTTCTTCAGGTATAAATTTACCACTCCTGGTATATCTCAGTGTCAAACACCCCAATATGTGTTCACTAACATCTCCTGAGCGCAGTGATAGCCCACATGCATGGGTTTGTTGGGTTATTTGGGAAGTAACAGGCCACCTTTGTGAAGTGTGTATTTTTTTTTGCCATTTAGACATTTTATCCTACTGCCCTCATGTCCCATATTTGGGACATCTTTGAACACGGCCAATTCAGTTTACCCCATCAACGCACACATTTTTTAAAACTAGACACCCTCAAGAGTTCTCAAGAGGGATAGACCCTCTGAACTCATTCAGGTTTCTATTGTTGATGCCATCTTGTGAATGACGGCAACGTCATTTACATAATGGCACTTGTGGTTGCTCTTCGGAGCAATCACAAGGCTATCGGGGTTTGTGTTGCTACATGCCTCGATATCGAGGCATGTCAGCAACACAGTTTACGCTTAGGAAGCGATTCCGATTGCATCCTTAGCTGTTTTAGCCGGGCGTCGCGATCTTTGATGATCGGTGCGGCGACGGCCATTTTTCTTCCGGGGAGGGCTTTCGCGGCAATGCAGCTATTTAACGGCGGGCTTTGTCGTTATCACGTTGCACTGCAAGCCTGTACATGTGCAGGCTTTGTCGTTAAGGGGTTAAAATTATAGACTGATCATGTCTTTGTCAGTGGGCAAATGTACAAAATCAGCAGGGGATTAAATACTTTTCATTCACCATAGTTGTGTTACCTTGTGTAAAATAATCCCAACTCTACTGCATGTTCTGTTGACCCTTTTTACAATGGTGCATAGTAAGACAGCACTACATAAGTAAATCACAATTGTACTGGAGGTATTAAAATAAGATTGTTATATATATTTTTGGATCAGGGTCTGTGTGTAATGTTATATTATTGAGTGAACGTTTTCCCTCAACTTTGGGAATGGATCCAGATGTGTAACAAATCAATAAAAAAAATATATATATATATTTCTTGCCCACTCACTTTGCTGCTGGTATTCCTCTATTGCAAAGATCGGCTCTCACTTTTTCACCAA
Source organism: Spea bombifrons (assembly GCF_027358695.1). Taxonomy (NCBI): domain Eukaryota; kingdom Metazoa; phylum Chordata; class Amphibia; order Anura; family Pelobatidae; genus Spea; species Spea bombifrons. The sequence goes on from NC_071091.1 coordinate 48,382,548, forward strand.
TGTGTCTATAAACGTCCACAATTGCTAGAATTGCTGTTTCCCGTACCTATGGAATGTGAAATTTAAAAAAAAGGGGATAAGGACTGTGGAGAACAAAATGTTGGAGCAATCTTTATTGTATTAATTACTAGTTAGGAATATCATCAAGAAATGTATTATCTTCCTTTGTTACAAACATGAGCCTAACTCTAAACCTTTCAAGTCTCAAAAACGTCCAGACAGTACTGCCATTAGGTGATTAAACAACATTAATACAGAAATATATAATTTACATACACACAAACACATACAGGAGGTGGGAGAGCAGGCTGGTGGTGTGCACAAGGCAAGCACAATCAAGGTAAAAGCCTGATTGGCCAGTTTATATATGAGCAATAGCAAATTATCCTACTTCCTTTAAACGTTAATGTTTCATACTATTGTAATATGCACTAATCCTGTGTTTGTCATTTGTTTGCATTTTTCTCCCTCAACCTTCTAAAGGGCTTACTCTTCTTCTGTATCAGTATGTTGTAATATGTATTAAATGGATCAATAATGTGTGTACTGTCAATTTAAATGGCGCTATTAATTTTCTTACTCTATTGTAATGGTACTACAGAATCTGTTGGTGCTCTATAAAGAGGCAATGCAACAAAAACCTGGGTAAGTGTAAGGACACCAAATGCCTCTTGTAACACTCCACCATTGCAGGGCTAGAAGTGCATCACAACAGCTGTATGCACATCAGCTATTTGAGTGGGGGAAAGTAACATTAGCATTACTACTGATAATTACTATTAGGATGGCATCTTAACACTTTGTGATAAAGAATCTTTATAAATACACAGATTAGTAAAATTAAAATGATTTACTTAAGTTAAAATGAGAACAAAAAAATGCTTACTTGGGCATTGGAATCTCCAAACAATAAGCACAACTGAGGAACAAGCTTGCTCACTCCCAACTGCTGAGCACCAAACCTTTGAAATATACATTTAAAAAAACTATTACCAGAAGCATAGTATTAACATTCAGGGCAATATACATCTTAGCATCTTTCTAGCTTAAACAGCAAGAGTAACTGCACTGACCCAAAAAATAACTAGACCTAAATTTAAGTTACACTAACACAATTGCATCATCTTAGTTACCTTTATAGTAATCAAACATTTTTAAAAAAGTCAACGCAAGCTTACATTCCAATTTATATGGTTATATAAGAAATTATCTTCTAGATTCAGTGCTCAAGTTTTGGTAGTACAATGGTCACTATAGAGGAATGTTGTAACTGGAAAATCATGCAAAAATGTTTAAACATACTATTCAAAATGAGACCATATCCTTTTTTACAGGCACTTATAGAATTAACTGCCTCGTCCAGATGGAAGTTAAGGAGTAACAAACAGTCTTTTTTTCATATATCGTATTTGCTCGATTATAAGACGACCCCCCAAAATCTGAATATTAATTTAGAAAAAAAGAAAAAGCCTGATTATAAGACGACCCTATAGGAAAAAAAGTTTTACTAGTAAATGTTAATTCATGTAAACTATTTTATCCTCTAAATGCCACTGTGCCCCATGATATGCCTTTTAACCCCTATGATATTCCTTTTGACCCCTATGTGCAACTGTGCCCCATGATATGCCTTTTGACCCCCTATGTGCCACTGTGCACCATGATATGCCTTTTCACCCCCTATGTGCCACTCTGCCTAAAGAAATGCCTTATGCCCCCCCATTTAACACCCCCCCAACTTACCAGTGCTTCTGACTCCCTAGTTTGTAGTCGGGGCAGCGGGTAGACGTCTACGCGATTCACGTAGACAACTTCCGCTGCACCCGCAAGGAGGTGCGGTTAGCAGCGGAGGTTGTCTGCGTCCAGGAAGTCAGATGCACCGGTAAGTTGGCGGGGGTGTAGTGTTAAATGGGGGGCATAAGACAGGAGGATCCAGGTCCCCTGCAGCGCTGCAGGGGATCTGGATCTTAGTCTCATAGTCAGACCTCTATTTGAAGTCTGATAAGACGACCCCGAGGGGTATTTTTCTGAAAAAAACCTCGTAACGAGCAAATACGGTAATTATATATTGATCTTTTTTAGTAGAGTAGAGGTAGTTGCCGTATTAGTCCAGTGGTGTCAATATCAGATAACAGATTGAATAAGTATCTTCTGATAATAAATTTTTTATTGGACTAAGAGAAGATACTTATTCCATCTGTTATTTGATATTGATCTTTTTTAGTATATATCTATCTATATATATCTATAGCTTAATATCTTTTTCTTTTACAATCTTAGCAAAGAGGTCTGCCCGCAGAAAGATATTTTACATATTTGAAGGGTTTTTTTTGTCTTTCGTTTGTTTCCACACCCATGCCTTATGGAATTTTTTACACCAATATGTATAGCTGACATCTTTCAATGAGTGCAGTTTAAAGGTTGTGACCAAATGAACCATAAAACAAGTGGCTAGATTAAATATAGGATGTAACACAATGGAACTGGAAAAAAAAGTTTTTTTTTTTTTTTTCTGAAAGACAACTAGGTGAGAAATAAAATCAACTTACAAAGCACAGGAGAAGCATTATGATAGATTAAGTTGCTTACATATTTAAGGTTGAGATGAGACAATGGCAGACTCCCTCTCTGGATCTAAAATTTTTGTGCTTAAAGCCAGCAGCTAATCTCTCCCAGACATACTGTTGAGAAAAAAATGGGAAAAAAGTTTGCATTTTTTTTTGCTAATTATTAACAGTACTGGGTAGCTTATGTTCAACACATCAACCAGAATAAAAACACTGCAGAAACCAAAAGTGGTCTGTTATGCTATGCCTATGATCAATCAGTTCCACATCACGTAGTTGTGGTGTGTGTGTTATGAGTAGCCTTTTAGAAAAACTGCATTGGAAAAAATGGGAACATTAAAGCAAATCAAAACAAACAATGAATAAAGCTTTAATATACAGAAACCTACAATAATTAAGTTACAACAGGTCGCAATACATTTTGGAGATGCACTTGTGTCAAGACACAAGTGAGTAAAATCAAAATGGATTGATCCATATTAATTAAAATAATTATCCAATACAGATTCAGAAAATTTACTGGAAGTACCCTAAAATTACCTACTGCACATGTGATTATTAACTTTTATTTATATAGCATCAACAATTTACACAGTACTTAATACAAGGATTATGTCATTTGAGAGGATCACTGTATCAAAACCTGGAAATATGTTTTTTTCACTAGAAAAGAAAAAAAGGCCTAAAGCGACACATTTATTAGGGAGGTGAACAGCAATTATGAACAGTTACATTTTCCATAGCATTGTCTTCTCATGTAAAGACTACAGGGAAACTGAGAAGTTCTAGTTTTTGGTTGCCAACCTCACGTCTTGAATACAGATACAAGCTTCTACTTTGAAAAAACTAACAAAAGCTGCAGGTTGGCCTTGTTTTAACCCCTTAAGGACAATGGGCGGTCCCTAAACCCATTGAAAACAATGCATTTTGAGCCCGTACATGTACGGGCCTTGTCATTAAGGGGTTAAGCACAATTGTTTCTTGGTAAAAGATTTTATTTTTGTGGGAGGGGCACCAGGGGAAGATGGGTGAAAAGCAGGTGTGGATTTTATGTCTTTAACAAGGAGGGTAGACTATTGACCACGGAGCCCAGGATCTAAATTGATTCTGGGCCCAAGATTTTTTGATGAAAGTCGGTCAATGATGACCGGGCTGGAGTATGAGGAAAGCTGTAAGAGTAAACCCTGCCAGATGCCAATAATGCTGGATTGTGATGGTATGGTGTTGACAACCAAAAAAAAAAAAAAAAAAAACTCATTATTTGTATTATCTGGTTAACAAAGAACTCTTGAAGTCCTCTAAATTTTTCGCAATAAAAAAAAACTTTTTAAAGATAAAGGAGGCATTCTTACCGCTGGCGATGCAGTCCTATACATCAACTTCAAGATAAGGTTTTGGCTTTGGTCTCTAATTTGGTCTTTAGCATCTCCAAGTCTATCAATTAAAACTGGTAGAACTAGAGTGGTAAAAAGAACATTAAATTAAAAGAACAAAAAATTAAAAGAGCAAAGTAATTTGATGCATGCATACTTTAATATGTTCAACTGAAATCCTTTTTTACTTCACATTAATCTAAATATTGTTGGTCATTTAATGTCAATAAGCATTCAGCTTTTAAATTAAAAACAGTTCTCAGTAAGTTTTGCAGATGCATTTGAGTCAGACACAAACTAAGACAAGATAATTCTTAATACAGGGGGGAAAAAAAAAACACTTTATTAAGGTTATCAACCTCCTTCCCTTTAGGTTATTTCTGCATTTAACACCAGAATAATGTAATTGTTAGGGTGGACAGCATATATATCGGGCTGCATTACAATATTGGCAGAGACTAATTATAAGAGTTAACACGTGCTTTGTTTAATACCATGGTTTGTAAATGTGTATGCTACTTTCATTTTGTTGCAAGCTAAAGAGTTGGGATTAAAAGTGGTTTTATGGTTTAGTGGAAATGTTACTGTTGTGTCACCAGACTGCACATATATTTTAATGACAGGGATACACACCATTTAACCATTTAAAACTAGGATATAAACTGAAGATTCAAGTTTTTAAAATTACCGTATTTGCTCGATTATAAGACGAGGTTTTTTTCAGAGCAAATGCTCTGAAAAATACCCCTCGTCTTATAATCAGGGTCGTCTTCTAATCAGACCTCAAATAGCGGACGGCAGCGGAGGTTGCATATGTGCGTACCTTCTCACAGCCGGGATAGCCCGCCCACTGCCGGGGTAGTAGAGCCGGTCGGAGAGATCAGAAAAAACACCGGGACCCCGGCGGCACTGTGCCGTCCCAAAGTCATCGGCGGATCCGGTAATTTTCTGGAGGAGGCGGGGCCTAGCAGGGTCACACAGCGTCATTGTGTGTGATCCCGTGGGAGCTGCAGTAAGCGCCTGCTGAGGTATCACAGTGAGTGAAGTGCCTTAGTTGCTTGAGTGTATATTAGGGTCTGGGTATGTAAGTGTCAGAGTGGGTATGTAAGCGAGTATATTAGTGTCTGGTTGTGTAAGTGTCCCCCTATATGCCACTCTGCCCCATGTTATGCCTTTTAACCCCCTATATGCCACTATGTCCCATGTTATGCATTTTAACCCCCTATGTGCCAGAGTAGCATTTAGGGGTATAAGGCATTTCTAGAGGCAGAGTGGCATATAGGGGGTTAAAAGGCATAACATGGGGCAGAGTGGCATATAGGAGGGTAAAAGGCATATCAGGGAGGCAAAGTGGCACATAGGGGGTATAAGGCATTTCTGGGGGCAGAGTGGCAAATAAAAGGAAATAAAAATAAAAATAAAAAAAGTTTACATGAATTAAACTTTTTTCCTATAGGGTCGTCTTATAATTAGGCTTTTTCTTTTTTTTTTTTAATTAATATTCAGATTTTGGGGGGTTGTCTTATAATCAGGGTCGTCTTATAATCGAGCAAATACGGTACGTTAGAATTATTTGCTACTCAATAGGGATCACACATTTGAATATTATAGTACAGAAAAATCCATTTATATTTTGCTTCTTTTGGTCTTGTGGCACATTAAAATTTGTCAGTAGGGTACCCAGGATGGCTTTCTTGAATTAGAAGGAACTAATTTCGTTACAATCATAGGGCGACTGTTTTGTAAGCCAAATCATATACTATAGGCTTCTGGGGTTCTCGATTTGTACATCTTCCTACTCACCATAAATGTTTTTAACGTAATTCAGTTAAAATAGACAACACGAACAGTAACACTGATATTTTGCAGTTATGTGCGATACGCGTGTCATATTTTATCAGAAAAACATTTAACAGCAGTGAAATGCAAATGATTTTAAGAATAGCAGACCTGCTGATTGATAAACTGAAGTTTTGTACTTCATACAGACAGTTAAGTGTCTCATGCAGCCATCAGGAAAGAATACATATTAATATTAACCATTCAAGAATGGAGGACATCTCAGCAAAACAGTAATATAAAGTTGTGGAGATCCTTCAATATTTGTGGGACTGCTGTGTTTGACACAGGTTGTAAATAAAATGGAAGAAATAAAAAGTGATAAAACATCTCTTGTAAAAAAGCATTTGTTCAACTGTTAGACACAAATACTAAAGCTGTAGATGAGCAATAATTTAAGACTGAGCTAAAGTGTATAGCTTCTTGGTTGTAATTTTAAAATATTCGTTTTCTAATATTTTCTGTGCCATGCAGTATTTCAACTTTCTAATGTAAGTTGTAGTTTGTAATGCAAATACAAAAGGGGTAATGGGTTTATTAAGTACAATATGAGATAAAGAGAAGATCCATTCCTAACATGACAAACATCTATACAAGTAATTACTAACCTATCTACAAGTGTAGCGCAAAAAATATATTCATGTAATCAACCCACCTGTTGCCAGATGGCCCCGAAAACGCTCTAGCAACCTATCAGCTAAGGTACTCAGGAGGTCTAATCCCAGCAAAGCCACCTGAAAAGGAATAAAATTGCAGAGATAGCATGAAACAAGTAACAAAAATAATTAAAGCATGTATTGATGAGTATTAGCTTTAAGGAATTCTTACTAATGCTGTTCACCCCCAAGTGATGCCACTGGGTAGTTCAAACATTTTTGGGTTGTAGAACAATTAGACAAAAGGTAAACATATAATAAAACAAATTACAAATGACTTAAGGCAGGGCTCGACAAATCCCAGACGCCAGGTCGCCATGGCAACTCTGAATTTTGTCCTAGCGCCTAGGTGTTTGTCAGCCTGTGATCGCAGGGGCGCTACTGCTGCTGTGTGCCCAGGAGTCTGGGCAGACCAGCACAGCCACTCAGAGCCTGCCACCGAGCCTGAGATCACTCCCAAGGAGTGATTCTGTAGGCTGAAACTGCGATTGCAGGAAAACCTGCAATCGCGTTTTCAGCTGCCACAGGTAGCTTCAGGAAGGGGGGTTGAGTGTTGATTGGGTCCCCACACAAGTGAGAGCGAAAGTGCAGCATTAACCCCTTCAATACCTAGGCAGACCAGCAATAGCAAAAACGAGCCCCCACAAGCCCTTTGATGACTACTGTAGGCATGGAAGCCTACAGCAGTCATCAGAGACTCCCCCTGCAATGGCTGGTCTATAGACCAGCAATTGCGTCCCAGCTGCCAGAGGCAGCTTCAGGGACAGGGGTAGAGGGTTCTTTGGTCTCCACATGAGTGTGGAGACCAGCCCCAACCCTCCCTTGCTGACTGATCGCTCCATGAGAGCGACAGTGCAGCGTTAACCCCTTCAATTCCACAATTGTGTATGACATTCGTGGCATTGCAGGGGTTAACGTTTGTCCCCACAAGCTAGTGGGGACTAAATATCAGTCAATGCTGTGCTCCAATGGAACATCAGCATTGAAAGCGTTAAACAAAACAAAATCAGAACTGACCTGAAAGTCCAGGGTGCTTCCAGGTCAAATGCTGTGAGATACTTACATCCCCTTGCGGACACCAGAAAAAAAAAAAAAAAAAAAAAAAAAAATAGGAAAAAAGAGAATTGGATTTCTTCTATGGGCGAGTACGGGACAAGTAGATCTGGATACATCTCCGCAGGTCTAGAGTGGGGAGTTCTATCCAGACACCAAGAATCCCAAAAAGGAAGATGTCTAGTAGTACCATCTCCTGATACGAGTGAAGACTCGAGACCACCTTAGGTAGAAATTCTGGTGGCAACCTAAGGAACACTCTATCCAGGAGGATCCTGAGGAACGGCTCCAATCTGGAGAAGGCCTGGAGCTCACCCACCCGTCTTGCAGAAGTGATGGCCACTTGGAGGACAACCTTGTAGGCATGTAGTTTTAGAGAAGTCTCTACTAGAGGCTCAAAGTGCTGAGAGATGAGTTGTCTTAGAAAAAAAGGTTAAGATCCCATGGGGGAACTGAAGAATTGGACCTAGGCCGAAGTCTGCACATTCCTTTGGATAGTCTAGCAAACCAGGGATGTCCTACCAGCTTGTAATCCAAAAAAGTCTTAAAACCGAAGTCAACCTGCCTCTGACTTGAGGGTGACTGGCATCAGAATTTTCCAGCTTTATCTTCCTTATCTCTTCTACCACCTAAATGGGGTTTGCCTCCTGGGAAGGGTTTATCACAAAAGGACTGGGAACCCTGTCTTGTGTACGTAGATCTGTGGTTAACCCCGTCTCTCGCTGGATGATAGTTGGATCTAAGAACAGGGAGGACCTCTCCTTTGAGGCAAACAATACTTGCCCCTGTAGTCGATTCCAGGATAGAGTCGAGTTCACTCCTGGAGGGTTTGTTTCCTGAAAGGCTCTGTAGCATACCCTATGCTTTGAAGCATTATCTGCAACCCACGATTTTAGCCAGAATGCTCTTCTAGATACAGAGGACAATGCCATGGCCTTAGCAGAAGCATACACTGGTGCGTCTCTCCAAGGTGGAGGAAGGAGCATGGTGCCGGGAACCTACCCAAGGAGCCCCCGGGTTATTGGGAAGTGAGCCAAATAAGGTAAGAGAGAGGGGTCTTGTCTCTGCTGCAGCCTGTTACTGTGGTTCACTGGATCCACCCAAGGACCTCTGCCAGGAACTCAAACAAGGGATACCCCCTGGGGCTCCAAAGAAAATAAAAAAATAGCCCTACCCGGGTAGGGCAGGAAACACTAGGGAAGAAGGGGGAGGTCCGCCTTTTTATAGGGTTTTCTGCCCCACCTGATAAGTGGAGCCATCTCTCCATCTGTGCCACCTGGAATGGCAAGAAAAAAGCTTATGAACCCCTAGGCTAATCACTTGAACAAAAGCTAATTGGAGTCAGGCATTAGCAAACTTGGGAGTCCGACCAATGAAGCAAGAATTACTAATCTGTAAAAAGCTGGAAAGGGTTACAAGGTAATCTCGAAGAGCTTGCATATTCATCAGTCCAGAGACAAATGGAGACAGTTTAGTACTTTGGCTACTCTCTCTAGAAGTGGACAGCCAGCTGACTCCATGTGCACAATGCCCAAGACTGTTTTAACACATTTGCCATGCACGTGTTTAGCTGTAATTTTCTCCTCTCCCATTTAGTGTACCACACAAGTTATTTTTTTTTCCAGGACAAGAAGATTTGAAGATTTTCTTCAGATACCATCGTTTGATTTATTTTTTAATAGGAAATTAGAACTATTTGCCCTGAGTTTAGAAATACCAATTTTTCTGGTTTCTTTTGCAGGTTTGCAAGCTATAGGGCAAAACATAGCATTTTGCTATTTAAAAAACATTTTTTCTTCCAAACCTGGTCATTCTGCCCCATGTGCTATTTTGGACATCTTTAAAGCTGGCCAATGCAATTTACTCCATCAAACCATATTTAGTTTTGAAAACTAGATGCCCCAAGGTATTTCAAATGTTGGTATTGTAACCATTTCCATGCACGAGATTCTACCATCGGCCTTTGCCAAAGTTTGTGGTAGTAATTTTTTTTTCCCTTCAAACAAATTGTATAGGTCACTTTCAAACGACACTGTGTTCAGCTATATCTCCCGAGGACAATGATACCGCCCAAGCATGGGTTTATTCGGGAGGTAAAACACCACATTTGGGAGGTGCACATTTTTTTTTACTTGGATCTTTGACATCTGGTCCTTCTCCCACCATGTGCTGTTTGGGACACCTTTAAAGCCAGTCAATGCAATTTACCTCATCAAATCAAAATATAGTTTGGAAACGAGACACTCCAGGGTATTTCAAATGCCGGTATTTTAACCCTTTCCATGGACTAATTCTACTACCAGTCTGTCAAAATGTGACACATTGTACTTCAGGTATGAATTTATCACTCCTGGTATATATCATTGTCAAACAATATGTGTTCAGTAAAGCCTCCCAATTACAGTGACACCCCCATGCATGGGTTTGTATTGTGTTGGGGGGGAAAAGGCCACATTTGGGAAGTACCCCCATTTGGGTCACTCTGTGTCTATGCACTATTTGGGACATCTTTAAACCCAGCAGCTGCAACTTAGCACTTTGGGTATTTGAAGAGCTTGTAATTTAACTCTTTCCATGTCAGGATTTTTGGGAAGATAAGGCGCTAATTTTAGCTGATGGTGAGATCACTGCACAGTTATGTTGAAAAGTTACCATGTTTTTATTTATTTTGAAGCCATTTTTATTTTGTTTTCATTTTTTTTATTTTTATAATTTTTTAAAATATTTTACTAATCACATTGCCCAGAGTTCTCAGGAGGGTCTGGAGAGACCCTCTTAGAAACCTTTTTTTTTTTTAAAGGATGATGCCATCTTGCAAGAGGCAAACTCTCTTGCAGTGGAGCTTGTAGCCACTCTCCGGATCGGTCACAGTGCATCCTGGGTGTTAGTTGTCGCTGAACGCCTTGCTATCGAAGCATTTTAGCCACAACATTGAATCTTTGGGGGGTGATTTAGAAGAGCTTAGGAAGCGATCCACAAACGAGCGTCCGTCATACAGGAGCCCCTGATGCCGAGCTATGTGTTGCTGAATGCCTTGACGTTGAGGCATTACAGCAACATAGATCGCTTTCTAAGCTTGTTTAATGCCATGGTCAACTGACTGTTTTTGCGTGACGTGCCTGGTTAATGAGGTTAACAAAAACAACCCTTCACGCAGCTACAGGCTCGTTCATGAGTCTACCATATGCAAAACATTAAACAGGATGGAGTCTATGGCAGGACACCACAGAGGAAGCCACTGCTCTCTGGAAAAAAAACATTGCTCCGCGCCTGAAATTTGCCAAACTGAGGTTGAATTGTTTGGGAAGAACACGCAGTACCACGTATGAAGTAAGACGCGCACTACATACTAACATGAAATCATCTACGGTGCAGGGAGCATTATGATTAAGGGCTGCTTTGCTGCCTTTGGACCTGGAAAGCATGCCACCATAGACGGGACAATGACTTTCTACGTTTATCAAGGTACACAGAATAATGTCAGGATGGCTGTCTACCAGCTGAAGTTCAGTAGATGTTTGCAGCAGATCAATGACCCTAAACATTAGAGATGCTGTGGAAGGGCTTCAAGAGGGCCATTCACACCAGACATCGTAAGAATACGCCTGAGCTTAAGTAGTTCTGTAATAAATAACGGTATATAACATTACTCTCGAACTTTGTACAGGTCTGAACTGCAGCTACAGGAAGGGCATGTTTCAGGTTATTGTTGCCCAAGAAGGTTCCACCAGTCATTAAATCCAAGGGATCACTTACCTTTTCCACCAGCACTGTGAACGGATGTGTTCAATAAACACAGGAAAGATAATCATTGTTTGTGTGTGTAAGCTTAAGCACATTGCGTTTGTCTATACTTAGATTTAGATGTGGATTAGTTTACGTTTTATGAACAATTAATGTAGAATACTAGGTAATGCCAAAGGGTTTATTTACTTTTGCCTCTGTATTTATATAAATACATTATTCATGCAGCTATTTGGTCACCAATCACTGAAACAGAAATTTCCTGCACTTTTTTCATCAACAGTTCTGTGTTTCTTAGACTTTTTTGTACAGGGTATGTGTTACGCCAGAGAAACCTAGATAAAATTTGTTTAGATGCATCTCCAGATTACGGAAATACCTCGCATTCTTATTTTTTTTTCCTTTTTAGAGGGCCATATCCATCCCTTACATTTAGTACCCTAAATGGTAGTATTTTTTATACTTATGGCTTAACGGGTTTGGGGGTTGTGCAATGGGATTGTTTTTTCAAAATTTGCAGTGTAGTACAGTATGGCTAGAGGGACCTCTTCAACATGTTATTAATGCCAGTGATGTCACAATGACACCACTTAGCTCACTTTGTTTATTTTTTATTATCTATGCAAGTCCTCACAGACATTGACACAAAACCTAAACAGTTTAATTATAATCAGCTGCCCAAAGCAGATATCAGACGCCTGGTACTTTAGTACCACAGCACTGAGGTCCCTCCCTTAACTGCCATCCCCCCCCCCAACTGTGTGTTATGCGCATTATGCCACAATCACAATCTGTGTGCCAGGGAGATGAAGTGTGATCAAGTTGGGGAAGGTGCGGCCATGCTACAGGAGTTCCGACTAGCAACCACGCTAACATGAACTGCCAGAAGGGAATGATGAAACCAAATACCCAAATGAATAGATAAAAGGAAAAATTTTGCTCACCTTGTAGTGGCTGCAATTGAGCCAGCTGGTTAACTCATCAATAATTTTGTCCAATGTGCTGGAGTCCAGATCAAGATGAGCAGAACGATGGGTGTCTGTAAGATATTCCAAGAACTGCTGCCCAATTTGTAGTCGATTTGGCACATCTTTTTGTTGCATCTGCATGCTAACATATTCCATATCAGTGATTCCTCCATTATCTTCTTCCCAATCCATGGTATAAAAAAATAACACAAAGGCCTTTAAATGATATATCCCTCAATGGTGAGTTTTTGTAAGGGTAGGATGAAGGATCTTTAACAAAAAAAAAAAATGACAACGCAAAAAAAATCTTTAAAGGTACAGCTCCTTAAGATTGTAATGCATTAAAACTATGTTTTGACTAGCAATGACAGTGGCAAACCAAAAGCTGGAAAAAAAAAAATGGAAGATAAAGTTTAAAAAAAAAAAAAAAGTAAGTTATCTTCAAGGCTTTAAAATTGAGAAAATGACCACTGCAGATTGAGATGGCTTTATGAAAAATTTGATGGATATCCAGAAATGTTTGTATATTGCTGGTCATCTAATTTTGTCTTTGGCTTCAAAAGTTGGTTTCAAAATGTCAGCTTTTGCGATGCAGCATTTCTCCTCCCAGTACAAATGTAAATTCAAAAATCCAAGAGTTCATTACTTTCTTTATGTCTCCATCTAGGACTCCCGATACACATTCATCCTAAAAAAAAAAAAAAAAAAAAAGAAAAAAGGTCTTTTGTTTGCAAAACCAATTCCTCAATTACACACACAAACTACAAAAATATGCTTAAAATTAAATAAACTCTGAGAATTGTTCTTACCGACACACATTTTTTTTTCTCATTGTGGTTTCTTGTCACACCTTTAAAGAAAACACAAGGTCCAATTATACGATTCTATTCCTGATTCTGTTACATAATACTGGAAAGAAGCTAGGGGCATTCTGGCTGGACCTTATAATAGACAAAGGGATTCTCTTTTTTTGTTTTTACAATAGGGGAACCATTTAATAAATGCTTATAATGACCACATAGCCTCACTGATTCAAGCTCACACACACTGACAACACCAAGCCACAGTGATGCATGTATACTTAAGCATCCTGATCAGTCTGAAACAACTAATACACTTCCGAGAGTATTGAGAGAGAGAGAGAGAGAGAGAGAGAGTGTGTGTGTGTGAGAGATTTCAATCTCCCTGTCCTTTTTATCATGGGTGGCTGGTCCAGGATCACTGACTTCACTTTACATCATAGACCAACCTCAGTGAGCTTCAGCTCAAAGAATAGCATATGTGGCCCTGTATAAAGCATACTGAGATCAGTCATTTTATGATTTACTTTTTAAAGGTTTTTCACTGATTGACCTAGGCATTGTGCCAGTCCAGCTCAGCTCTTTTTAAAGCCAAACACAGCCCTTTATAATGAATAGAGAAGGCAGTGAGTTCAAACCACAAGAGCCATGTCAATTCTCACTTTAGAAAAAGCTTTGGGGGTTATTCAGTAATGTACTTAAATGGGTTAAACATATGTTAAACTGTAAATCAAGCAACAACAACAACAAATATTTTTACAATAAATAATTAAGTACTAAAGTGAATATATCCCTGCTCCTAGAAGAGATGAATTCACATTTGGATTTTTTGGCTCCATTAATATTACAAACATAAAAATATCCAAAACAGTCAACTAACCAGAAACAAGAATTTACACTGATGCAGGGAAACAACATTTCCTAAGAACAAGTCACAAAATATGGATTAAAAAACATGTTATTTAGAAAAGTTCAATGAGAACACTGAATTATATATATTTTTTTTTAAAAGCAGGCACAGGCTCTTAAAAACGTTCTTTGAAGTTTTGCTTTTAGTTTGTTAGTAAATAATATGGATTATTTATAATATAAACATATATAAGCAGCACTGTCATTACAAGAGTGTTTGCTGGAGAGCTGGGCTTTTAACTTCCTGGCATCACTATATACACTATGAGTAGGGAGCATCTATTGCAGAAGAGTTTAGCTGGCAATACATAAAGCAGTTAAATCAATACGATTTATTCACACACTTAACTATGATTGATTTCTTCCTGCAGAAAATGGGAATATTGTTGGATGGCATTTATTAACCTTAAAGTGATACTAAAAATAAAAAGTTGAATTAGTAATATCGCACGAGCACCAAGCCATACCCCTTTCCGCCACTCTCCCTCGCGCCGTTCTGCTGGTATACATGTTTACCGCAACAAGGAAGTTGAAGAATTCAGCAGACGGCTCCCGACGGTAACGACCAAACGGTGCATTTACGTTAGATGGAATCAGGCTGAATTACTACCCTACACTAAGCACGATATATAACTGTGTTATCAACGAGATCGTTACCACCAAACCATACTACGAGCACAACAGTCCTGTCCTAACAGTGCAAAATGTGTCACTTGTTCACAAACACTAGATTAAACGCACAATAAATACATAACTTCACACACACATAGAGACATGAAGGCGTACAGACATAACTATGCACGTTAAATCCCAAAAGTATGCACGAATAAGCACACACGTCCCAATGGTTCCTAAAAACCGTTAACATTACACACATGCAGAGAATAATCGAGGCGATTCCGATGCCCGCCGCTGATCAGTTAATGCCGCTTTCTATTACTCCGTGCCTCGCGCCCATTATAAGAAAGAAAAGTTTTGTCTGCCAGTCCTTCAACAAACTCTCCGCCCACCTCTAATGTCATTTCTCGGGACACACGCGCATACGCCGACTGGGCGGGGATAGAGGCCCATGGCATGATGCGTAAATTTAGTATCGTTTCTTCCGGTTACCAAATTCTAGCGATTTTTTGCATTATCACGCGGTTTTAAACAAAAATTATTTAATAATATAAATCATTTGTCGTTAAAAAAATATATTGGTGCTAATTCTATTTGGAACTGTGTCCTACTTGGAAGGCTCCAGTGTCTAGAACTCTAGATGCTCCACGCCTCCTTGGCCAGGGCGGACATGTTTGTATCTGGCAGTCTGTTGAAAATAGTGATGGGAAGTTTGGATCATTAAAGTGAATTGGATCATTTCGATTCGTTCACTGAAATGATCCGATTCATGATCCGGATCTTCGGCACACTAACGATTGGCCCCGCCCCTTTCATTATGAATCCTCCCCCCTGCCTCCAGTGATGTCAATGAAGGCAGAGAGTCGTTCAAAGATTCGGATCTTACAGGGATCCGAATCTTACAGTGATCCGGATCACTGTAAGATCCGGATCACTGTAAGATCCGGATCACTGTAAGATCCGGATCATTGTAAGATCCGGATCTTTGAACGACTCTCTGCCTTCATTGGCATTCTAATCATTCAGAGAATATCACCATACTGTTATAAATAATACATTAATAATCACTGCCCCCAGGATTTACATTCCCCTTTACCTGCAACTGCACCTTAAGCTAACTTTATTAAATTAATTAAATTAACCCTCACCATTAAATTAACCCTAAACACCCCATCAACCATGACTGCCCCTAAAATGAACCCTTAACACCCCATCAACCATGACTGCCCCTAAAATTAACCCTTAACACTCCATTAACCATAACTGCCCCCAAATTAACCCTAAACACCCCATTAAGCATAACTGCCCCCAAATTAACCCTAAACACCTCATTAAGCATAAATGCCCCTAAATTAACACTAAAGACCCCATTAAGCATAACTGCCCCCAAATTAACCCTAAACACCTCATTAAGCATAACTGCCCCTAAATTAACACTAAAGACCCCATTAAGCATAACTGCCCCCAAATTAACCCTAAACATCTCATTAAGCATAACTGCCCCTAAATTAACACTAAAGACCCCATTAAGCATAACTGCCCCCAAATTAACCCTAAACACCTCATTAAGCATAACTGCCCCTAAATTAACACTAAAGACCCCATTAAGCATAACTGCCCCTAAATTATCCCTAAACACCCCATTAAGCATAACTGCCCCTAAATTAACACTAAAGACCCCATCAACCATACCAATTTATTAGGTAATTTATCTGGAGTACATGCAATTAATTTAGGGACAGTTATGGTTAATGGAGTATTTAGGGTTAATTTCAGGGGCCGTTATGGTTAATGGGGTCTTTAGGGTTAATTTCAGGGGCCGTTATGGTTAATGGGATCTTTACGGTTAATTTCAGGGGCAGTTATGGTTGATGGGGTATAAGGGTTAATTTTATGCTGATGACTGAGGGTTAATTTAATTAATTTAATAAAGTTAACTGTAGGTGCAGTTATAGGTAAAGGGGGGCAAACTCAGGGGAATCTAAATCCTGGGGGCAGTGTGAACATTATTAATGTATTTATTTATAAAAGTATGGTATCAGTAATATTCTCTGAATGATTCGAATCTCTGTAAGATTCGGATCCTTGTAAGATTCGAATCATTCGACTCTTCGGATCATTCGACTCTTCGGATCATTCGACTCTTTGAACGACTCTCTGACTCTATGAGTGATCGTTCCTGTGTGAATTAATGAGCTGTAACCTGACCCCAGAGTCTGTGTCTGAGTGCTCTGCAGATGACTCACAGCTCTAGGATCAGGTTACAGCTGCATGATTCACAGACTGAACCGCTACAAATGAATCGTTCAGTCTAGTGAACCAATTCATCCGGATCACTAAAAAGAACCGGATCAAATGAACGATTCGTTCATGATCCGGACATCACTAGTTGAAAAACGAATGGCATTAAATTAAGCTATGTTATCTTTAATAAACAAAAAAACTTCCCACGTTTTATTTTCAAGTGCCGTTTTTGTCCTATTTGAGAGGGCTAATTATTTAAATTATACTCCAGTGCAACGTTTGTAAGGGCGATAGTAGACGACACAATAGTTGGCTTCTTGATCTTAATTTTTGGATATGTATTTTAGTTATGCAAGTGGTCCCTAAATACTGAGTAAAAGTGATGTCACGGTGTTATCGGATTTTGAATCTGCAGAATCCCCCAGTCTCCACTATTCCTTATACCCATCAGTAAAGTGAATCAGTTCATTTCGAGTCGTTCATTGAAATGACCCGATTCATGATCCGATTCTTCAGATCCCTCGGTGCGACCCACAGGAGTTCCTACTTCCCAGTCCCTCCCTGCAGTCACTCTGAC
Organism: Spea bombifrons; assembly: GCF_027358695.1. NCBI lineage: Eukaryota > Metazoa > Chordata > Amphibia > Anura > Pelobatidae > Spea > Spea bombifrons. The sequence continues at coordinate 48,399,896 of NC_071091.1, forward strand.
AATTGGCCCCGCCCTTTCTGCTTCCCAGTCCCTCCCCACAGTCACACAGACGATTGACCCTGCTCCTTATAGTGTCCACACGGCTCAGCAACTCATCTAACAGTAAGTTTAAAAATAATATTTTGACTGCTGAAAGTTAGGAGAGGTGGGGGTTAATTTAGAGGTAGTTATGGTTAATGGGGTGTTTAGGGTTAATTTAGGGGCAGTTATGGTTGATGGGGTCTTTAAGGTTAATTGAGAGGCATTTATGGTTGATGGGGTGTTTAGGGATAATTTAGGGGCAGTTATGGTTGATGGAGTTTTTAGGGGCAGTTATGGTTGATGGGGTGTTTAGGGTTATTTAGGGGCAGTTAGGGTTGATTGGGTGTTTAGGGTTATTTAGGGGCAGTTAGGGTTGATTGGGTGTTTAGAGTTAGTTTAGGGGCAGTTGTGGTTGATGGGGTTTTCAGGGTTAATATAGGGGCAGTTATGGTTGATGGGGTCTTCAGGGTTACTTTAGGGGCAGTTATGGTTGATGGGATGTTTAGGGTTAATTTAGGGGCAGTTATGGTTGATGAGGTGTTTAGGGTTAATTTAGGGGCAGTTATGGTTGATGAGGTGTTTAGGATTAATTTAGTGGCAGTTATGGTTGATGGGGTCTTCAGGGTTAATTTAGTGGCAGTTATGGTTGATGGGGTCTTCAGGGTTAATTTAGGGGCAGTTATGTTTGATGAGGGTGTTTAGGGTTAATGTAGGGGCAGTTATGGTTAATGGGGCGTTTAGGGTTAATTTAGGGGCAGTTATGCTTAATGGGGTGTTTAGGGTTAATTTAATGCTGAGGACTGAGGGTTAATTTAATTAATTTAATAAGGTTAACTTATGGTGCAGTTCACTTCATTACCTCTCTGCCTCGCCGCTCTGACTACTGTAGACCTTTGACGGACTTTGAACACTTATGCACCGCCTCCTCCGAACCGGCCCATCTGATGTCAGTGTTATACTCCATGTTACTTGCCTTGGACACCAAGTCCAAACCGTATTTCCTAGCCCTTTGGGAACGAGACCTCCCCCACATCTCGTCTGACGAGGACTGGGATAAAATCATTCATCTAACACACAAGGGTGCATTGGCTAGTAAAATACAAGAGGCCTCCTACAAGCTACTTATTAGGTGGTACCGTGTTCCTCATGACCTTCATAGATTTATTTCTGATATACCCGACCTTTGCTGGAGATGTGAGGGGGGACCGGGCACCTTCCTGCACATCTGGTGGGATTGCCCACTGGTTGTACCGTATTGGAAGGTTGTGGAGTGTGTATTACGAGAGGTGTCTGACCCGGCTCTTATCCTAACCCCGGAGGCAGCTTTGCTGCATCACATCTCCCTCTCAGTCACTTCATATAAACATTCGGTCTCCTACAACATCCTGTGTGCCGCCAAGGCTGTCATCCCTCTCTTTTGGAGGAAGAAATTACCCCCCCTATACAAATATGGCTCAGTAAGGTGCAATTTATTTCACATATGGAGGAGTTGGTTTGGGCGTCCCGAGGCAAGGAGTTTCAATATAATCGGCGCTAGTTCTGGTGGAAGGATCTCACTTCCTCCCAGAGATTCCCTGAGCTACTACATTGACTGTATTCCCTCCTGGTCTGCGTCCTCCGGTGCACCCTTTCTGGGTTCTGTCCCTACCTCATGTATGGGCCTGCCTCTGCCTGATAATGACGTCCCGAGTACACCTTCACTTTGACAGCTGTTAACACCAATACACGCATCGCTTTTCGTCCCTTTATTTTCCCCGTTTTTTTTTTCTTTTCTTTGTTGTAATACTGGGTTCCTACAGTGTTATGTTTACCCAGCCATGGTTCTCAGATACTTCCGTACGACTTGATTGTTCTCTAGCTGTTTGGGATGCTCATTCTTCACAATTGGTAATTCCATCAAAGCCTGTGATCCATGAGGGAAGCTTTACTTGTTTATGTTTACTCCCTAGTCCGACGCTTGGGGCTACTCATGCACGTGTGACCTTCTCATTGGTACAAGTATGTTACATTTTAAAGTTATCATCTTTGCATTGGATTTTTACTGCCCTATGAATGCTTTGTTTTCCACGGTCTTACTGTATGCGTTATATTGACTGTATTCATTATGTACCTCCCTGCATCAATGTGTTACAATCTGTTGTCTTCTGCCATAAATCTGTCAATAAACGGAGAATTTACAAAAAAAAACAAACTTATGGTGCAGTTAGAGGTAAAGGGGGGTAAACTAAGGGGAATCTAAATCCTGGGGGCAGTGAAGATTAATCCTGTATTTTTTTTATAAAAGCATAGTGTTAGTGTGATATGAACGAGTCTGTGAATCTATGAGGGCACTATGGCATATCTGGGGGTATAAGGCATATCTGGGGAGGACGAAGTGACATATCTGGGGGTATAAGGCATATAGGGTATATAAGGCATATGTGGGGAGGGCAGAATGGCATATCTGGGGGTATGTGGCATATGTGGCATATGTGGGAGGTAGTGTGGCAAGCCTGGGCCCAAATGTGCATAACTGGGGCTCAGGTTGGGAAATAAAAACAAGAAAGAAGGGAGAAGAGGGGGAGGGGGAAGGGGAGAAAAAGAAGAAAAACAAAGGGGGGGGCAGTATGGATCCGTCACATTCACATGGGTGGCGTGTCAAATAAGGAGCTGGCTGGAGAATCAGAAAGGCGCTGCATCCAATGGAACCAGGTGCGCAGATGCTTAGGGAACACATCAGCTCGTCAAGGGTCCATGTCCTCTCAATGCATTGAAACCACTCCCGTATCGTGGGGGGGGGCAGAATCTCCCCAGTGCAAGGGGATCAAGGCCTTCGCTGCAGTAAGGCGTGTGATGAAGGAGCAAAAACTCCGGGGTAAAGGGGATAGTGTTGTCCGAGAGGGTTTGCAAATACGAGTGCACAATGCGCGGCCGCTTCATGAATATTTATGAGGCTGACCGCCGACTGGATTCCGCTGCGTCGCTATATCACGTCCTGGGCGTCGGGGAACGCCCCCCCCCCGGGCTATTTAAACCTCTCTCTCCATGTCCTCAGTGCTCAGTTATACTGGTGCTTCCTATATCTCGTGAGCCCCTCCAGTATCCCAAGTTGCTTTGTCTCGTTTATCCGGTATCCGACCCTGGTCTGCTTAACGGTTCTCGTGTACTTCTGGCATCCTGACTCTGGCTATTCTATGACTCCGTGTATCTCCGTGTATCTCTGGCATCCTGACCCCGGGTCTCCTCACGACTCCGTGTACTTCTGGCATCCTGACCCTGGCTATCCATACCGACTCCGTGTACCTCTGGCTTCCTGACCCCGGCTATCTCAACGGCTCCTGTGTATCGCCGGCATCCCGACCCTGGTCTACTAAACGGCTTCGTTCTGACCACCCGTGCTTACAGCTACACTGCCAAGCGCCCTGTTACCCTCACCAGGCCCCTTGTGCGTGTTCTGTTCTGAGCAAGTGTGTTCCATTCCTGCATTCCGGATTCCTCCTGGTAAGACGAACCTCACAGTCCCTGAGGACATGATGGGGCCGACTCAAGGACCTCAAAAAGTGACAAAGCTGCGAATAACGGAACCAGGCCAATAGGGACTGAGGTCCCGGGGTCACTAGGTCCCCCAAAGACGCAAGACCGGTACGAGACAGGTAGGCACGAATACCGGAGCCCCTCAGATCAGAGTTGAGGAGCGAAATGGGGCGGTAGCTGCCACACTTCTCCGGATCTTTATCCTCTTTAGGTATAAGGGAGATGGAAGCCGTCAAAGTATGCGCGTGAATCTGGCCCCCCTCCAGGATTGAGTTGAAGGCAGAGACAAAGAAAGGGCCAAGGGTGTCACGGAAACGAGAGTAATACCGCAAAGGCAAACCATCGGGCCCCGGGCATTTCCCGGTTTTAGAGGATTTCACTGCTTGAACAAACTCAGGCAGTGAGATGGGAGCATCCAGCGCCTCCGCAATGGCCGTGGGGATGCCTGTACGGACTGTATGGTCCAAATAGTCAGTCAACCCTGAACGTTCGACGGACGGGGAGGGGTCACTATCCAAAGACGGGAGGTTGTAAAGGCCCGTATAGTAATCGAGGAAACTCCGCAAGATATCAGAGTGGAGGAGGTGTAGACGGCCATCAGCCGATCGAACTCTAGGGATATAGGTGAGGCGGCGGGAGCCACAGAGGGCACAAGCCAAATACTTGCCAGGCTTGTCGCTGTGTTCGCGGAACAGCGCTTTGTTGCGTAAGTAAGAGCAGTGGTGTTTATCGTTAAGGATTGTGGCCAGCCTCCCACGGAGAAGCGTAAGTTAATGCAAGACGTCTCTGGACAGAGAAGTCTTATGGTCCTGTTCTAGCACCGCGATGCGTGCGCACAAGGAGCTGATCTCCCTCCCCGCCGCCTTCTTTCGCTGGGAGCAGAGCCGTATGTAGTGACCCCTGATCACACTTTTATGGGCTTCCCAGACAGTAAGTGCTGCGAGATCGGGGGACGAATTTTCACTGAAGTAAAGGGATAAAGCTTGAGAGGTCTCATCGTTCACCGCCTCATCAGAAAGGATAGCGTCGTTCAGACGCCAGGAGCGCTCCATGGGGTGAGTCAGAGGCGAGGTCAGGGATAGTATCACAGGGGCGTGATCAGACCACAGTCAACAAGGCGGTACGTGGAGAGCAGAGAAAGAAGAGAGCGTAGAACGCGGCGAGGGACGCGGGATTAGCCAGAGGAGGTGTCCATAGAGGGATGTAGAGCCACGTTAAAGTCACCCCCCAACACCAGAATCCCCTCAGTCCCAGAAAGCCCTGCAGTCTAGCGAGGATCTGTTTCAGAGACATATGTTGGCCCTGGTTAGGGAGGTAAAGGTTAGCAAAAGTATATGTCTTGGTCGCGACAGTCCCCTTGTGAAACAAATAACGCCCGTCCGGGTCAGCACAAACACCCAGTTCCCGACTCCTTTTGACTTCGCGGCAGAGTTAGAGCTAAAGAAACCAGTAGGGTAGAACTGATCAGAAAGCCTAGGGGCTCGACCTTTGCAGAAATGCGTTTCCTGGATAAAGGCTATATCAACCTTTTCCCTGCGCAAATCGTTTAGCAGATGTGAACGTTTCTCCGGGATATTAAGACCCCGAGCATTAATAGAGAGAAGTGTGAGGGCCTTCGTCGCGGCAGTGGGCAACATTGTACAGGGAAGGGGAAAAAGAAGGGGGGGGAGGGGCTTAGTAGAGAGGGAAGGAAGGGAGGATAAAAAGGGGGGAGGGAAGGATCAGGAGCTCCGAGTAGGGGACTGAAACACACCTGACGCCTGCCGAGACTGCAAAAAAGGAACCACCCCTAGTAAAAGGAAGGTGGGGCCGAATCGACAAAAAAGAGGCGATATGTGCAGGGAGGTGAGCAACCAAACAAGGAAGATAAACCCCTCCCGCCGCTACACGCAAACATTCGTGTGCGGAGAGGAAACCTGAGTGGAACATAGCACAAAATAACCTGGGAATACAGAACAACATAGGTACAAGTGAAAACAGCCATGGGTACAGTCACAATGTATATAAAACAGGTCACTGAGGTGAGAATGGAGCAGCCAGAGTGACAGTGTACAGAAGGCCCCCAGGTGCGATGGGAGACGTGTGAGTGTATCATGTAGAACAGCGTGAGAGTGAATAGGAATTATGTACTGCAAGGCGCAAGGGCCATAATGTGAGGCAGAGAAAAAAAAAATAATAATAAAAAAAAAACGGGAAAGAAATAAAGACGTGTGTACAGACACGTGTGTGTGCGCGGGAGTAGGCGGTCAGCCCCGAGGAGGGGAATGCATCACCCTCAGGTGGAACCAGGGAGGGGCCAGTAAATAGAAGTTGCACCGCCTGTGGGTCACAACCACCTAACGCATTCCCAACAATGGGCCAGAGACGGCCAGTCACCCATTGTGCGTAAAGAGACTTGCGTATTGGAGCACGCACGATATATAGAGTATACAATAGAAAAAAAAAAAAGAAAATATATAGATAGAGAAAAGTGTGTACAGACACATGTGTGTGCGTGGGAGCAGGTGGCCAGCCCTGAGAAGGGGAATGCTTCACCCCCGGGTGAAACTAAGGAGATGCCAGGGGCCAGGACATAGAAATAGTGCAGTATATAAAACGCCGTATGGCCAGGAGAACGCGAACGAGTAGTAAAGGCAAGAGCAGGAGCGTGAAAACAGCAGTAGGACCTGAGTACCAGAAGTCCGAATCAACACCCAGGCGGACATTACAGTGAGTAAAGTGTTGGGGTAAATACAAAGTATGTATATCTGTAATTAATATGTGCTTGATTAAGTTTGTGTGTATATATGTATGTATGATAGCTGCAAGCTACTTAGGGGGGAAGTAACAGGAAAGACAGCTGTAAGAAGATATCACACCTACATACTATGTAGAGAAGGAAGGAAATGCATCACCTGGAGATAGGCATGGGAAACATAGCGAGTCAATAACATCACACGGTGGGGTCTTGGGAACAGAGGACAGGGACCTCATTTACACATCAATAGAGAAATCCCTTAAAAAGACATTGTAGAAACACACAGAAAAGGAGACTGGATTGGAGAGTCTCACCCTTGGCACATCACCCACACAGCATACACACTTAGCAGCAGATATTAGATAGATGGGATGTTTGTGAGTGGTATGAATGATTGTCATCTGTATATCACTGTAACTCTGGTTTTGTCTTTGCTGTAACATTAATCTGGGCAGATTCTAATTAAAGCTCTCTCTCTGGTAAGAATCTTGGGTTGGCTGTTTTATTGTAATATCGGGTAGAAAACCTTAGTAGAACTAGACATATATATTATCTGGAAAAGGGGATACGATTATATGTTAGTTCTTGGAGGAGGTAACAAGGGTATTACATTTATCATTAATACACAACGCAGAGCGGATTATTCTCCACGCATATCAATTGGTGGTATTGGTTTGAGAGAGGAGAAGTATATACAACATAAAGGAGAAAGAAGAGAAAAACAAAAAAACATTGTCCAATACCCGTCAAAGAAACAGCAAATGAGGTAAGAAATGAACACGGTCATTCCTCAGCAGCTCGTGCCCGCAGGGAAGGTAAGGCTCCCGGGATCGCGTCAGAGTCCAGCGGAGCTCCCCTAGGTCAAGGGCGCGGGTCTCCTCGCGGGCGGGAGGATAGTGGAGGCCGCGACGGCCCACCTTCAGGCTCGAGGCCCAGGAAAGTCCAGTCGGGGACATGCAGAGAAGGCAGTCCAAGCACGCGTAGAACATCAGGGTAATACCGTAGTGCAAGGGAGGTGTTGGCATGGCAGATCACCAGGGCAAAAAGATGCCCCCACCGGTAAGGGATGCGCAAAACGCTGTAGCTCAGAAGTCAATGGCTGTAGGGCCCGCCGCACTTGGAGGGTGAGGTCGGAGACATCGTGGTAAAAGGTGATCTGATGCCCCTGCCAAGGCCACGAGCCCACCTCGCTAGCACGCGCCATGATTCCTTGAGGGTATAGTCTGTGAAGTGGCAGACTATGTCTCTCGGAGGGCCGGACGGATTACCTCTGGGCCGCAGGGCCCAATGAACACGATCCAGAGCCCCAGCGGCAACAAACGGGCATCCCAGGAGGCCGGAGATCAGGGACGACAGCAGCGCAGGCAGGTCTTCAGAGGCGTCAGACTCAGGAACACCTCGGATCCTTACATTATGGCGGCGGCCTCTGTTATCCAGGTCCTTAACCCGACGACGAAGATTTCCCAGGTACCAGAGAAACTGGTGAGTATCTTGTTGAGTCTGTCGGGCAGGATCATGTTGAGTCGATGAGGCTTCTTCCAGAGCAACCACCCTGCGCTCCAGGGAGGTTAAGTCTGTCCACAGCGCGGAAACCTCGTCCCTCACCACTTGCTTAAGTTCGAGGATCAGCGTCGAGAAATCCGTACGCCATGGAGCGGAGGAGAACAGTTGCCGGACCTCAGGTGTAAGAGGTTGAGGTGGTGGAGGTGGTGCCACGGTGCCATCCTCAAAGGAGGACGAGCTGGCGGGAGACTGGGCCTCGTGGTCCTCAGAGGCCTGCGTGGCCAGATCAGCAGGAGTGCGGAAAAACTCCCGCAGGAAAGCAGAAGTCGAGCGTGAGAAGGGCACCCGGTGTAGAAGGGTCCGCGGGCTGCTTCTTATTGCATCCCATGGCAAAAAAAAAGGTGAGTAAAGACAGGTTTCAAGCTGAAAAAGGGCGAGCAGCGGCGGAGCTGGGAGATTATGCGGCCATCTTCCTCGGCGGCTGGACATGCCCCCCCATTAAATTATTTTAAATAAATGAAAAATTTACATTTCTTTTTATCCGATCAATCGAAAAAATAATCGTCAAACTAATCAATTATGAAAATAATCGTTAGTTGCAGCCCTAGTTGATGCAGAGGGCAAGACTTCTCTCAAGAGATCAAAGCACACAGATGATGTAAGTGAAACCCTCCAGCTGGAGTTGAATGTCAACATGGAAGAAAAATTAACCCCTATGTCAGATATCAAATGATACAAAGAATTAGGGCTGAAACAACGAATCGATAAAATCGATAATGGAAATCGTTGTCGACGATTTCCGTTATCGATTAATCGAGTGATCGATTCGTTGTTGGAGCACTCAGCTCCTTTTACTTACCTCCGCGAGCGTTCCCCCGCTTCTGCTACACGCTCTGCAGTCTCCGCCTTCTTTTCGCTACGTGACGGATGTGACGCGCTTCAATCAAGATTTCAATAAAGTTTTAAACTTGAAGCTTGGAAGTGGAACGAGTCCGTAGCGGAGGTAAGTATTCTTTATGTCTATGTGCGATTTGCTCTGTGTGAGTGGCTCGATTCGCTCTGTTCGAGTGGCTCCATTCGCACAGAGCGATTCGCTCTGTGCGAGTGGCTCCATTCGCACAGAGCGATTCGCGGGGGTGGGGGTCCACGGCGGGGTGGGGGTGGGGTTTCAAGGGATGCAGGGCAGGGTGTGAGTGTGGGTGCAGGGCAGAGTGGGGGTGGGGGTGCAGGCCAGGGTAGGAGACTGGGTGCAGGGCAGAGTGGGGGTGGGGATGCAGGGCAGGGTGTGAGTGTGGGTGCAGGGCTGGGTGGGGGGGGCAGGGCAGAGTGGGGGTGGGGGGGCAGGCTAGGAGACTGGATGCAGGGCAGAGTGGGGGTGGGGATGCAGGGTGTGAGTGGGGGTGCAGGGCAGAGTGGGGGTGGGGGGCAGGGCAGAGTGGGAGACTGGGTGCAGGGCAGAGTGGGGGTGGGGATGCAGGGCACGGTGTGAGTGTGGGGGCAGGGCTGGGTGCAGGGCAGAGTTGGAGACTGGGTGCAGGGGCACAGTGCAAAGTGCTGGGGCACAGTGCAAAGTGCTGGGTGCAAAGTGCCAGGGCTGGGTGCAAAGTGCTGGGTGCAAAGTGCCAGGGCTGAGTGCAAAGTGCTGGGTGCAAAGTGCTGGGTGCAAAGTGCCAGGGCTGGGTGCAAAGTGCTGGGTGCAAAGTGCTGGGTGCAAAGTGCAAAGTGCTGGGTGCAAAGTGCCAGGGCTGGGTCAAAGTGCTGAGTGCAAAGTGCCAGGGCTGGGTGCAAAGTGCTGGGTGCAAAGTGCCAGGGCTGGGGCAAAGTGCTGGGTGCAAAGTGCCAGGGCTGGGTGCAAAGTGCATAAATATTGTGTTTGGGTTCTTGTACTTTGAAAATATTGTTTTTTATTACATCATAACAAAATAAGAATGTTAATGTAAATTTTAAGTTGTTTTTTAACATCCAGTTCATTAAATTATTTTAAATAAACGAAAAATTTGCATATTGTTTTTTTTTATCCGATTAATCGATTAATCGAAAAAATAATCGGCCAACTAATCGATTATTAAAATAATCGTTAGTTGCAGCCCTACAAAGAATATATATACAAATATAAAAAATCTGAAAATAATAAGACTGTATATGCACACAATAAACATGCAACTATCAAAATGAACACAAAATAATAATACTATGAGAATAACAATAACAAAAGTGTAAGCGTCACTTCAAATATCTGAAATTTAGACAAACCCTCATTTGACTATTAAGTGTCTATATGTGAAACTTAATGTGATATACACAATAAGAGCATGTTATGTCTGTGGATCACTTAACTTAGCTACCACATACTGAGCAAACAAAGCTGTACAACTTGCTGTACAAAATATAATTAACCAAATCATCTGTATAAAAAATAAATTACACACTACTTTATTTGAGCCACAGCTCATATTATGTTCCAACCTACATTAAATCATTAATAGAAAAAATAAATAAAATATAAAAATAAAATCCTACTTACAGAAGGACCAGTAATCGCCATAGAAGATTGAATAGAGAAGAGAAGGGAGAAGATAAAAGATAAAGAAAATGCAGAAGAGGAAGAGGTCGGCAGACAAAGAGCGTGAGAGAGAGAATGAATGAGAATGAATATGTGAGAGTGAGTGAATGTAGACACCAGGCTACGAATTTTGTTCCTGAATTAAAAATTCCTCTAAAGTTTTGGCTTAACCAAATGGTCGGGGAATGTAATCCGTTGCCCAAAAACATATAGGCCAAAAAAAGGAAAATTTGTCAGAATAGTTTTTGGCACATTTGCACATATCTACTGATTAGAACCCTAATAGTTAGTTCTTGCACACTTTGCCATTCCTCATATTTCTCATATCTCATCAAAGTTTGTCAGTATAATGGGGATCTCCTCAACCAGGAATATTATTACTTATACAAACATCAACTTATTTTTCAATTGCTAACATTACAGAAAGTGCTACACTTTCTTAATGTTTCAATTAAGTTGAAGAACTGAATTGTGCATTACCTCCTAAAATAAACCATGCATGGGTGGTATCATTGTACTTATGAGATGTTACTAAACACAGATTGGGGTGTTGCTTTAAAGTGACATATACCAGGAGCTGTAAATGTATGCCTAAATATAAATGTGTGAGGAAAAAAAGCAAAATAATTACTACCACTATAAGGCTAGGTTTCCACTTGGGTTTTTGTCCGGCGTTTTTTTCTTGATGAAAAACGCCAGGAAAACTGCCAAGAAAACTGCCACTGCATTTACCTGCGTTTTGGCGTTTTTTCTGCAGTTTTTTCTGGCGTTTTAGCCTTTCTGTGGAAATTGCTTTTTTTGACCTTAGGCAGTTTTTCCAGCCTTTACAAGTTAGAAGTTTCACCCAGCTAAAAGGGATTAGGATAAATGGCAAGTATCTGCCCTCTCCTGATGTCATTTACTTGGTAGACCCTTTTGTCTCTTTTCTGTGGTTTGTAAGGCATGCTTTATTTTGAATGTCTGCTCCTCTGGGAAGATTGGCCCCAAATGATGGTGCAAATTGTTTGCTGTTGCTTTTGGCACGCAGGATCCGGTTGGTATGTTTGTTTGTAATGGCATGTTTGTTAAAAATGGTGTAAAATTCAATATGAACCAGTCCAGGACTTTGTTTTGTGTGAAACTGTTTGTTTTCAGCCTATTTCTCGTAGGACACACAGATACTGGGTCCATCCTCTGCATTGTAACTGTGGAAAAAACGCCATAAAAAACGCCAAGGCAATAAACCCACATGGCTTTTTCATGGCGTTTTTTCTCTCCCATAGACTTCTATTGGAGAAAAAAAGCCAAGATTTCTTGCAAAAAACGCCAGAGTGTCAACATGCTGCAGTTTTGAAAAACTGCCACAGAGCCCAAAAAAGCAGAAAAACGCCAAAGAGGACTGAAAAAACACCAGACAGAAAAACGCCAAGTGGAAATGGCATTTTGCGATTTCCTATTGAATTACAGCTAACATCTGGCTGCAGCCGTTTTTCACAAAAAAACGCCAGGTGGCACTATTGGCGTTTTTATAGGCGTTTTCAGCAAAAAAAAACCAAATGGAAACCTTGCCTAAGTTTGACAAAGGCTGGTAGTAAAACGTGTGCATGGAAAGGGTTAAAACACCAGTATTTGAAATATGTTGGAGTGTCTAGATTTCAAAAATATATAGTTTGATGGGGTAAATTGACTGCTTCAAAGATGTCCCAAATAGCACATAGAGCAAAATTTCCAGTATTGAAAAAAATAGTTTTGAAAGAGCAGTAATTACTGCCCTACAACTTGGAAAACAACATAAACATTCGGTATTTCTAAACTCAAGGTAAATAGTAGAACTTATTTAGCAATTTGTTTTTCATTAGCTTTTGTAGATGAGTAAAAAAAAAGTAAGAAAAAGTGCCTTTTTTTCAATTTTTGTGTGAAACATTGTCATTAGTGAGCTGGACTCCATTGATCTTGTTGCCATTTGAATTATTAGGATAGGATAACCGGGTATATAAGAAATTTATATATATATAAAGATGTAGGCAAAACACACAGGTACTCCTTACTTCTGTGTCTTTATTGAAACATATTAACTGCTTCTCTTCCTGTTCAGGAGGAAGGAGGATATAACAACATAAACTTTATTTATACTTATCTTAACCATACAATTGTATCACATAGGCTATAGCACTGTGAGAGCACTTCCAGATAATATCTCAACACCCCCACTTGCTCTCAAGTGTTTAATCCCTTTTTTTCATACACATGACTTACATTCCAAACATATAACTCAAAAACTCTTCTAACTTGAGTTTTGTTGCAGGTTTAGTCATAACATCTGCTACCATCTTGTCTGTTGGACAATACTCAAGAACTGTCTTACCCTCACTGATTACTGATCGAATTAAGCGGTACTTGATATCAATATGTTTGCATCTCTGCCGGCAAACAGGATTCTTTGAAAGAGCTATTGAACCTTGATTGTCACCAAAAATTGTTACTGGTTCATTGTGATAACCATTGTCCATACATGTAGGTAAAGCTACTGTAAAGCTACTGTGGACTGTTTCTCTGACTTCCATGCAATCAGTGGACCTTTCTTTGTTAGACTAAAGCAATATCCAGTCGTACTTTTTCTATCGTTCAGCATCGCTATAAGCTTCAAGTTTAAAGTTTTCACTACACCTTCTGTAGCAAAGCTCATAGTCAATAGTACGTTTAAATACCTCATCACATGCTTATCTGTGATTAAATGTTGTTCTGTTGGTTCTGATAGGTATTGTGACAGTTTACTGATTACCCAGCTTAAATCCAGTCTTGTACAGGTCATTGCATATAACAAGCTTCCTACTATCTCTCGATATCTTTTTGTATCTACCAGATCATTGTGATCATTATGGTCCAACTTCTGTTCACATGGTGTTGATCTGGGTTTGCAATCTGTCATTCTGAACTTCTCCAGAATCTTTGATATGTATCTCTTTTGGTTCATCTTTACCAAACCATCACTTTGTTCAAAATCAATACCTAGGAAATGTTTGATCTTCCCAAGGTCTTTCATCTTAAATTTTGCTGTGAACATTTTCTTCACGTCAGTGAGTACTGTTTCTTCACTGGAGCCAATAATGAGATCATCAACCCATATTAGCAATATTACTCTCTCATGTCCAGAATGTTTGACATATGCACAGTGGTCTGCTGGGTTTTGTTCAAACCCATTCTCATTTAAATGATCATGCAGCATCTTGTTCCAATTTCTACCTGATTGTTTTAGACCATACAATGACTTGTTCAATTTTAGAACTAGTCTCTTGTTTTGTTTGGACTGTATCTCAAATCCTTCTGGTTGTTCCACGTAAACCTCACAATCAATTGGAGCATGTGGGTAGGCTGTTTTCACATCCATCTGGTGAAGAAGTAAACCATACTGTGCTGCCAGTTGCATAAAAATACGTACGGATATAATGTTGAAAATAACCTTTATCAACATACCTGGCTTTATAATCCGTCAACATTATTTTTCACTGCATACACCCATCGTCCCCCCACTGAACATTTACCTACTGGTAAAGTTGTCAAGGTGAAGGTGTCATTTTCTTTCAATGAATCAATTTCCTCTGTCATAGCATTAAGCCAATTTTGTGACTGAGGTGAGCTTAAAGCTTCTTACAGTTTTGTGGTACATCAAACACCTTGTAGCAATAATCAATGTTTGTTAGTATTTGATCATCACATTCCACTTCTAAAACATAGTCCTCCAAATACTGACGAGTTTTTCTGTCTCTTTTAGGTCACAGCCTGCTTGACCATTGTCCTTGCTCTTCAAAGTTTATTTTTCAGAAATTTGAATCGAGTTTGGACACTCAGTTTCAGTTTGATTAATCTTTGGTATAGAGGGTACATAGTTCTCCCTATGGCATTCCTCATCATCATGTAACAGGTCAGTTTGAGTCTCTCTTTCAAAAACTCTCTTTGTGATAAACTTCACAAGTCTGTGTTTAAGGACCTTTCCAGTGTCTGGGTAAAACAATAGGTAAGAAGGACTGTTCTTGTCATAGCCAATGAAAATTCCTCTCTCACATTTTGAGTCTAGTTTCTTTCTGTCATACCTGTATGCAAAACACTCTGACCTAAAAACTCTCATCTTAGAAAGATTAGGTTTTCTGCCTGTTAAAAGGTAATATGGAGTTTGTGCTAAACGGTTGTTAAAACACCTGTTTCGGATATGAGCGGCAGTCATTACTGCATATGTCCATAATGCTTTTGGTAATTTACTCTCAACTAACAGACATCTTGCCATTTCAAATAGCGTTCTCCAATTTCTCTCAGCAGTCCCATTTTGGTGGGGTGAGTAAGGTGCTGAGGTTTCATGTCTTATGCCTCTCTTATTTAGCAGTGATTTAAAGCTGTTTGCCATAAACTCTGTACCATTATCAGATCTTATACATTTTATGACTCCATACAAGGCTGTGTCAGCAATAAACCTTTCAGTGGCTAACACTGCATCACTCTTGTTTTTTAGGAAATATACAAATATTGCACCTGAGTAATCATCAGTGAATGCTATTGTATATCTGAAACCTTCTTTAGCTGGCGGTTCTATAGGACCTGCTAAATCAGTGTGTACTAGCTCTAATATAGCTGTGGCTCTTGTATCAGATTCTCTGTTCCTGCTCTGAACAACTTTTCCTTGAATGCAAACTTCACAATTTAACTTCATAAAAAACATCAATCTTACCCTTAATTTTCATTCCTTCTACCACATTTTGTAGTTTTGCAATATCATCATAATTACAGTGACCTAGGATTTCATGCCACATTTCTATATCATGACATTCATGACAACTGTCATCATTTTTAACAAAAACATTCAGATAGTAAAGTCTATTGTACTTCTGGATTGTGAATTTGGTACCGTTTCTATGCACGCGTTCATTCTTGTCTTGCTGGAAGCTGACTAATGCTCCACTGTTTGTTGCTGTATCTACAGAGAAGATGTCTTGGGGGTATGAAGGTATGTACAACGCATTCTTCAGTGTTATCATCTTTCGCTTTCCCTCGCTGTCAAGCAAACAAACCTCTGCATCGCCTCTTCTCAGCGCCACACCAGTTGTCTTTTTTCCATCTGCAAGTTCCATTGAATGTTTCTCCGGTTTAAAAGTGTCATCAAAGCTCTGATGTCAGTAATTATATGGGACGTTGCTCCTGTATCAACCGTTAGTCCCTTTAGTTTTAACTCATCTAGTGGGTCATCTCTAATTTTAAAAGCGAATGAGTGTCTGTTGTCGGCGTCATCTGTTGGTTGACATTGTCTTTCTTTTTGCGCCTGCAATTTGCATCTTTGTGTGTTGAGCTTTTGCAATTGCTACACCACAGCGATTGACCTTTATTTTTATTGTTTGAACACGCTCTGGCCCTGTGTCCCTTTTGGCCGCAATTGTAACAAACAATGTTAGGATTATCTCTCTCTTTAAATCTTGGAGTTGTGTTACTCACTTTTAATATATTATCATTAATTGCACTGCTGCTGTATTTTTCAGTATCCTCAAAACTTCTCAATTGTGTTTTAAACTCTGCAAAAGTTACTTTTTCATCCCCTTGTGTAATGTGGATGGCAAATAGTTTAAATGATTCAGGTAAACCTTTCAAAATCATTGCAATCAACAGTCACTTAATGTTTCTCCAGCATTTCTCAGTGCTGTAATGGCTGTCTCTGCACGTATAATATAGTCGCATTTACAGACTTCTGTAGAGATGTTAGTTCAGTATATAAACTGATTATGCGTGGCTTTCCTTTTCCTGCATAACAGTCTCTCAATATTTGAAGTGCTTTTCTTCCATCATCAGCTGCTTCTCTCATAACCAGGGACAAACTTTTATCATCTAAAAATTGAATTAATTCAGCATATGCTTCTTCATTCTTACTGTTATCTTCATCCTCATCTTCAGTGTCTGCAGGCACATTCAGGATGGTCTTTTTAAGATTAATCATTAACCTCAGATGTCCCAAGAACTTATTCTCCCAAAGTTCCTAATTCTTTTCATCTCCATCAAAGCAAAGTCTGCTCCATGCTCCTTGCTTCTGTGTCTTTATTGAAACATATTAACTGCTTCTCTTCCTGTTTAGGAGGAAGGAGGAGATAACAACATACACTTTATTTATACTTATCTTAACCATACAATTGTATCACATAGGCTATAGCACTGTGAGAGCACTTTCAGATTATATCTCAACAAATCTGCATGGCTGCCAGCAGTACTTGCAGAGTCTGGAGAGACCCTCTTTGAACTCTTTTATTTTTTTATTTTGAATGGGCGCCGCCATCTTTTTAGATGCAGCATGTCCTAACAGGAGGCAGTTTGAAACACTCCTAGGAGCGTTCAAACAGGACCCCTGACTTTTTTTGTAATGCTTAATGTCTCTATATAGGCTGAGCTTAGAAAGTGATCATTGATAACCTTTAGAGTATTTTTTTTCCTAAGCCGTGCGACGCCATAATTGAAAGGCAGTAAGTCTTTCGATATGGTGGGTACAACCTCTTTCTAGAAGCAATTTTACAGGGCCCCTACAGTTTCTTGGTGTTGCTGGATGATTTGATATACAGGCATTGCAACACTAGTTGAGCGAATTGATGATTGCATTTTACGCTTGTTTAAACCCATGTCGTGCCAGCAGGGCTGGATTAAGAGCATCATGGGCCTGAATAGACAGAATCTTAACTCCTTGGCATCCATCTGTACTACTGAAAGATAACATCAGTGCTAGACAGATAGTACACTATATAATTTTATGTGGGTTGAGAGTACATCAGTATACAAAAAAAAAGTCATCATACACGGGACGCTTGAAGTCACAATTTAGTGCCAGTAATCCTTTCTAATAAAATATGCTAATTTAAATAGTTTTCCTCTCACTGATTTCTGAGCCTAGAAAGTTGTGTCCTCTGAAGTGACTACAAATTCAGGAGGGTGTTTTATCTCTGAATGACATATTAAATTTATTCTTACAGTAAGTAAAGTGGCAGGAAGCAGATGACCAAACACACACACACCATGACAGGCTCTGCCACACCGACACCCAAACACACACACCAGGACAGACTCTGCCACACGGACGCCGAAACACACACACCCGGACAGGCTAAGCCACACGGAGGCCCAAATACACACACCAGGACAGGCTCTGCCACACCGACACCCAAACACACACCAGGACAGGCTCTGCCACACAAACACCCAAACACATCCACCAGGACAGGCTGTGTTACACAGACACCCATACAAACGCACCAGGACATATCCTAATGTGCTACAACAATAACATTTTCCACACTGCTTTTTGTTGTCCCCCTTCTGTGTTCTTGCCCCCTTGTGTATCACCCCCAGCCAGCCCCACATTTTGTAGTTTTGCCACCCAGCCCCCCTTTGTGAGAGCTTAGAGCTATTGATACCCCTTTAAATATGGGTGGCCCATAATGGGTCCACATCTATCATCACCCCACTCCCACCAACTATTTTTTTATATAATTTATGTACCTTTTTCCTGATCACATGCCTGCCTGCTTGCTCTGTGCACTCCACTAAATACTCCTCCACAGGACTGACTCTGATCCTGTCTGAGCCCGCGTCACATCGCATCTAAAGGGGACTGGACGAATAGTCTCACTGAGGCATTAGGCGGTGTACATAAGCAGGCCTGTTTTTCGTTAGATTGCTGTTGATGAGGGTTGTATCAGCCGCTTCTATGCTCCATCGGCCCCTTGGACCAGCCGGATCACTGGGAAATCTCCCTGACTGGGCCTATTTTCAGGTAGGGGCTCTTGTGGATATCTAACAATTGCAAACACAACATACAAAAATTAAAGAAAAGATGTGTATAAGTCACAATTTTTGGTTCCCTTTTTGTCAACACTGGTGGACTCACCTATTCAGTTTACCCCACAGGTTTTCTATGGGTTTAAGTCAGGGAACTGGGATGGCCATGGTAGGACAAAGATTTTGTGGTCAGTAGCATTCCCGCTAACATCGTAGGGAAACACTCCCATTTAAAGTGGAAATGGGCAGGGAGCCAGACGTGTCAAAACTTCACTCCCGCGACCTGGACGAAGCGCTGCTTCACCTGGTGTTCTCCGGGTCAAACCTGGAGAGTACCCAGGTATGGCAGTCAGGTGTTCATTTAACCCCTTCAGTACCAGGTTTTTTTTTTTTTTGCACTAAATGACCAGAGCAGTATTTGTGCTTTTGCTATGTCTTTATTCAAATGTGATTGCCCACTATTTTTTTTTCGCACCCACACACATATTTTTTTTTTCAGCACAAGGAGGCCTTTCTTTTAAAATAATATATACCGTATTTGCTGGATTATAAAACGACCCTGATTATAAGACCACCCCCCAAAATCTGAATATTAATTTAGGGAAAAAAGAAAAAGTCTGAATATAAGATGACCCTATAGGAAAAAAGTTTTACTAGTAAATGTTAATTCATGTAAACTATGTAAACTGTTTTTTTTAATAAAAGATTAAAAAACTATGATTGAGAAAAATATATATTTTTGTTTTTATTTCCTTTTATTTTCCAACCTGCCCCCCAGTTATGTACATCTGCCCCCAGGCTTGCCACTCTGCCCCAGAAATGCCTTATACCCCCTATATGCCACTGTGCCCCATGATATGCCTTTTAACCCTCTTAATGCCACTCTGTCATTTAGCGGGTTAAAAGGCATATTATGAGGCAGAGTGGCATATAGGGAGGTATAAGGCATTTCAGGAGACAGAGTGGTGTATAGAGGGTTAAAAGGTATTTCTGGAGGCAGAGTGGCATAAAGGGGGTTAAAACGCATATCTGGAGGGAGAGTGGCATTGAGGGGGTTAAAAGGCATATGATATCCTTCCACAAGTCTCCTCCGCGTGCTGGAGGTGTGGGACCGCTGTGGGTACCTATATGCATCTGTGGTGGGACTGCCCTCTTGTCCAACCTCTATGGGCAGCTGTGACTGCGGTGATACGAGCAATAGATGACCCTGATTTTCAAGCCTCCCCCAAGACAATGCTTCTGCACTACACTCCCTCCAGACATGGTTATGAGCTCCAGGGGCCTAGGATATAAGAATGGGCTGAAGTGGTTGCCATGGAGGGAGTTCCTGGCCTCTCCCACTTTTCAGACCGTTCTCGGCGGCTTTGTTGACGCCCCCCCGACCTTGACGACTGTTGACCAGGCAGTTAGCCATC